>NC_080419.1:63908372-64225039 GCF_029873635.1 Malania oleifera
GTATGGAGGTTTACACGAGTCTCAAAGCTATGTAGGATGCATAAAATCGTATAAGAGTTATTCGAGCTACGTAGGATCCATTCGGGTCTCGAAGTTGTGTGGGGACCACAAGACCATGTGGGACTCACATGAGTTTTCAAAATTTAAATTTAATTCTTGTTCAAAAATAAATAAATACTAAAAATAGTTTAAAAGTAATAACAATGATAATAATAATGATAATAATGATTAAGAAAAATAATAAAATAACAAAATAATTAATTAACTAATTGATTAATTAATTAGGTAAGTGGTTAATTAAAAATTTATTTAATGGGAATGATGGCAAGCACTCCCACATGACCTCCATCCCCATCCCATACTCAACCCATACCTTGCCCATCATTTGCCCATTTTTTAATTTTTTAAAAATTATAATTTCACCCATCTCCCCACACTTTTATAAATTTCATTTATTTTCCAAAATTTTCCTATAAATAAGGAGCTCTCAACCTTCATTTTTCACAACAATTTTCCAAGGAAGAGAAGAATTAGTGAGTGAAAGAAATTGTGGTGGAGAGAGAATTTTTGAGTAAGTTCTCAATCACCCACTCTTTCCGATCTCATTTCTTAGAGATAGTTACAGTGTTCATAAGGAAGAAGGTAAGTAAATTTTGATTATGTTAGTTTTTTTTTTATTTAAAATTCATACCCGAGTTTATTTTATAAGTAAATTTCAATTATGTTAATTAGTTCCACAAAATTTCCATAGGTTTATTTTTACGCGTATTTAATTATATCAGTTCTATCTTTAATATACTTGCATCTATTTTTGGGTTAAGAAATGTTTTAATCCCCTCGGATAAATTTTCAGCATTTTTTTCTATTCAAAAATAAAATTATATATATTTTTAACACAAAAATTGTGTGGCATGAGTTTATTTCTATGTTACATTTTTTTTATGAAAATATGAGTAAAGATGAGATTTTTATGATATTATTTTAAATTGCATAAATTATAATAAGATAATTTTAAAACCCCTTATGACAACGAAAGTTCAAAGTTACAGATGCTCGGTACCGCAGCTTAAAGTTTATACAGATCAGAGTACACCCACACTGTTTACAGAGTGGTTATGTATGTTAGTGGATTTCTCCTGAGTGCACACCTGGTTCCGGACCAGGACTTAATAAGGAAAATCTCACTTAAAGTTTACGTACGTGATTACGCACCGAAACTGCGTAATTGGACGTTTAACCCGAGCTTTACGGTTTATATTTTTAATTAAATATCTAAAATTGTCCAATATTTTAATAAAATGCCAAAATCATCATTCTTGAACTTTATTGCACTATTTATGAAGTTTTGGTAATTTTTTGTACCAAGAAAATTCTCGGGAATCAAAACCGACACCTGTTCGTATTTTGTACATAACTTTTCCGTCCAAGCTCCGATTAAGACCATTCAAATTTATGGAGAAAGAGGAAAGGATTATCTACAACTTTCGTATTTTGAGTTTTGTGAGATACAGGCTCCAAAAGAGTCAGATTTGCGATGAACAGAGAATGAAAAAAATGAAAAAAATATAGCAATTCGGGTTTCCTATTCGGGTCTAGGGCTTTTCCCCCTATCCTATTTAACCCTTCTCTTTCTCTTCCTGCGTAGGCAGCCCCCATGGCTCCCCATTCTCCTCTTCTCCTTCTTCTTCTTCTTCTTCTTTAGTTTGTTTTTTTTTGTTCTTTTCAATTCTGCTTCTCTCCCCTTGTCTCTCTTCCTTCCCTTTGTCTTTCCTCCCTCACTCTCCCCCTTTCCTCTATTTCTCTTGGCCTCCTCAGCCCTCTTGCAGTACGGCCAGCCTCCTCCACCATCTTCAGCAGTCCCCAAGCACAGCAGAACACTAGCCGACTCCATAGCAGGACCACCAAAGCGCAGCAGCAACTTCTCCAGCACAGCAGCAACTTCACGGCTTCGTGGATTTGTTTCCCTCTCTCTCTTTTTCCTTTCTTTCTTTCTTTTATTTACTTTTCTTTGAATCTTAGAATATTGAAGAAGTTTTAGTTTTTTTTAATGTTATTGGAGTTTTCTTTCTTTTTGTTTAAGTTGAGTAATGTTGAGTATTTCATTATTGTTAAATTAATCTCTTTGTTTATCTAATTGATAGTTATTTTAATTTAGCATTCTTAATTAAATTCAGATATTTTTTTTTGTCGAAATTCGATTTAGTTAGGGTCTATGATTAGTAAAGGTTGTGTTTTTATTGTGTTCCGTTATTGTTTACGTTTTTTAAATTTCCGTTGAATTCACGTTTGCATTTAAATTGTGAGTCTTGATTTGATCTCTTAATTGTGCTAAAGGTTCGATTTTTAGTAGGTTTGGTTTTTTTTTTAGTATGTGTCTAGTTTAGTTTCCATTGTGTGTTTTTAATTCCATGTTCTAGGTTGCCATTTTTAATTAACGCGTGTCCCAGTGTTTCCTTAAGTAGACTAGGGTTTTCATTATTATTATTTTAATTCCATGTTTAAAGTTTCCATTTTTAGTTAGTATGATCTAGTATTTCCTTAAGTAGACTAGGGTTTTCATTATTGTTATTTAATTCCGTGCGTGATAGTTTTAGGACTTTAATTTGTGTTTTCATTTAAGTCTCCACAATCTTGAAAACACGAATCTGAACTGAGTTCAGTACCTTTTTAATTTCAATTGGAAGAAAGTAAAATCTGAGATTAAAACGCATTCCCTGAGGAGACGATCTAGCCCTTGGGCTTAATATTACACGATAGAACTCCTATACTTGGGATAGCTTCTGAGCTGCTCATTTTTCGAGTGAGTCAGTACGTTGATTTAGTTTGGTCGGCCAGCCAGCTAAGTCCAGTCTTCGGACCGCACAACCCAGTCATGGGGGTAAACATGACTTACGGCAAACAGGCCTAAATGTGGTTTTTACAATATATGTTTATACATATTTAGTTACGTGTACAAAGTTACTGATGATTTGAAGGAAAAGTATAAGTTTACATGAAAATGATCATTTTAGTGCTTAAATGACGATCTAAAGAAAACGTATAAAGAAAAGTATATGTATATTTATCATTAAATATTTATATAGTTTTAAAGTTAAAAGTTTAATTTAACAGTTATAGTATATGATTTTAAAATTTTACTGTTATAGTTTATGGTAAAAGTTTTATGTAGAAATTTTTAAATTTATATTTATTCTAGAGACAGTTTTGAAGTTATAATGTTAAATATTGTTTTACGAAATTTTTAAAAAACTCATTTTTACCACACACTAATAATAATCTTATTTACTTACTGAGCGTCGTCTCACTCCAATCATATTTTTATTTCAGAAGGGCATATCGGAAATCAGGCTTAGCAAGCATGCCGGTGAGGATTAGAAAAATAAAGATTTATTAGAAATATTAGTATGATGCCAGATATTTATGATTATGTAATTTTCTTTTTTTAAAATAAGTGATTGTAATATGGATAATTAGCGCTCTGATTTAATTAAAATTGAGTTTATTTTGCTTCCGCTGTAAATCAGTAGTTAAAAGTTAATATCCCAGGCCCCTCGGGATCGAGGTGTTACATTTAGTATCAGAGCACTAGGTTATAAGTTCTGTAGACTTTAAGAAATAATTTACCAGAGCATAGGATATAAGTTCTGCATACTCTAATATATAAATTTTACCAAAGCTTAGGTATAAAACATGATTTGGATAGGATTGGGTAGTTTAGAATATTTATTTTAGTTTGTTATATTATTATACGTTAATAATATATTTATGATTTTAAAATAACATTTTATTATTATTTAAGAATGGATCCTAAAGATAGTAGCATTAGAGGAAATGAGATTTACGTGAAGGGCTCCCAAGGACAGGTAATAATTATGAATTCTCTAAGAAAAATAGTAGTATTATTGAAGACACGTTAATTAATTTAAATATGTTATTTATGTTTGTGGAAACACGTACCCATATTGATAATTCATAATTAATTGTCAAATGCATTAATAATTTAAAATTTATATATATAAATATAATAATAATATCTGAGATTTAATTATTTTTGCTGTTGTTATTTTCACTAAATATATAAGAAATAACCCATTAGACCCTACTGAATTTAGAAGTGCTACATATACAAATAGATATGAACAAACGGTCTATTATGAAATCTGAATTCAACCAAAATTTTTTTGCATGTATAAGTTGGATATGAATATGTATTTTTATATTACATATTCAGTTATCAACAAAACATTCAAGCTTAATTTAGGAATATATATTTTGACAAAATCTTTAATTTTTATTTTGTATTAGTATATAAGGAATTGAATATCATTTAAATATTACTTATTATATTTAAATTCAAAAAAAAAAAAATCCCTTAGCGTGTGCAAGTTAAATATGTATATCTATTTTTGTTTTTTTTTCATTGCATATTCAATTTCCATCAAGTATCCAAGTTTGATTTAGTAGTACAAATTTTGACAAAATCTTAAATTTTGTATAAATTTATAAAAGTTAATACAACTTAAAATTTTCTATATAAAAAAAAAAAAAAAACTTTATATAGTAAAAATTTCATTAATGAAAACAATATAAAAATTAACTAATTTCCTTCAAATAACTAACCAATGTCAAATCTTCAATCGGCCAAACATGCCCAACATATATTTGATATAATAATAACAACAACAATAATAATAATAATGAAATATATATATATATATATATATATATATATATATATATATATAAGGGGTACTCTTGCAGTTAAAAAAAAAGGGGGCCTCATGGATGGAAATCATCGGCTATAGCTCACTTACCCCCGAAGCAAGGCCAGGTCATGAGACCACTTGGGCGTAGTGGGGACTCGAACCCGCGATCACATGGATGCACAGTCGGTTCCTTACCACTAGGCCACCCACCCAATTGGTGATCTAAGGATGAAATTAATTATAGTTAAAGCATTAATAAAGATGTAAAAACATAAAAAGAACCTAGAGTCTGCAAATTTTGTAATACGTGTCGCTGACTCAATTTCCGCAACACATGTCGCTATCCCTCGATTTGTGCAAAACGCGTTGCTCAATATTCGTGACACGCGTCGCTCTCTCTCGATTCTCGTGACACACGTCGTTCTCCCTTGATTTGTGTAAAACACGTTAATCGATATCTGTGACACGCGTCACCCCCTCTCAGTTCTCGCGACACACATCGTTATCCCTCGATTTGTGCAAAATGTGTTCCTTGATATCTGTGACACGCGTCGCTCTCCCTCGATTCTCACAGTACACGTCGCTCTCTCTCGATTTCCACAAAACGCGGTCATTCCCTTATAAAAAGGGTACGCCCTCCTCAAACTCTAAGCATCACAGTTTTCTACCATCTTGAACAACCACATTTCGGTTTGAAAAGATTAGTTCTTCCCAACTTTTCTCTTGGTTGTCTCATTACTCAAAAATGTTGCCAAATCACCCAACTCCTCAAGCTGCTGAGAGCAGCACTAGATCGCTAATCCAAACATGGAAACCTAGCAAGGCACAGCTGGAGATTTTAGAGGAGGCCTTCTGCAGCAGTCAAGGGGAACTCTCATTTGTGGAACAAACTATCTTACTTGCAGCACAACTTCGAAGGTATGGTCCAATCGAGCCGAGGAATGTGCACTTTTGGTTTGAGAACCGTAGGCGTAGGCGGGAATCAGTTGGAGAAGCCACTATCCCAACTACTGCCCCATCGATTCTCCATATTACCTCCTCTACCACTACCGACCCGAGCAGTGCCCCTGCCATTCTTCCAACCCTCTTCCCTATCAAGAATATTCCGACTATGAAACTTACAACTAATATCACACCAATGGGTCATATCCCTTACAATGGCAATATCGCAGTCACCACACTAAGGGTTTCGGATAATGCTGGCCTACTTCACCATTGCAAGGAAATCCGATTCGCATTGAGACTCATACACGGGCCACCAATAACTCAGGAAGAGGGCAGCTCTTCCTCCCTCGCCGAACAAACGGGCGTTCTCTCCCTTTTTCCAACCCAAGCTAGCGACATTATAACAGGTCAACTCTGCCAAGAAAGAACCCAGGCGGTTAGCAGTGACACCGCTAGTACTGCGATAGATATTGACGTTGATCTAAGGCTCTAAAGGCCAAATCTCGTATATTTTTAATTTATAGGACATGTATAATATATATACATATATATAATTATCCTTTTCCACATCTTCTGAATTTCTTTTCCATTTCAACCTCTATTAGACCGACGATTCACACTTCAATTCCTAAAATAAAATATTTCGCCAAATTGACTCTCAATCTATTCTAAGACTTAGTCAAATCGTTAATCAATATACTCTTTTAAATAGCGCAACCAATTATACAGTACTCATTTTAAATTAGCAAATTTCGAGGACGAAATTTTTATAAGGAGGGGAGATTATGATGACCCAAAAATATATATATATATGATTAAAGCACAATAATAATAAAATAATAAAAATGGTCATTGAGTTAATATCAATACAGAAATGTTTTTCTGTAGGATCCTTGATTCCATGTTTGATGCCTAAGAAAGACCATGTCTAAGCGAGTGCTCAGAGACCATTGCGACTTAGTCGTTCCCTAGAGGTCGGTCTGATCAAAATGGAATTTCATAGGATAAACAGGATTGACATTGTTTGTACACGTAAATAAGTATATATACATAAAATAGTGTTTTGACAGACATAATTTGTAGAAATACATAATAAGATGATAATAATATAGGTATCATATGTGGGGCCCATAAGACTATGTGGGGTCCACATGAGTCCCGGAGCCACAAGACACTGTTTATATACGTAAATAAGTACATAAAATAATATTTTGACTGATACAATTTGTAGAAATATATGATAAAATAATAATAATATAGGTATCCTATGCGGGGCCCACAAGACTGTGTGGGGCCCACATGAGTCCCGAAACCGTATGGAGGTTTACACGAGTCTCAAAGCTATGTAGGATGCATAAAATCGTATAAGAGTTATTCGAGCTACGTAGGATCCATTCGGGTCTCGAAGTTGTGTGGAGACCACAAGACCATGTGGGACTCACATGAGTTTTCAAAATTTAAATTTAATTCTTGTTCAAAAATAAATAAATACTAAAAATAGTTTAAAAGTAATAACAATGATAATAATAATGATAATAATGATTAAGAAAAATAATAAAATAACAAAATAATTAATTAACTAATTGATTAATTAATTAGGTAAGTGGTTAATTAAAAATTTATTTAATGGGAATGGTGGCAAGCACTCCCACATGGCCTCCATCCCCATCCCATACTCAACTCATACCTTACCTATCATTTGGCTATTCTTTAATTTTTTAAAAATTATAATTTCACCCATCTCCCCACACTTTTATAAATTTCATTTCTTTTCCAAAATTTTCCTATAAATAAGGAGCTCTCAACCTTCATTTTTCACAACAATTTTCCAAGGAAGAGAAGAATTAGTGAGTGAAAGAAATTGTGGTGGAGAGAGAATTTTTGAGTAAGTTCTCAATTACCCACTCTTTCCGATCTCATTTCTTAGAGATAGTTACAGTGTTCATAAGGAAGAAGATAAGTAAATTTTGATTATGTTAGTTTTTTTTTATTTAAAATTCATACCCGAGTTTATTTTATAAGTAAATTTCAATTATGTTAATTAGTTCCACAAAATTTCCATAGGTTTATTTTTACGCGTATTTAATTATATCAGTTCTATCTTTAATATACTTGCATCTATTTTTAGGTTAAGAAATGTTTTAATCCCCTCGGGTAAATTTTCAGCATTTTTTTCTATTCAAAAATAAAATTATATATATTTTTAACACAAAAATTGTGTGGTATGAGTTTATTTTTATGTTACATTTTTTTTATGAAAATATGAGTAAAGAGATTTTTACGATATTATTTTAAATTGCATAAATTATAATAAGATGATTTTAAAACCCCTTATGACAATGAAAGTTCAAAGTTACAGATGCTCGGTACCGCAGCTTAAAGTTTATATGGATCAGAGTGCACCCGCACTGTTTACAGAATGGTTATTTATGTTAGTGGATTTCTCCTGAGTGCACACCTAGTTCCAGACCAAGACTTAATAAGGAAAATCTCACTTAAAGTTTATGTACGTTGATTTAGTTTGGTCGGCCAGCCAGCTAAGTTCAGTCTTCGGACCGCACAACCAAGTCATGGGGGTAAATATGACTTACGGCAAATAGGCCTAAATGTGGTTTTTACAATATATGTTTATACATATTTAATTACGTGTACAAAGTTACTGATGATTTGAAGGAAAAGTATAAGTTTACATGAAAATGATCATTTTAGTGCTTAAATGACGATTTAAAGAAAACGCATAAGGAAAAGTATATGTATATTTATCATTAAATATTTATACAGTTTTAAAGTTAAAAGTTTAATTTAACAGTTATAATATATGATTATAAAATTTTACTGTTATAGTTTATGGTAAAAGTTTTATGTAAAAATTTTTAAATTTATATTTATTCTAGAGACAGTTTTGAAGTTATAATGTTAAATATTATTTTACAAAATTTTTAAAAAGCTCATTTTTGCCACACACTAATAATAATCTTATTTACTTACTGAGCGTCGTCTCACTCCAATCATATTTTTATTTCAGAAGGGCATATCGAAAATCAGGCTTAGCAAGCATGCCGGTGGGGATTAGAAAAATAAAGATTTATTAGAATTATTAGTATGATACCAGATATTTTTGCTTATGTAATTTTCTTCTTTTAAAATAAGTGATTGTAATATGGATAATTAGCGCTCTGATTTAATAAAAATTGAGTTTATTTTGGTTCCGCTGTAAATCAGTAGTAAAAAGTTAATATCTCAAGCTCCTCGGGGTCGGGGTGTTACATGACAGTATCAAGAGGACGATTCTAGAAGAGGCATACAGATCTCTATACACTGTTCATCCTGGCAGTACGAAAATGTATAGGGATTTTCGGGAGTATTTCTGGTGGAGTGGTGTGAAGAGAGAAATAGCAGAATTTGTAGAGCAGTGCTTGACGTGCCAGCAGGTTAAGGCTGAGCACCAGAGGCTGGCAGGTTAGTTGTAGCCACTTTTCATTTCGGAATGGAAGTGGGACCACGTATTCATGGATTTTGTTACTAGGCTACCGCCGGTGCCGCATGGTTAGAATGTCATTTGGGCGGTGGTTGATAGGTTGACAAAGATAGTGCACTTTCTGCCCATTAAGGTTAGCTACCCTATGAAAAGGTTAACAGAAATTTACATACAGAAGATTGTTCAACCCCTTGGAGTGCCAGTATCCATGGTCTCGAACCTTGATCCACGTTTTACATCGCGGTTCTGGAGGAGTTTGTAAGAGGCACTGGGGACTCAGTTATCATTCAACACAGTTTTCCATTCTCAAACAGGCGGTCAGACAGAGAGAACTATTCAAGTACTTGAGGATATGTTGCGGGTGTGTGTATTGAATTTTGGGGGTAGCTGGACTCTGTATATCCCATTGGTGGAATTTTCCTACAGTAACAGCTATTAGGCTAGTATAGGCATGGCTCCTTATGAAGCACTCTATGGTAGGAGGTGTCGTTCCCCTTTATACTGGAGTGAGCAGGGTGAGAGGCGAGTTTTGGGGCCAGAGATAGTCCAGCAGGCGTACGATAAAGTTTGACTCATTCGAGATAGGATCAGTGCAACACAGAGTCGGCAGAAAAGCTACGTGGATACTCACCACCGGAAATTGGAATTTGAAGTGGGTGATTATGTATTTCTAAAAATAGCAACCATGAAGGGAATCATGAGGTTTGTGAAGAAGGGTAAGTTAAGCCCTAGGTTTATTGGTCCATTTGAGATACTCGAGAAGATTGGGTCAGTTGCCTATCGGCTAACTTTACCGCCGTCTCTATTCAGGATTCACAACGTGTTTCATGTTTCTATGTTAAGGAAAAAAGTCTCAGATCCTTCCCATATCATTAGCTATATAGAATTGGAACTCAGCGGTGATCTAGCATATGAAGAAGTTTCAGTACAAATGTTAGGTAGAAAAAAACAAGTATTGTGCAGTAAGAAGATACCGGTAGTAAAAGTCCCGTGGAGGAATCACACAATGGAAGAAGCTTCTTGGGAGCTTGAAAATGAGATTAGACAGAAATATCCCCACATGTTTAGTGGGTTATAGCAGTGATGTGTAAATTAAAGTAGTGGCAATTTTGTTTTGTACAATGTAATTATAATGTAAAGTCTAGGATAGATAGTATTTTGGTTTTAGGGGAATTTTCTTTTAATAGTTGTAATCTCTCATAACTACCCATGTAACCACGGTATTCCTCTACCATAAGTGAGGGCAGATAATAAAATAAGTAGACCATTTGCCTTTAAGGGATGATAGAAGGTAATATAGATAGTAAATTTCGAGGACGAAATTTTATAAGGAGGGGAGAATGTAATAACCCAAGAAATTTTTTCAGGCCTAGTCGACGAATACAAGAGTTTCGTTGACAAGGGTTCTTTAGGATCTTGTCGACGAAGACCCGTCTCATTGACGAGAAGATACCGAGAGGCTGTTTTCTAAGCTCTGAATTTTGTTGACGAGAAGATGGTGTTCATCGACGAACCTCCTTCGTGGCCTCATCGACGAGATGACGTGACTCGTCGATGAAGCTCATAGTATAAATAGTGTTAAACTCAGTTTTCTTGCACAGAAAACTCACCGAAACCCTCTCTTGTCTCTCTCTACGTCTCTCTACTCTCTCTCTTCTATTTCGGCTCTGTTAGTCACCGGATCGAACGTCTGAGGCTACCATGACGCTCCTGGTAAAGTTCTCCCTAAGTCTGCCAGAGCGGATCGCTGGTGGGATGAAGTTGGATTTCATCTCAAATTCAGGGTAAGGTCTTTTTGTTGAAATTTGACTTTTTAGCAGTTGTAGGAAATGTAGTAGACGTAGAAATAATAACATTTTGTTTTGGGATTTATGATTTTTAGGGTGTTGAGTGGAAAGCAGGGTGCAGGACTCATCACAGTAGGGGGATTTTAGCAGAAATCAGGTAAATGATATATGCTATGCTAGGCAGTTTTAGAATGATTTTCAGTATGAAATGTATATTTTTTTACCAGGTTATTATTAATAGCAGAACTTTATAATACACTTTATCAATTATAAATAATATGTTTTAAATTACAGTGTGGCTTGAGAATATAAATATAGTACAGAAACATGTTTTACAGTATTTTTCAGAGTTATGTTTTCCAAAATATACAAATAGTGGATATGTTTTATAACAATTACAGAATACCATGATTATACAGTTTACAGTACCATGGCATATAGATTTATAGTTAATTTCAGAAACACGATTGATATAGATACAGTTTACTACAGCATCATGATTAAATACAATTATTATAGAATCATAATAAAACAGATAGTTGTATGTAAAGATGTATTATATAGTATCAGACCTCGATGGACCATTATAGATACAATTTACGGAGCACGGTACTGTTGCTATATATAGAATAGAGTGCAACCACCTATTTAGATAATATGTGGTAAGTAGGTTGATCGTACCCACGTGTGGACAGGCTCCCCATCATATATGGGTTGAGGAGGGCTGATCAGACTGATGGAGTATAGTGATTTACCCTGGTCGACCAATCAAGTTACATCCCGCCTACGGGCTGCACAACCCTATCATGAGGGGTTAAATCATGACATACAGTTATCCATCCAGTGAAGTTTTCAGTTATTATTATGTATGTACAGTTTCACATAAATAAGGATTATACGTATATATATATATATATATATATATTAAAAATATTATGTATAGAAACCTAAAACACAGATATATTAAGCAACATGGTAAAAGGTGGTGGTTTATATTACTTGTACTGTATTTACAGATTCAGTTATACATGATTATATAGAAACAGATTTTCATAGTATTGTAACTCATTTGTCACGCACTAGCAATAGCATATTTCATCTTACTGAACGTCGTCTCATCCGATTAAATTAATATTTTTCAGGTGATCTAGCTAGGCGAGCAAATCAGGCTCGCAAGTAAAGGGGTTTCAATACCGCCCTATCAGTAGAGTGAGTATTTTTGGGAGTATTTCTGTATAGCCCTAGCCTAGTTGAGGGTATTTT
The DNA here is from genome assembly GCF_029873635.1 of Malania oleifera. Taxonomy (NCBI): domain Eukaryota; kingdom Viridiplantae; phylum Streptophyta; class Magnoliopsida; order Santalales; family Ximeniaceae; genus Malania; species Malania oleifera. The sequence continues at coordinate 63,920,552 of NC_080419.1, forward strand.
GGAAAATAGTCATATATGTATAGTTTGGGAACACTATAGCTCTCTGGTATTGTACATATTTATATATATGGTGGTAGTTATGTGATTTTAGCTTTTGGCTACTTAGGTAGATGGTTAGTTTTATATATGAAGGTATCACAGCAATGGAATTTCACAATAATTGTTGTAAAAAAAAAAAAAAAAAGAAACTCAGTTAATTTAGTAGGTCGTTACAATTATTGGCTGACTTCACCTTCTCGAAGTAGTCAGAGACAGAGGAGCCTCCTTTCTTGAGGGTAAAAAGTTGCTTACGAATTTGCAGTAGTTTGGCAAGAGAATGAGAAGAGAACATTCTCTTGAGGGTGTTCCACACCTGAAATGAGGTCTCAATACCCACAACTTGAGTTAAAACCTCTTTAGAGAGAGAAGACATGAGAGCACTAAGTATGAGTTGATCTTGGTCAACCCAGAGTGCAAACTCAAGATTAGGTGTTTGGGTAGCGGGCATAGTAGATGTGCTGGCAGAAGCAAGAAATTGAGGGGGATAGGGATGACTACCATCAAGATAACCAAACACTTTTTGACCTTTGAAATATGGAACAATTTGGGTCTTCCATAGAAGATAATTAGCCTTGGTGAGTCAAATAGTCACCACATGATAAAGACTCACTGGAGTAGGAGAGGATGAAGGAACAGTGGAATTAGACATGATAGTATTGGATGAGGTAATGGGCATAAGGGAAGGCTTTTGTCGTGTGGCTTTGATACCATAAAGAATTAAAATACTCTGCTGAATTTGTATGATCCTCTCTCACTTAGAGAGAGATCGAGTTGTGCTTGTATTTATAGGTAAACAATATTCAGTTACACGAAAATTCAAAATACAAAATTCAAACTTCCAAAAAATAAAATTAAAAAATGAAACAAACATAACCAATCAAGAGTTTGTTTGAGGTGTAAGATTCGATTGCTACAGGTTCGTTGAATGTGGACTTGCTGTGACTGACTTTGAATTTAAACATCTGTTATTAGTGTGTGTGTGTGTGTGTGTGTTTTATTTATTTTTTTTTCTCCAAGTTTCAAAGAATAAAATGGTGAGTTATAAGGTTTAAAGCTTTGACCATAATAGTGACTTTATGCTAATATATATAGATATATTCATATATAATTACTTTATACTTAAATATATTAAGTTTTTTAAAATGTTAAATTGTTAACTTTAATGATTGACATATTAATATGTGGACACATGTAAACTTATAATAACATATTTCTTTTTTCTCAATCACTTTCCTTTAATTTTGTATTTAATGTTCACCAAGCTCCCACCCTCTTCAAATCAGATCTTCATTTATTTGTCTCTTAAGTCCACTTTTAAAATATTTTTTTTATTTTTAAAATTTATTTATCTAATAATCAAACTTAGCCCAATTCCACAAACTAAATCTTATTAATTTTTATGAATTTAAGTTGTGCCTAAAGTTTCATATAAATTGATAATTAACTAGATAACTTACCACACTATGCTAAATAAGAGGCGATCGCTTAATTAAATTTAAAGAAAGAGGACACCTTATTTGTACATCCATTGAGCATTAGATGCCCAAATCTACATATCATGGTTGTTTGGCAACTTCAAGGAAATTCTAAGAATTGGGCCAAAATAAATATGTTATCAACATCAACTTTAGATGGTTCATTTTAGTTGCCAACAATTTTATGAGTTAATAAAACCAAAATAAGTAAAATGAACTAAACTATTAGTTATACTACTTACCCATTTGTTTATAAATGGAATCGCCATTTCATTTTAGTTTTTGAGAAGGTAAACTATAGTAAAACGTTTTTCAAATAAGGGATCTGGTGCGGGAGTACCATTATAAATAAGGAAGGTAGACTTTTAAATCTTCTTAAAATAAGATTTAAAAAATATAACACCCTAAAGCGCTCATTCAAAGAATGGTTATTGCACCCCCAGGGTGTGGTTTAGGTGGTAGTGTGGGTTGCGGGAGTGCCTCTCATGAGGTCAGATGTTCAAACCCTCCTGAACTCATTTCCACCCCTGAACTCCTGAATTTACCCTCCCTTTGGAGTTGTGGAATCAACTTCAAGGGGCGCAGAATTTGTCACGTGAACCGTAAAACGGACACGTGAATACCCGGTGCGTAATCTAAAAAAGAAAAGAAAAGAATGGTTATTGCACTTATCTTATGTGCATATATGTGTCTCCTGTTTTGAAGTTTAATTTTTGAGAAAAAAAAATGTGAAAATCAGTGAAAAAATAAGCTTATGCCAGTTGACTATCTACAAAGGGCAGTCGATTGCTTCCTACAAATTTTTTTATTTAATTTCTAAAAATTAAACTTCAAGTCTTCAAATCCTTTTGAAAAGACTTTCATAGAATTCATGCAAAGACATTTGCCCCATAAAAGTTCTACTACTTTGGGGTAACTTTTCCAAATCCTTATAAAATGCGCACAATCAATGAAAGGAGATTAGAAGAAGGGAGGAAAACTTAGTTTTCAAAGTTGTAGCTAAATCTATCGAAGTATATTACCTATATATCCTCCATAAAAGGAATCAAGCCACTATAGTTCATCAAAATATTTTTAAAATGAATTTTTAGAAAACATTTTGATGATTTTAGAAAACACTTGAATCCTTTCGAAACCACTTGAAATTTACATTGTTTTTTTATTAGAAAAATAATCTTTCAATGAAATGTCTATAAAATAGAGGTTAAAATCAAGTTAAACTTCAATAAGAACTCATTTTTCCACCTACAAGCCACTTCATGGGTGATTGATTTGAAAAATATTATTTTACCTATTAAACTTGAAAAAGTGTGGATTTTTAGTGGGAGAACTACAAACCCATCTTGAAATCTAGTTTGAAAAAGTTTGGGAAAACATTTAAAAGTCGCATCATGGATGTGTAACTCCAAAATTTTATTTGAAACTTTACAAAACTTGAAAACCTTTTTCAAAAATTCATATGAATTATTATTATTATTATTTTTTTATGAAACCCACAAAATCCTTAGTAAAAACAACACCCAAACTCAACCAAATACCCTTTAATGAGTGTATAGATTCAATAATTCTTAAAATCTTGAAGAAAATCATGAAGAAATGCAAACAATATGCACTTTCGAGATCTAGTGGTCAATCATCTAAAGGAGGCAGTTAATCATCTAGTAGCCCATGACTATTTTTTCGAACCATCAAAGGGGCAGTCGACAACGCTTGTAGGCCGGTTGAATATCTACACGCAAAAATTGATAAAACATGCATTTTTAGACTTCTTAATTATGTTTTTTTTCCCATGATGGATGTAGGTAAATGGAAAAATCATAAAGAATCAAATTTGTACATTCCAAAACATGCAAACATAATTTCCCAAATGAAACTTACATAAACCTTTGAATATGGATGGAGTAGAAGGTTAGGCATTCTAAAACATACCAACATGATTTTCCATACAGAACTTACATAAACCTTTGAAAATAAATAGAGTAGAGGGTTAGGCTTTTACCTTATTGAAGAATATTAGGAGTGGGGCTTGGGCTGGACAGGTTGAAAATGGGTCGGATCATAAACAGGTTAGCAGGCCGAGGTTAAATGGGTCACAACCCTATAAATTCCAACCCGCCCATTAATAAATGGACAAGTCGCGAATTATCCCTTTAAAAAAATAATTTAATTCTTTTAAAATTTTAAAGCAAAAAAATTAAATTATTAAAGCTCTATCTCTCATCTCTCTTATAATTTTAAAGCAAAAAATTAAATTATCAAAGCACATCTCTCGTCTCTCATCTCTCGTCAAGGAGGAGGAGAAGAGGAAGAAGGGGTTTAAACCTTCATGCTGGACAGACTGGGGCTGGCCGGAAGGCATTCGCTTGGCGACGATACGACTGATGAAGACGATGAACTCCTTGACGCTTGACCTCTGGAAGTAGCCGAAATGGCTGACGTCCGCTGGGTTTGCCAGGATAATCGAATCCAATCCGCCGTCCGGACTGCATTTGTGGAGAGTATGGTCTATGGAGCTGGGGGGGCTGATTATTGAGGAGCCTTTTAACAGCAACAGGAGTTCCCTTAATTAGATTATTGGAGAGTGGAGAGTAGTCTTTGGAGTTGGGGGACCTGACGCCTATGGAAGTGTGGAGGAGACGATCAGACAAGGACTCGAGCTCAGCCGCTCGGGGAGTGGATCGCAGCAGTGCACCAGCAGGAGGCAGCCAGAGCTGCGACGCCACAGGAATTTAATTAGACATTTAGGGTTTTATGTTTGATCTCTCAACACAGCAGTCGGCAGGGTCGGTTGGGTTATGTGCGTTACGGTAGCAGGCGAGTAGGGTTATCGATTAATAGGTAATTTATAAGCCAAATAAACTGGGTGACAACCGGTTTTATCCATTTATAAACAGGCGGGTCACAGGTTGACCCGTTTATAAACAAGTTGATTTTTATGTACCCGAACTGTCTTAATCGGACGGGTCACAAGTGACTTGTGGGTCATGACCTATTTTAATATAGTTTTGTAAAATAAGTGAAGGACACTCTCACTTTGATTTATTCCCCAAATACACTAATAATGAATAATGAGAGAGATGGGTTTCTCCCTTTAAACATTCAACCCCTTATTTATCCCTAAGAAAGTGCACAAAAACACTGAAATTTTTCTCTCCACACCCTCACTTGAACTTGCCCTCATTTTCTCTCAAGAGTTTTATTTATAAACCTCTAATGGATGGAGGGAAAAAGACTTTTGGAATTTGAATTTTAAAAATTTAAATTCAAATTAACGATTACTAACTACCAATGTCATCGCCTTAGATATGGCAACTCTAGGGCACGTGGCATACCCAAATCTCTCAACCCATTATGAGCAAATAATACAAAAATTAAAAAAAAAAAAAAAATTGGACCAATCAACCACTTGTATGAGTCGATCGACCACCTATTGATAGCGCATAAACAATAAAAGGAGGGAAAAGAGTCGATCCAATGCTTAAAAGTGATTGATCGACTGCCCTATACGACCTTTTGTTTCCTTGTGCTTTTTTACCTAACTTTTCATATGTTTAGCTCATTCTTTATTTTATTTGGTAAAAAAAATGACTATTGCCAACTACTCTTCTTTTACTAACATTTTAAGTGTAAAATGTTAGGAAAAGATAGAGATGTCATTTTTTTTAACAATTCAATGAAAAAAGTAATAAGTATATTAAGCTTTCCTATTTGGTATCAATCATTACTTGAGCTAGAATTTAGTTGCAACTACCATTTTCTTTCATGAACTCCTTTATCCAATTCACTTTTTTGATAATTTGTACCATTAAAAAGCAAATTTTGCTGAACAAGCTTGATATTTGGTTGGAAATGGTCTGAAAAATAAGTTTAAGATTGTCATGGATAAAAGTGAAATCATCACTGATTGCATTAAAAGAAACATTTTATTTTTCCTTATGATAGAAAACATATTTTTTTTAACCATTAAGAATGCTTTTAAGAAACTTTCTGAAAACATTTTAAAAAATTACCCCAATGTCAATGTCTTAAAATCTTAACCAAACAATAACTAATTGAAATCATTTACACAAGTTTATCCTTAGTCTTTCATTAACCTAAAACCTTTGTTTTTATGCAAGTTGTTTCCTCTAAAAAACCTAGATTTGTGATTGTTTGGTTGAACTTATTGTTGATAATCATTTTTTACCTTTTAAAAATAAAGGTCTTTTCGATATGTGAAAGTGGGAAGCAAATGAAAATGAGAAGAGAAAATAAGTTAAAGGAGGTTGTGCCAAATTTGATTTTTGTGACTTGTATTGATGTGATTGGCTAGAGATTCTTGGCCAACCACGTGTCCTTTAAATCCACATGTCAGATGTGACAGGAATGGTGAATTCCCAATTGGGGGAGGGGGTGAATTGGGTTTTAAAAACTTTTTGACTAAATTAAATTTATGTCGATTCGCCACAAATCATATCTCATTCAAAATACAAGCGTGTATGTAAAATAATTAAACTATGAATATAAATATACCCGCCTAGAACATATCCCATTTAAATTAAATGTGTGTATGCAAAATAATAATAAATAAACAAGAATACATGTGTGGAAATTAAAGTGTAGAAATTAAATGTGTGTGTGTGTGTGAGAGAGAGAGAGAAAAAAAAAAAAAGATTTGTTATCGAGATTCAGCCAATCCTACCTACGCATTGGGCTAACCACCCAAGGATTCCACTACTTTGCTCACTTAACCAGGTGGAGCAACACCGTTTACAATATCTCCTTACAAGGCAGAGTCTCCCTAACTCACTTACCTGGTGGAGCAAAACTAGTTCTCCTTATGGGGCGAAGTCTCCCCAGCTCAATTTACTAGGCTGAACCAAATTGGTTCCTCCTTATAGGGCAAAGTCTCCCTAACTCAATTTATCAGGTTGAGCCAAACTGGTTCCTCCTTATAAGGCAGAGTCTCCTTAACTTAATCACCAGACTAAGCCAAACCGGTACAAATAATATTTTTTGTACAAAATAAATGCTTCTCAAATAAGCAGAGTTGTACACATTGAAATACTATATGCACTCTCATATGATGTTAAAATGAAGCTCTATAGAGTTTATAAAAAACCTCCCAAAATATTTTTTAAATAAATCGGTGAGAGTATGGAAAATGATTTCTTCTTTTCAAATGACCTTTAAATTAAAAACAAAAGGCTACCAAGCAAAATATATGACTTTGAATATATGCTCTAGCTTTTCTCAAGAAACTTTTCAAGCAAATATTTATCAATAAAGCTTACTTGAATACCTCAAAAATTTTCTCCAAAAAGTATTTTACAAATCAAAGAATAGGATAAACTAGAGATTTCTTTCTCAATATGATTGACCTTCAAATAAGAGAAACCTTCTAAGCAAGAATATATGAAATAAATATGTTGCTCAAGGCTCTCAAGGATTTACTTAAAAATTTTCTCCAAAAATATTTTTTCAAATAAAAGTGTAGAGAATTTTTACCTTTGATACATAAAAGCACAAGTAGAGTCACAAGCAATATAAATATATATGGATGTAAGATATATGCTCAAGCCATACTTGGATGACAAAGATATTTCTCCAAAATTAATTTTTCAAGAGAAGAGTAAGGGAGAAATTTGGTCTTTGTAAAACAATAAAAGAAGATGACTTCAAGCAATATATATATATAAGATATAAGCTAAAGCCTCTTAAAATATATAACCCCAAAAATATTTCCCCCAAAAATGATTTTCAAGAAGGAGTAGGAGAAATATTTCCTTTGAAAGTATAAAAGAAGATGACCATCAAGCAATATATATGTATGATATATGCTCAAACTTCTTCACATAGAAACCCCCAATAGTATTTTCTCCCAAAATGATTTTCAAATAAAAGAAGAGTAGGAGAAAAATGAGAATTTAAAGAACAACTAGCATATGGAAATGGGAGAGAATTAAAAAAGGAATAAAAACTTTAAAATTTTTCAAGTCAAATGGGCTTGTATTTATAGGCCAAAAATAGATATAACCGTTATATGGCCGTTGGGACCTTAAAATATCATTTTTATTTGAAAACTAGCAGTTTTCCGGCCGTTGGAACTCTTTGCCGAGAGGGTTGGTTGACTGAGACCAAGCTTTGGTCAACTGGGGCTTGAAATCCGCAAGCTTTGGCTGGCTAGAGTGAAGCCCCGATCGACAAACCTCAGGTTTTTTGCGTAGACACCTGTCAGTGTTTTGGCCATAACATTTTCTATATAACTCTAATTTGGACATTATTGGTATCAACCGAAAGCTAAGAGAAAATCCCACAACGTTAATGTTGAACACCTTTAAAGATAAGAAGTTATGGATTGAGAAAAACTTCCATCAATGAGACAAAAGAAACATGAAGGGAAATTTTCTACTACGAACACTTTTCAGTGTTTTGGCCATAACATTTTCTATACGACTCCAAATTGGATGTTCTTGGTATCAAAAGAAAGCTAAGGTAAAATATCACAATTTTCATGTTGAACATATTTTAAGATAAGAACGAATTGATTGAGAAAATTTCTTATCTCTACTGTTCGATTGATTGCCCAGTCGACCGACCCCTTTGTAAAAATTGGTGTTTCCCTTCTTTTAACTTCAAAACCATTTTAGACCTTTTGGTATAAGTTTAAATTTGAAAAAAAAAAAGGTTTTTTCATGAAAAAATCGTGGTTCCTAAGGTCAATCTAAGGTTAGTAGACCTTCAATTTAAATTAGATGATATGCATGCACAATTGAAACCTATTAATATTGTTAGCCCTGTCAGTTACACTATCTTGGCTTATATGTTTTGATGATATTAACCTAGTTGTTGTTTCTAGTATTTTCCATCCTTGTAGATCTTATCTAATATAGGTACATAGTGTCAGATACACAGAGGTACCAAATCAGAAGCAAAGATCGGACCTAGTAGACATCAAATAGAAAAGATCAGAAGGACACTGACTCAGAAGCATCAAAGCACATCCCAGAGTTTTTATTGTGTATAAATTAATTGTAATAAGGGTTGTGTGAATGAGTGTGTATTATAACTCTTACGGTGTGTGTCTTACATGATTTTCTGAGTAAGAGTTGAGCCATTGCATAAGCATACTAGGACACATGAGTTTATAGGATTGCACTAAAGACATAAACACAAACTCACATTTCATGGCTTTCTAAGTTAAAATAAAAGTTTGTCAAATGAATCCTAAAACTCAAATATGTTTTCAAAGGGACAAGTTTTTAACATCTTAATTTTAAAAACGTTTTTTTACTTAGTCCTGATTGTATTAAAACAAGTTTAATGTCCTAAAGGTTCAAAGAAAGTCATGTATTTTTACAAAAGGACATACTAAGCATATAAGATATCAAAATGAGTTTTCAAACGTGTTTTATTAATTAAAATATCTTATATTCAAAAGTAAACTCATTTGGATAAGTTTTAATCTTCATTAGATTTAATATATTTCATATAATTTTGTCCAAGAATGTTTTGAGTCATTAAAATACTTTTTGACAAGAAAAAACAAAATAATCGTCACTGCCATAGTGCAGTCTTGAGTCCTGAATACCTTAAGGTATTTTGGGCATAAATTTTTCTATAAAATTCCAAATGGGACGATCTTGGTGTCCCTAGAAAGTTAAGACAAAATGCCACAACTTTCATTTTGGTGACTTTTTCTGATTCAGGGACCTCATCGACGAAATTCAGAGAATTTAGTCGACAAATTCAATGGGCGGAAAACAGCTAGTTTGCCAAATAAAATATTTTTTCTGAATTTTGTCGACGAATTCAACGGGCAGAAGCGCTCCAATGGGCGGAAAACGGTTAGTTTTCCAAATAAAATATTTTTTCTTTCCCCCAACTGCTAGTTAACGGCTCCTAAGGTTTTTGGGCTATAAATACAAGCTTTTAGACTTGTATTAATATGGTTTTAAGCATTGTTGATCAGATTTGTGAAAAATATCATTTTATCCAAAACTTAAGCACTTTGCACTTTGCATTTTAGTTATTCTTCACAAGTGCTCAATCATCTCTTGCTCACTTATCTTGTAAGATTCATTCCTTGAGAGAATAGAGTAAGGATTTGGTTGTGTTTCATATTGGCTCATTTAAGGAGCATTAAATTGTATTTCCAATCTCTTGTAAGGTTCTTTGTGAACCATTGTTGTAAGGTTCTTTGTGAACCAAAGCGAAGGCTCTTGATGAGCGCGGTAGGGGTTTGTTCCCAAGTGTAGGGATTTGTTCTCGAGTTGTAAGGCTTCTCCGTCGGTGAAGGAGTATCTTTAGTGGATTGTGGAATCCTTGGCTTGGTGCTAAGGCGTGGACGTAGACTTGGTGCCGAACCACGTAAAAGTACCGTTGTTGTTCTGTCTCTCCTTTACACTCTTTATTTTATATCTTGTGCATGATTTATATTTATATTGCGATATAATTTTTTGTATCTTGTCAAGATTTATTTTGTAGAAAAATACGTATTCCGCAAAAAGAGTCTATTCACCCCCCCTCTAGACTATATATTCCGGGCTGGGACTCCCAACAAATATTACAATTGAAAAATAAATAAAATCTTCATGTTTCCGCTCCTTAATACGTCATGGAATACGCTAAGGTATGATCATCTAAGTGCTGATACGTCTTCCATTTTCCATGTGTCATTCATGCTTACAAAGATATAAACTTGTTCATACACTAAACACACAGATAAAATACTGTGGTTTGTCATAATCAAAACAGGGATCAAACTTAAAAAGTCAACAATTTCCCCCTTTTTGATGATGACAAACGTAGGAGCAAAATTAAGTTCCCCTAACAAGACTCTCCCTCACAATATGCATAATTTAAAAAGATATTCAATATAAACAATCATATACAAACATAAAGACTTTAGAATTTTTCCAAGTTGAACATTTACATACAGTTCTAGTCAATGTGCATTTTATGTATTGAAGCTTTTTTTTAAGGAAAATATTCAATTAAGCACATCTATCATTTTCCAGTTTTGAATACAAAAGCAAGGAAAGTACTAAATGAGAAGGAAAAAGAACTTTGAATTTCACTAAAAGACATCTTCCCCTTTTGTCATTAGCAAAAGGGCCAAAATAATCTCTTCTTTGACAAGAAGACTATTTAAATTCCAAAGCCCTTAAGATTTTAAAATTTTCATGACACAAAAAAATTTAGATACTAAATGGTGCACATCATGAATGCTTTTAAGCTTATAGGCAAGAAAAAAAAATATATATATATATCCTATAAAAGTTCAGTTCTTGCCAAAAATAATTTCCCTACTCTTGCAAAATGGTTGAGTCAACCTCATGCTTCCAAGGTTACGAGTGATCACTCCTTAAAAGAATCATAAAACTGTGTTTTATTGATCATAGTTGGTTTATTCTCCATGAGTACTTTTTGCATATAAAATTATATGCAAATTATAAAGCAACTTTCCAAATATGGTTAATTGATGTGGACCTTCGCATGAAGAAGATGACCCCCTTTTAATTATCATTATGTACTGTCATATATATCTCAAATTGAGGAGATGGGGTGAGATTTTTTAACACAAAGTCAATGAAAGGTCAAAATTTGCATGCAGTGGTTCTCACAATTATTCATAGAAATTTAAACCAACTTTTGAAAACTTAGTTTAGCATAAATTTTGTATGAACATAATTTTTAGTTATAGAAAATTATGAGTAGTCCATTTGTTTTTAATAAACTGACTTTGTGAAAGTTGTTAAAGCTTGCATTCAACAAATTTACATTTCTACTAATTAACGTGAACTTATGGAGCAAAAGTATAACGGAAACATCAAAACATACCTTTATATTTGGGATATAGACTTACAATAACAAAATATAACAAAAATAACATAAGAAATTAATCCGTTTTGTTGTAACACTAATCCTCATCAAACATGACGTGTCAAATTCGCAACACTAACCATTAGAAATAGAAGCAACAACTTCCTTCCAGCTACCACATATCGTAGAAGTCATAATGGAGTATATTCTCTCAAAACGATCAATATCACACATACGATTGTTCTCCTCTCGTATCATGTTCAATGCTCGTCTCTTCTATAAGTAGTCATCCCGTGGAATAGAAATTGTCTTGCACTTAGAGATGACAACATTCAACTACAGTAACTGCTCTGCCAAATTCTCCACCTCTTGTAGTCGATATTCCCACTCTGCATCCATAGTTGACAAGGCACGTACAAACTCAATGTCATGATAGTTTAATGAATAATAAAAATAGCCCCCTAAGTTGCAATATCTCCCCATCGAAAAAAAAAAAAGAAAAAAGAAGTCACTAGGAGTTTATGAAACTAGTGAGTCGAAAGTGGTGTCGACATTTATTTAGAATTCCCCATATTTTGAAGAGCTCATCTTTCCACTTGCAAGTAATAACTAGGAAGTGATGAAAATGTGCCACTTAAATTAGTTTTCCCACCATATATACATACATTTGTAACATTCTTAATTTTCTTATTTTAACAAGGTTTTGCGCATAGCAGCAACAGTTGGCCTAAGAGATCACAATCTCCCAACACCTTGCAGAATAACGGGCTGTCGAAGTATTTATCATCAAAACTTCAGGAAATTGAAAGAAGGGAATTTACTGGAAGTGAATATGAATTCAAGCAGGTATGGTGTTTTTTAAATATTTCAAAAGTACTGGAAAGACTGAAAATCATGTACTCTTGGACCTATAATCCAATAGCTCATTTGACATTAGTAAGAAAATATTAATACTTCCAAGGCACTCCAAGGCTTGCCAGATCGATATCAATATTTCATAGCCTTGACATATTATATTTATGCAAAGTACTATTATAAGACTCAAAATACAATTGTTCTGTTATTTTTTTTTTCTTTGGATTAAATTAGTCTATCTTTAAGAAAGCGCATTTCATGAAACTTAAAAGTAGATGAGAAGTAGTATTTGTTTTTAGCAACAACTAAAAGTATCACCCCTTTGTTAGATTAAAATTTGTTGATTTGAAGCATTTTTCCTAACCTAAGAATTAAAAATCTATCTTTTTTATAGTGAAACTAGAGAGAAAGAAAACAAAGAATGATGCCACAATCTTCGAATGTCCGCACAATCAATAAAGAATTCTTTCATCTTAGTAAGCTTTGGTTGCCTAGGTACAACATCAATTGATAATGACGAAAATGAACTTCTTTATAATGTAAAATAGAAGAATCATCAAAACATACTTTTTGATAGTCAATTTTACGTAACGGTGTAACGTTGCACGCTTGTAAAGTAAAACTATTTTTTGAATGGTTGATTTGCACTATGTAAACTGACTTTCCATAAGTCAGTTCCACTTCACATAAACTTTAACATGTTGCATGCACGAGAGCATAATAAACTTATGGAAAGTCAGTTCTTTCAACAAAAAACCAACTTTCCATAAGTTGGTTCTGCTTACGCCATAACAACCTATCATTTTAGATGAAATCGACTTTTGAAAAGTCAATTTTCGTTGTAAGAACCGCCTTTCCATAAGTTGGTTCACTTTAACAAAATCCTATAAATAATTTCCCTACCATCATACAATTATATTCTTTTTATTTAAATATAAATACTTTTGTAAAAAAATTCACTAAGGCTAGTTCTATGACCAACCATACAGTGAACCTAGTATGTTAACCATGTGAAGTCATAATAAATGAACCCAACCCGTCAACCTATTATCTAAGATAGGTTTATTTTATGGAGATATCAATTGTTTTTTATTTGCAAGGGATTTTTAAAATTTAAGGGATGCTTAGTTACTATTTAACTTAAATATTGAAAACTAAGCAATATTTTTGTCTAAGATTTTTTTTTTTTTAAAATTATAATTTATAATTTATAATTTTTTATTTTTTTGAATTATCTAGAAAAAAGTGTTGTCAGAAATAGCTGGAAAATAAAAATTTATATGATGGGTTCTGGAGTAAATTCTTCATATTTTCCACTACAAAGGAAAACCTACAGCTAATTTGGTAGGAGCTGGAGCCAACTTGAACTTGGAATTTTCTGGGTAGAACATGAAATTAATCTGGAAGCAATAAGTTTGGCTTTGTTCCAAGTCAAACCTTTCTCAAAGTTGGCTCCAAAACTAAAAACTTTCAGAATCAGTATCCACATGAACTATTTTCATCCTTATCAAACACAAATATTTGTAAATTTTTATTAAAACTAAAATTAAAAGTTCAAACCTAACCTCAGTAACCAAGGCTTGTTATGCGATAGATCGGTTTTGATATTTAACTACGCATCAAAGAGCAAAATATACATAATCAAAAATTATTTCTTTTAAACACAATGATGAAAATTGATTAATTAATACATTATTAACACAATATAAAACTCAATTCAAGATTTAAAAGTATTTGGCTTATTATGTTTCAAAAATTATTAATGATTTGGCATTTTGTGAGATATAATTCACGCAACTTCCACACATCAAGTTCATTAGTACAGTCAACAAAGGTAGACGCAATTGTGCACAAGCTCAGTTGCAATGTCTTAATACTAACTTGGCAAGGCATGCAAATTGTAATTTGGACGAACCATCCAAATGTTCATGGGTAAAAATGCCTCCAAGATTATGCATGTGTCAATCAAATAATGAGATTCTCACATACCTTTTCCCCATATTTTCTCAACCACCAAACAAAACACGAGCCTATGTATCTTGATGTGTATGTTCACATGTCACAGAAACAGAATTCCTAATCAATTCAATATTTTGGGGGAAAAAAAAAATCTCACAAGCCCTTTAAAATTTTTGAGCTGTTCTAAATCACTACGTCAGTCCCATGAATGATTCTCAAACCATTACCACATCAACCTCATAAGTGATGGTCCCACACCCAAAATGCAGCAACTAATATTGAAAAATGACTATATTTATATAGGTGTTGGTTCAAGATCTTTCATAGGATTGACGTAGTGAGCAACGAGAATCGCCAAAAAAGTTCTCAATTCAATCCTATGATCACCCCACCGCCATTCCCACAAAAAACTCCAAAAAAAATAAAGGGAAGCCTAATATATTACCTATTCCTTTTAGTTCTGCAACAAGACACTCCCCATAATCGCACCCCCAGTGTGTTGTGTGCACGAAAGGGAGACTGAAAGAGAGAGACACAAGAATTGAGGCATATTAAAACTAATACATATGAATAAACTGAATAGAGAGAAAAGGGTAGCTGCCTGGGCAGAGAAAAATGACAAAAAAGCAATCCTTGAGAATAACTAAAATATCAACCAGAACTGGAAAGAGCTTCCTCCCAAGGTTCTGCTTCAGAAGCCTTCACTCCATCATCCGAAAAACTGGGAGCTTTGGGAATTAGTCCAAGCACCTTGAACATGAGTTGATCTGTGTCAAAATCATTGTTGGGAGTTGTCAACAGCTTCTCACCGGTGAAGATAGAGTTTGCACCAGCAAGAAAGCATAATGCTTGCTCAGGCATGGAAAAACGAACTCTGCCAGCCGATAACCTGACCATTGCTTTTGGCATAATAATGCGGGCAGTGGCGATCATCCTAATCATCTCCCATATTCCAACTGGCTGAACAAGGTGATAAATACAACTGTTAAAAAGCCACCTAAGCCTCAAACCAAGATAAATCAAATTAATTTAGTGACAATAGTGAAAAAAAAATATATTAAAGCAATAATTAATACAAGGTCTGTGTGGGATTCTTTTTTGATTTGTGTGTGCGTGTGCGTGTGAGAGAGAGAGAGAGAGAAACAATTCCTAGAAATGATAGTGGGTGACTCCATTGACTTTTACAGACAATTAACAGTTTATCAATATTTTTTGCCTTTTCTCCTCTCCTCTTTATGTTACAAGATTCAACTACAGTAATTGGGAACCCACTCAAGCCCACTCTCTTTTCTATAAATAATGGGTAACATCTCCCAATAAATAATTCAGGCAACTCATGCTTCTTGATCAAGCATTTCTGCGGCAAACTCAAGGAATGAAGCACATTTATTCAACATGATGTTTTCAATGGGCTTTTAGTCATCTCCAAACTAGGTTACATTTGGTTCCCAGAATACCTATTCCTAAGATGATGGAATAAAATGACAGAAATAATTACAAAGAATTCACTCATGCAGAAGTTTATTATGTTATTCCATCCAACATGAAATAGGAAAGGAATAGAAATTACCATTGTGAAATTTGGGAAATTATCCCTTGTCTATTCTTTATTATGTGTTAGAAGAAAATAGGCTATTTTAGTAATTCTGTAGTGTAAAGGGAGACATTTTTGTCTTTCATGCCCTTTATTTATTATTAATATATAAGAAGGCAGGCCTGAAGCTGATGTAAGGCTCTAGGAAACTGCTGAGGCAATCCTCTCTTCTTCTCCTCTCCATCTTTAACTTTACACAAATGGTATCTGAGGACTGATCTCTAAATCATTTATCCGAGTTGATTTTGAACACTTTTTTGTTTTGGTTTTTGTTTTTGTATCTTTATCAAATCTTTCCCCAATCAGTTACCAAATCTGATTTTCTGTTTGGTTTTGAGAGTCATTTAAGAACACTCTTCTTCTCAGACTTGTGCAGCTTGATTGCATGCTGTGTATTCATGGAAGGTTGCTGATGTGAAGTTAGTTGTACTCTGTTTCGAGTAGACTTGTTTGCTGTTCTGATGTTTGCTGGTTACAGCATGATGAGACTGTTTTGATGCTGCGTGTTTGCGAGTGATCGCTAGCAATCTTATATCAGTTGGTTGGTCTCTATTGATCTTCAATGATTCCTGTTCTCGCCTGCACTCACTTCTAGTTGCTGCCAGCCATAATACCTACAGCTGCTGCCACATGGTTTATTAAGTGCATGTAGTGCTTTGTTGTGGTCTCCCCTCTTCTACATGATCAAGTGATTCCTCCTAAAATATTCTGACTTCAATTCTATGGTCATAGCTGCCCTTGAAGTTCTGGATATTTGAAATTTTGACATGTTGTCTGTGCTAGTGTTTTATGCTGTTCATTCTTGATACTGGTTCATGCTGATTATCGTGTATTGGGGGTGATATACTCTGAACGTACATATCGCAGCCATCAAATTGGTTCGATCCTCCAATTACCTGTCATGGTTTCAGGCAGTGCGACCATATAAAACTCAAAAGGGCTTAAGTATCTGCTGATTCTCCTTCGTCTCTAGACTCCCAAGGATTATGAAGACTGGATGAAAGAGAATGACATATTGCTTGCATGGTTGTGGAATAGCATGGAACCATGAATTGCTGTTAACTTGATGTTTCATAGAACTGCCAAGGCTGTATGGGATAATTTCCATAAAAGCTTCTCACAAAGTAAAAATCAAACTCACGTTATTACCTATATGAAGAGCTTTTCAAATATTAGTGATTACTGTAGCACTCTGAAGGGCATGTGGGAAGAACTTAACATCCATCAATTTAATTTTGGTGTTGAGATGATTAAGAGGCAAAGGTGGAGTTCTTAGCTGTCAAGCTTCTGTCATGGTTGAGTCTTGACCTTCAACACATCCAGGATCAGATTCTTGCCGGTAAATTCACACCAACCTTGAATGAAGTACATGCTAGAATCATCACTAAAGATGGCTCTTGGTCTTCTTCTTAGGCTCCTGCTTGTGGTTGTTCAACAATGGTGAGCACTATGTTTAACCATGATCAGAGAAGTGTTAGAGAAAATAGAGGAGGTTTGGATGGCGATCATGGCAGACAAGCAGAGGAAGTGACAAGAAAAGGAGTTTGTCATGGAAATTCTCGTATTTGCACACAATTGTGACAAGGACAATCATATTCATTATCTCTATTGGGATCTCCATGAGAAACTGACTTTGATCAGTAAGTCTATTAAGAAGGGTGATTCTACTATTGACACTTTGCACAATTGCCCACTCCACTTGGGAGTTGAGTACATCTGCTGTGTCCTGAGAGAAGTATAAAAACTCCAAACCCAATCTTAAACATTTAGCACTACTGGGCCAATTCAAGTACAACCGGGTTTCTTACCTCTTTATCCGCCTCACCTTGGTTTATCAGTTCTAATGCCTCCACCCATATGACAGGTAGTCCTAATTTATTCTAGTCTGTGAAACCTACTACTTTACAATCTAAGGCTGCCCTTGTTGATGGTTTGGTTACATAGGTTTCTCGTTGTGGCTATATTCTTTCTTACCTTCTATCCTTATTTTCACTGTGGTATATGTGCCTAAACTTCCCTTGAACCTATAATCAGTTGGTCAATTAACTGTATCTTATAGTTCCCTCACTTTCTTTCCTTCTCATTTTGTTATCTAGCAGGGCATGAGAAGGATGACCTATAATATTTTGATAGTGGTGGTTGTGGATCCAGTTCTTGTCATACAACTTCTTCAATTTCTACTTATGGTGTTTCTCTCGATTAGTGGCATGCTCATTTGGGTCATTCATCCCTTCAAAAATTGCAAGAAGTTTCTCAAGTCTATTTCTCATTTTAAGTGTTCTATGCATCAATTAGGAAAGCATGTCATATTTTCCATCTAGAGTCAAGTCTCATCTCGTAGTAAATCATTGTTTTTTCTTATTTATCCAAGTATCTACGGTTCGTGTAGAGTCAAGCATTTGAAGAATCGCCAATATTGTGTCCTTTGTGGATGACTTGGATCTATCTCTTAAAAAACAGATCTAAATTTCTTAATGTATTTACTCAATTTTATTAACCAATAAAAACTCAATATAACATTAGTATTCAATTTGATAATATGCTTGAATTCATTCAAAATGAGGTTTAGTCTTTTTTCATGGCCGAATTAATCATGAAACATCACATGTACATACCACTAAAGAGAATGAAGTAGGAAAATCAAAAAATAGACATTTACTTGACATAGCACCATCTCTACTCTTTCACATGCATATGCCCAAGACCCTTTGAATTTGAACTGAAACTCTTACTAAGCTTTATCATCTGCTCAACAAGATGCCTTCCAATTTTCTCAAGGGACAAGCTCCCTTCTTTATCATGCACCTGAAAACATCTATGTTCTTTGTTATACCTTGTGTCTTCGGGTGCACATATTTTGTTCACATTCCACACACATTCAGAACAACATCTTTCCCCTTGTCATTAAAAAGTGCTTTTGTTGACTGCTCAAGGACTCAAAAATGATATAGATGTTATAATCCCCACACTCAGCAGAAATATGTTAGTGCATAAGTTTACATTTTCTGAGGGGACATTTATTTCTCTAGCGCTTGGTTTTTCTTGGATGAATATATTTTGACTCCATCAATGATTTTTTTTCCCCTTGTGCGTTGATCCTCCTGTCCCTACCCTTATCCCTTTGGAGAAAACTTCCACTCCGCTTCTAACTCCATCAATTACTGACCTAAAGAAATAATTGAGGGTTTATGAATGACAAAAAGCAGGCAAAGACATTGCTACCACCATGTAGCTCCCTCTTCTACCCTTCACTATTTAAACTACTAGTTCTAGAGACCCATCTCAACATGATTGGATTTACCGATTGCTCACAAGAAAGGTATGCACTCATTAGTCCTTAATTGCGTATCCTATTGCCCATCGTGTTTTAGCTCTTAACCTTCCTAGTCCTATGTGTTCTTTTGCCTAATTTATTTCCTTTATCTCTTCCTTATATGTTGAAGCACATGTTGGCCATAGGTGGAAGAAGAAATGGATGCCTTGGCGTCATGGGCTGAACACTTGGCACTTTGTGAAGGGTTGTGCAACACTAGGTGAAGCAATTTTGCTTAACTAGTCAGTCGAAAATATACCACAGTTTACAAAAATAATGAATTCACAACCATAGAATTCAAAGTAAGCAGAAGCAATAAACAATTATGTAAGAAAATGAGAATCACATGATAAACTTTAAAGCACACAATTCATTAACAACACCTTTGTAGGTAGCATGTGTTTAATGAGGGAGGTAAGTAAGGTAAACATGTTTACAAACGCTAGTGAGTTTTACATTGACTGATGAACGCTCACCCTCTACTAAAGAACTTTCTATGCTATTCTGGCTCTAAAAATATGAAACATAAATTTGACCGATGAGTTATACTCCCATTTTACACAAGGCATAAACACACTCAATGAATAAATCCTATATTGCTATTTACATTATGGTTACTTATCCTATGTACATAAAGCAAAGCGTGATGGGCACCATGGTGGACCGAGTCTTAAAGATCCCTTGCAAGTTCTAGATAAGCAAATCACAGGGTCAAGAGCTAAGATCAAGGAAGCAATGCAAGTATTGGTGCAGTCAACTTGGGCCGAGTTTGCAAATTTATTGAGCAAGACCCCAACATTCAAGATGGGCTTGAAAGAAGAAGAACCAGCTTTAATCCATATTATACAAGCCACAGAGAAGGCGGGCCGGGGGGGGGGGGGTGGCGGCATAGCCTAGTGGTTTAGTGTAGACTCTTTATTTCATTAAGTATAGGCGTGTGGGCCTGTTTTATGTTTCTAAGGTTGTAGGCATGTGGGCCTATTTAATTCATTAAGTGGACTTCTTTTATTAGCTATAGGCGTGTAGTTTAGGGTGTTTTGGGCTTTAGATGTTCAGCCCATGTCTTTTAATTGATGTAGGCCATAGTCGGCCCTAGGGTTTCATGGAGGGGTTAAAAAAAAAACTTGTAGCCGCATTCTTCATAAGATGAACGTGAATGAAGTTTTCTTCATAGAGAAATTTCAATTTTCTCTACTTGTTCTTGATTGAACTAAGAACTTATCAAAGGCAAACCCTTTGTGATGTTCTCACCGAATGTAGGTTCTTGAAACAAGATTTCAATGGGTGTAGATCATCTTGACTTGATTCTTGGCTTTCTTGGGTAAGTTTTCAATTTGTTTGGGGTTCAAGGGATTTCGATCCCACGAGTTCACATCATTTGGTATCAGAGCTCAGGCTCCAAATCAAGTCTGATTTATCCTTTTTAATTATTGCATTTGGGTTTTGTCATAGGCATGTTCTAGGGATTTCTATTCTGATCTGCGATTCCTTCTTCATTCTAGTTAATTTCGTGTGTTTGAATTCAGATCTATGATTTTCACAATTGATTACTCGTGTACTTGATTCAAGAATTTAGATCTATGATTTCTTCAATTGAGTACACGAATCTTTGTTTTAATTTCCCGATCTATAATTTCCAAATTTGTAATCTTTGCTTTGATCCCTTCTATTTCCGTTTCTTGTTGAAATCACATCAATTTTTTTTCGGAAATTGCACTTATTGTTGCTGCTTGTGACCGAATTTGCATTAAAAATAAATAAATAAGAAAAGACAGTGTATTCAAAGGTTGCTGCATAGTTATAAAATAAATGCAAAAAATTTTAAAAAATAAAAAAGAAATTTCGGAAATGGTTGTTTGATATACTTTGTAATCCGAAAATTGAAGCGATTTGATATTGATTGATCATTATCTTCAAAGGGGTCGAATATATCATCTTTAGTATCTTGTTTCCTAATTGCTCTTTTCCTCGTACAAATTCCTTGAGACCCATGTCATTTTATTCCTTTCTTGTTTCCTGAATCTATTGTTGGTTGGAATAATACAAGGTCGTGTCTTGATTTAGTTCAACTAGTTCTTAAAGAACTTGAAAGGAAAAATAGGTGAGGTAAAAGGCAAGAGTGAGTGAGAATAGTATTGAAAAAGACCAAAAAGAGTGAGACTTGAGTGGAGTGACAATATTTGAGCATAAACACGTAAGGGAGTGTGTGAGGTTTTACCGCTAACATTCTTGTTTTGCAATGCATTAAAAATGTCTCAAAAGAGTGACTCAACACCTAAGGAGGAGGCAGATAACTCATTTTTTGTGTTGTGGGCCATGCAACAACAGTTTGAACAGTCGAATTTGGTGTTGGGTGAGGTGAGGGATAGGGATGGATCAACAATAGGTATTGATTAGAAATCTGCAAGGTGGGCGAGATAGGAGGAGACGTGAGCCTAGCATTGAAAATGAGTATGAGAACAAAGAAGATGTAAGGATGAGGAAGACATAGCATCTGAAGTTGGAATGGGTGGAATGGGCAGACCTAGAGGAGGTAGGCGTGGAAGAGGACCAAGGAGAAATCCAAGGGGTAGAGATGGGGTAGATAGGAACCTTCGGAGCATCAAAATGAAAATACCATCTTTTCAAGGTAGGAATGACCCTGGAGTCTATTTAGAGTGGGAGAAGAAAATAGAGTTTATTTTTGCTTTTCACAATTATTCAAAGGAGAAGAAGGTGAAGCTGACGGTAATTGAGTTCACTAATCATGCAATTATTTGGTGGGATCAATTAGTGACCAATAGGAGGAATCATGGGAGACTTGTAGAAACATGGGGTGAGTTGAAAGCTCTCATGAGGCGGAGAATTGTACCTAGAAACTACCATAGAGACCTCTGCCAAAAATTACAAAAGCTTACACAAGGGTCTAGGAGTGTAGAGGATTACCATAAGGAGATGGAGGTGGCAATGATTCGGACTAATGTAGAGAACGATCGAGAGGCCACAATGGCAAGATTTTTAAGTGATTTGAATAGGGACATAGCCAACGTAGTTGAGTTGCAGCATTATGTGGAAGTAGAAGACATGATGCACATGGCTATGAAGGTAGAGGGGCAGTTAAAGAGAAAGGGGGCAGCAAAGTATACTTCAGTTTCTAGCACTCCTTGGAAACCAAAGTGGGATAGAACTGATCAAGCTGTAGTAAAGGGGAAGGCCAAACCACCTAAGGGAAAAGATGAGGGAACTAGCAAGAACAAACTCAAGGTAGATTTCCAACCTTCAAGGAATAGAGATATTAAATGTTTTAAATGTTTGGGCTCAGGGCACTTCATGTTTCAATGTCCAAACAAGTGCGTGATGGTTATGCGTGACAATGGGGAGGTGATGACTGAGAGTAGGGACGATAGCGATGACATGCCCGAGTTGGTCGATGCTAGTGATGATGATGGAGTGGAATATCCCATAGAAGGCGAATCTCTTGTTGCCAGACGTGCTCTCAATACACGAATCAAGGTAGATGAAATGGAGCAACAGAGAGAGATCATATTCCATACTAGATGTTATGTAAACAACAAGGTGTGTAGTATGATTATAGATGGGGGGAAGTTGCACCAATGTAGCTAGTAGCACCCTAGTTGAGAAGTTGAGCTTACCTTCATTGAAGCATCCTAGACCTTATAAGTTGCAGTGGTTGAATGAATGTGGGGAGGTCAAGGTCAATAAGTAGGTTTTGGTAGCTTTTACCATGGGGAGGTATAGTGATGAGGTGATTTGTGATGTAGTTCCTATGCATGCTAGTCATATTTTGTGGGGAGGCCGTGGCAGTATGATAGAAGGGTGATTCATGACGGGTTTAGGAACATGTACAACTTTGTAAAGGATGGAAAAACAATCAAGCTTGCTCCCTTAACCCCAAAACAGGTCTATGAGGACCAACTGAAGCTAAAAAGTGAGATTGAGCAAAATGAAAGGGTGAGGCCGAAACACAAGAAAGAAAAATGAGAGAAAATAAAAATGAGGGTGAGGCCGAAACCTCAAGAAAAAGAGAGTGAAAAAGAAAATAGAGGTGTCTGAGAATAAAGAAAAGAGAGTGGAGCCACGAGAGAAAAAAGAAAGAGAACCTGCAGAGAGAACAGGTTTGACAAAGATGAGTTTTTATGCAAAGGAGAGTAAGGTTAAAAGGATCTTCTTAGCAAACCAGCCTATGATTTTTCATGTTTATGAAGAATTTTATCTTATTCTAGATGAAACAAACCAATTTCTTCCAAGTTTGGATGTTTCTTTGTTGCAGGAATTCGACAATGTATTTCCGAAGGAGATGCCAAGTGGGTTGCTGCTCATTAGAGGCATTGAGCATCAAATTGATTTCGTACCTGCAACCATCATTCCAAACCAACCAACCTATAAGAGAAATCCAGAGGAGACAAAGGAGCCTCAAAGGCAAGTTAAAGATTTGATGAGCACGGGATACGTGAGAAAGAGCATAAGCCCATGAGAAGTACCAATGCTACTAGTGCCATAGAAGGGTGGGACTTGGAGGATGTGCGTTGATTGTAGAGCAGTCAACAATATTACAGTAAAGTATCATCATTCCATTCCAAGATTAGATGATATGCTTGATGAATTGCATGGCTCTTGTATTTTCAGCAAAATAGATCTTTAAAGTGGATACCATCAAATTAGAATGAATAAGGGAGATGAATGGAAAACTACTTTTAAGACTTGTTGGCCTAACATGACTTTCGAGTCTCGTTTTGATGACAACAAATGAAGGTTGATTTAATATGTGTTGTTAAGTGATGATGTTTCAAGAATGCCTAAATGGCAAAGTTCAAAATATCAAAGGAAAAGCAAGTTCAAGATCACCAAGGACCACAAAACCACACTTATCTTTAAAGTGATCCAAAGGAAGCTCAAGTGGACCAAAAATGATTTGGAAACCTAAAGTTGACTCAAGCTCAAAATCTCAGAGGACTCAAAGCAAAACTCATATGAAGACTTCAAAGCTTAGAGTGTTTAAGGTTTTAGGATGAACTATGTGAGTACTTCATATTCAAATATCATGTGAAATGGTTTGAAGCTCTTTACGGTTTGTCATTGTCTTGGACTTAGAGACCTTGTTTTAAAACCTTAGCAAATATTTTTATAAAGTAACAAAGCAAGAGAGCCAAGTGTTTTTGAAAAATAACCTGAAAAATAGAAAATTGGTCTGTTCAGGCGACTGAAGTGTAAGCTCAGGCGACTAAAGAATAAGTTCAGGCACCTGAAGAATTTCCTGATGAATTTCTGAAGAGGCAGTGTAACCTCAGGCAACTGACCGTTGTCACCTCAGGTGCTTCACCCTATTTTCAGTTCAAAAATTATAGTTTTAAAGAACCTCAGGCGATTGAACACTGTTAATGGCTATATTTTTAAAAAAGTTTTAAAATTTTAAATTAAGTTTCTTGTGCCCCGTATTTTGTAAAAACTTGGGAAATACTCCAAGTAAACTTGGGCAACATGAATTAAGCTTTATGAGCCTATAAATATATGTTTTCCCGAATCAAACATATACCAAGCAATTGAAAAATCTGCTCCTAAGCTGAAAGCTCACTTATTCTCTCAAAGCTCTCTCTTGCTCACTCTTTCATTCTGAATTGCTGAGATATTCTGAAGCCCTGATCACTCTTCTCTGAGCTTTAATCATCTAAATTGCTGATTCCTTGTCAAGAGAAGTATTCCGGTGAAATTGTTCTTGAGCTTCAACTCTATTTCGTTTGGTATTTGTTATTGAAGCATATAGCACTTTCAATTGTACTAACAAGCTCTATCTAAGAGCATTCTTTGTACAAAAGAAATTGTTTTCTTGTTTCTTGTTTCTTTGACGGTTTAGGTATTTGGATCGCTGTAACCGAGCGTGGGGTACCACTTGGAGAGGGGGCTCCACCCTAAAGGAAGGTTGTAATCGGTTTGTTCCACCCGGAAAGGAACGAGCTAGTGGAATCCTTAGGTGGTCTTGCCTAAGCCGAGGACGTAAGCTGGGTAAGCCGAACCTCATAAAAAATCTCGGTCTCACTCACTCTACCCTTTTCTATTTAAATTTCAGCATATACAAATCGTGTTTCAAAGTGCAAGTTTGCTGAAAATCTGAGATTGAGAAGACCTTTTAATCTAAGGAAGTACGTTCGTTAATACTTTGTGGAAACCTTTAAGGGAGTACGTTGATTAACCGCTTACGGAAATCTTGATTAAAAGGAGCGCATAAAAAAATTCATTCATACAGGGCTATAAACTGAATTCTTGCAAACGCTTAAAAAAAAAAGGTGTTGCAGCTCTCACAAAGTTGGCTAAGTATTGTGTAGTTGGGTGATTGTTTATTATTTGATTTGTGATTGATTTTTGTGAGTGTGGTTGATTTGTTTGAGTATTTAAAATTAACAACTTCCTTGTGTATTTGATTAAGTCTATAAAAGCTGAAAATTGGTAATAAATCTAAAAGAGATTTTTATAAACCCAATTCATCCCCCCTCTTGGGATAACACCTTAACTTTCAATTGGTATCAGAGCCTAGTTATAGCAAATCCTAATTAGAAGCTATATAATGGTCTAAATGGCACACCTAGGTGTTTCCCCATTTGCTGAAAGTCGATCCTTTACTAGACCGCCTATCTTTTGTAGTTTAAACTATACATTTTTGAAACAAAGAATGAGGATATATATTCAAATCATGGATTGGAAAGCATGGAAGGTTGTCACACATGGTGACTACATTCCCACTAAACTCGTAAATGGTAAAAAAGTCCCTAAAGAGGAAAGAGACTTAACCAACAACGATTATAAAATAATGCAAGTAAACTCTAGTGCCATGAATGCACTATATTGTGCTTTAGATGTTAATGAGTTTAATAGGGTCATGACATGTAAGTCAGCCAAAGAAATTTGGGACAAGCTAAAAGTAACTTACGAAGGAACTATAGATGTTAGAGATAGTAGAATCAACATGCTCACAAGCGAATATGAGGCTTTCAGGATGAACCCGGATGAAACCATCACTAGTATGTACACTAGGTTTACTCACATAATAAACTCCCTCAATGCCTTAGGGAAAAATTACTCAACTAATGAAATGATCTGAAAAATACTTAATGGACTACCACCAATTTGGGAACCTAAGGCCACTGCCATTACGAAAGGAAGAAATTTGAAAAACACCTCCCTAGATGAATTAATAGGTTCTCTACTCACATATGAGATGACAATGAAAGAAAGAAATTCAGAGAACAATAACAAAAACAAGAAATCAATAGCCCTTAAGGCTAGAAAAGAAAGCTCTAGTGATGAGGATGAAGACAATGAATTAGATGATGAAGAATTAGCCTTTATCACTAAAAGACTCGGAAAATTTTTCAGGAAGAATGGAAAATTCCCGCAAAAGTTTAAAGGATCAAAAACAAACAAAGAAGAAACAAACACAAAGCAAACTAAGAACGATCCACCGACATGTTATAATTGTAAGAAGTTTGGACACATTAAACCCAATTGTCCACAGCTGAAGAAGGACAAGAAGACGAAAAAGAAGGCAATGAAAGCTACGTGGGACAACACAAGCTCAAATGAATCAGAAGATGAATCAAGTGAACAAGAAGTTGCCAACATGTGCTTTATGGCACACAATGCTGAGGTAAATTCTTATTATAGTTCATCGGAAGGATCTAGTGGAGAGTCTAGTAATAATTCATGTGATACTATGCCTTCTTACAAGGAAATCCAAGCTAAACTGTTCAACTTACACAATAGGTTCATCAAAGTGTCTAAAAGAAACATAGCCTTAAAAGAACAAAATGAAAATCTTAAGAATCAAGTAGAAAGTTCTAAATCGGATGAAAAAGAAAAAGATTCTCATATTTTGATGATCTAATGAAGAAAATTAACAATACGTCTCAAGAATTAGTAAAACTACAAGTAAATGATGAAAGCAAGAAAGACCTAAAAATAAGTGATCTTAAAAGCAAAATTGAAGATAAAGATAAAATCATTTACAATTTTCTAAAGGAAAAGAAAATTTTGAAAAGATGGTTGGTCAACAAAGAATTATAAGTAATAAAGAAGGAATAGGCTACAATGGAATAGAAAACAAAAAGAAGAAAAATTTATTTATGGGATATTTTGTTAAAGAAGCTAAATACTATGCAAGCACATCTTCTACAAATATACATGAAAACACTACTTGCTACTTGTGTAGAAATAAGGGACATATAAAATTCAATTATCCACTTAAAAAGAAATATGTCAAAATCAAGAATGAATGGAAAGTAAACACTAAAACTAGGAATAATTTAAAAAGGATTAAGAAGGTTCGGGTTCCAGAAGTAGCACCATGAATCCTTCCTTGTAGGTATGCTTTAGGACTACTTTATCAAAGGAAAAATGGTACTTGGACAGCAGGTGTTCAAGACATATGATGGGAGATAGAACAAAGTTCACGTCCCTAGTTTAGAAAGATGGAGGCTATGTGACCTTCGGTGACAACGCCAAAGGAAAAATCGTCGGCATAAGTAAAATTGGTAAGGAACCCTCACTAACTATAGATGATGTTTTGTTAGTTGATGGATTAAAATATAACCTTTTAAGTATAAGTCAACTTAGTGACAAAGGTCATGACATAATCTTTAAGCAAGATAAGTGTATAGTTCAAAATCCTAGAAATCATGAAATTCTATTCACAGCCTATAGAGTAAACAATGTATATTGTATAAATCCTGAAAACTTAGTCTCTCAAGAAGTAACATGCTAGGTTGCCATGAATGAAGCTAGTTGGTTGTGGCATAGAAGACTAGGACATGCAAGCATGAACCTATTATCAAACCTATTTAGAAAGAACTTAGTTAAAGGCTTACCAAATACGAAGTTCATAAAAGATAAAATTTGTGATGCTTGCCAACTTGGAAAACAAATCAAAACAAGTTTTAAAAAAAAAGAAACATATATCTACTAGTAGACCCTTAGAACTTATACATTTGGATTTGTTTGGTCCTAATAGAACCCAAAGCATAGGAGGTAAGCAATATGCCTTTGTAATAGTTGATGACTATTCTAGGTTTACTTGGGTATTGTTTTTAGCCTCCAAGCATGAAGCTTGTAATATGTTGATAAATCTATGCAAGAAGCTTCAAAATGAAAAAGGATATAATGTTTCAAACATAAGAAATGATCAAGGAAGAGAATTCAACAACAAAGATGTTGACAAATTTTGCAATGAACATGGAATTAATCATAATTTTTCATCACCTAAAACTCCCCAACAAAATGGAGTTGTTGAAAGAAAGAATAGAGCACTTCAAGAAATGGCAAGAACAATGTTAAATGAACATAATCTACCAAAATATTTTTGGTCTGAAGCTGTAAACACTGCATGCTATGTAATAAATAGGGTTTCTATAAGAACAAATTTGAATAAAACTCCCTATGAACTTTGGAAAGGTAGAAGGCCTAACATCTCTTACTTCCAAGTCTTTGGTTGTAAATGCTATGTATTGAATGATAAAGATGATTTAGGCAAATTTCATGCAAAAGCTGATGAAGGGATATTCCTAGGATATTCATTAAAAAGCAAAGCCTATAGAATATACAATAAAAGAACTCTTACAATCTTAGAATCAATTCATGTAACCTTTGATGAAGAAAGTCCATTCAACAAACCAATAAAAATTGAAGAAGTACAAACTACTCAAAAACAAGAAGACTTAGACATAGTGGAAGCAAAAGAAGAAGAAAAACCAAATGATGCTGTTGAAAATACTTAACTACCAAAAGAATGGAAATATATAAGAAATCATCCAAAAGATCAAATAATAGGAGAACCATCAAGAGGAATAACTACAAGACCCTCTTTGAAAAATTTATGCAATCACTATGCTTTCTTATCTCAAGATAAACCAAAGAATGTAGAAGAAGCTTTAAGTGATGACTCATGGATAATTGCCATGCAAGAAGAGTTAAAATCAATTTGAAAGAAGTATGAAAATTAGTTCCCAAACCGGATAATCATTCAATTATAGGAACTAAATGAGTATTTAGAAATAAAAAGGATGAAAATGGAATTGTAGTTAGAAATAAAGCTAGACTTGTAGCTAAAGGATATAACCAAGAAGAAGGGATAAAATATGATGAAACATTTGCTCCCGTAGCTAGAATGGAAGCAATTAGGATGCTCTTAACTTATGCATCTCATAAGGAATTTAAATTATATCAAATGGATGTAAAGAGTGCATTTTTAAATGGTTATATTAATGAAGAAGTATATGTAGAACAACCACCAGGCTTTGAAGACATACAAAAACCTGAATATGTGTACAAGCTAACTAAGGCCTTATACGGTTTGAAACAAGCCCCTAGGGCTTGGTATGAAAGACTTAGTGGATTCCTACTGGATAAAGGTTTTTCTAGAGGTAAGGTTGATAGTACATTGTTTATCAAATCTAAGAAAAATGATATGCTCATAATCAAAATTTATGTAGATGATATTATTTTTGGTGCAACTAATGATAATCTATGTAAAGAATTTTCCAAATGTATGCAAGAGGAATTTGAAATGTGAGTATGATGGGAGAGTTAAATTACTTCCTAGGTTTACAAATCAAACAAGCAAAAAACGGAACTTTATAAGTCAATCCAAATACATAAAAGATATACTTACGAAATTCGATTGGGAAAGTAGTAAGCCCATAGGTAGCCCCATGAGCACTTCCATAAGCCTTGATAAAGATGAAAAAGGGAAACCGGTAGACATGAAATATTATAGAGGTATGATAGGAAGTTTGCTATAACTAACAGTTAGAAGGCCCGATATAATGTTTAGTGTTTGCATGTGTGCATGTTTTCAATCAGTACCTAAAGAATCATATCAAATAGTTGTAAAAAGAATCCTAAGGTACTTGATAGGAACAACTGATTTAGGACTTTGGCATCCTAAGGACACCGGATTCGAAATGATTAGCTATTCAGATGCCAATTATGCAGAGTGTAAGATAGATAGAAAAAGCACAAGTGGGACTTATCATTTTCTAGGACGATCTCTAGTGTCTTAGTTTTCTAAGAAACAAAACTCCGTAACATTATCCACAGCTGAAGCTGAGTATGTAGCAACTGGGAGTTGTTGTGCACAAACTTTATACATAAAACAACAATTAAAGGATTACAATTTAGAATATTTCACTATTCCAATTAAGTGTGATAACACCAATGCTATAAACATCTCTAAAAATCCTATATCACACTCAAGAACAAAACACATTGATATAAGACACCACTTTCTAAGAGATCATGTTCAAAAAGAAGACATAAACAACAAAACCAAGCCTTAGTCCCACTAAGTGGGGTCGGCTATATGAATCCTTTTCCGCCAATTTATGCTATCATGGACCATTTCTTTTGATAGATTCAAAGATATTAAATCCTTACTCACTATTTCCTCCCAAGTTATTTTAGGTCTACCCCTACCCCTTCTACTGCCCCCCAAAGTAACTAAGTCACTCTTCCTCACAGGTGCACTATAAGGCCTACGTTGCAAGTGTCCATACCATCTGAGTCGTCCTTCCCTTATCTTATCTTCTATAGGAGCTACACCTAATTTACCACGAATATGTTCATTCCTCAATTTATCTTTCAATGTTATACCACCCATCCATTTAAGCATCCTCATCTCGGCAACTTTTACTTTTTGGATATTATGTTTCTTCGTCGCCCAACATTCTGATCCATATAACATAGCTGGTCTTATAGCTATACTATAAAACTTCCCTTTCAATTTTAAGGGTATTCTAAATCACATAGAACACTTGAAGAACATCTCCATTTTACCCAACCTGCTTTAACTCTATGCATTACATCATCTTCAATTTCTCCTTCAGCTTGCATAATAGATCCAAGGTATTGAAATATACAAGTGCTATTTATTTCTTCATCATCAAGTTTAACTTTGTCTCCAATATTCCTCCTATCATTACTAAAATTACATTTCATATATTCTGTTTTATTTCTACTTATCTTAAAGCCTCTAGACTCCAAAGCTTCTCTCCATAATTCTAACTCAGCCTCTACTCTATCCCTAGTTTCGTCAATTAATACAATATCATCTGCAAACAACATGCACCATGGAACCTCCTTTTGAATACTCTTAGTCAATTGGTCCATCACTAAAGAAAAAAGATAAGGACTCAAAGCAAATCCTTGATGTACACCTATGGTAATTGGAAATTCTCTAGTTTCTCCATCTATAGTCTTTACACTAATCATTACTCTATCGTACATATCCTTAATGACATCGGTATACCTACAACATACACCCCTTTTTTCTAAAACCCACCATAGAACTTCCCTAGGTATCCTATCATATGCTTTCTCAAGGTCAATAAATATCATATGCAAGTCCATCTTCTTTTCCCTAAACTTTTCCATTAATCTTCTTAAAAGATAAATAGCTTCTGTGGTAGATTTCCCAGGCATAAAACCAAATTGATTTTCTGAGATCTTCGTTTCTAAACTTAATCTTTGTTCAACTACTCTTTCCCATAGTTTCATCGTATGACTCATAAGTTTAATTCCACGATAGTTATTACAATTTTGAATATCTCCTTTATTTTTGTATATAGGTATTAAAGTACTTTTCCTCCATTCATCTGGCATTTTCTTAGTTTTTACAATTGTATTAAATAAATTAGTTAACCATATAATTCTGTTATCACCCAAGCATTTCCAAACTTCAATTGGGATGTTATCTGGTCCCATAGCTTTCCCATTTTTCATCTTTTTTAGTGCAAACTTAACTTCGTTAACTCTAATTTTTAGAATAAATCTTATATTTTTGGTCTTTTCCTCATTTGACAATTCTAAATTTAAGCCTTCTATTTGGTTTTTGTTAAACAACTTACTAAAGTAACTTCGCCAACTTTCTTTAATATCTTCGTCCTTAACCAAGACAATATCATCCTCACTTTTTATACATTTTACATTTCCTAAGTCCTTGTTCTTCCTTTCTCTAGCTTTAGCAAGTTTAAATATATCTCTTTCCCCTTCTTTTGTACCTAATCTATCATACAAACTATTAAATGATCTATATTTAGCTTCACTAACGGCCCTTTTTGCATCTTTTCTTGCCTCCTTATATTTTTCAAAGTTATCGTTGTTTCTACATTTTTGCCACGTTTTATACCAAATTCTTTTTATCTTTATGATTTTTTGTACATCTTTATCCCACCACCAACTTTCTTTGCTATTTGAGAATCTTCCCCTTGATTCGCCTAAAATCTCTTTTGCTATCTTTTTAATAGAGCTAGCTAATCTATTCCAAAGAGTATTTGAATCTATCCCATCCTCTAAGGTCCAATCCCCATCTTTGATCATTTTATCTTTAAATTTTATTATATTTTCTCCTTTTAGGTTCCACCATCTAGTTCTCCTACACTGGTTTATTTTATCCTTTTTCTTCCATTTTTTAACGCATATATCTAACACTAAGACTCTATGTTGTGTGGTTAGACTTTCACCTGGAATAACTTTACAATCCTTGCATGATACACGATCTACCCTCCTAGTTAAAAAAAAATCTATT
This sequence comes from Malania oleifera, assembly GCF_029873635.1. NCBI lineage: Eukaryota > Viridiplantae > Streptophyta > Magnoliopsida > Santalales > Ximeniaceae > Malania > Malania oleifera. Next base: position 63,953,158 of record NC_080419.1, read on the forward strand.
TGACTTATATTTTGTCCACTTTTAAAGGATATTAAGTGTTCTTCTCTCTTCTTAAAGCAAGTATTCATTATACTAAAATCATATGACATAGCAAAGTCTAAGATCATCTCCCCAGACTCATTTTTGTCTCCATATCCATATCCTCTATGTATCCTTTCATAATTTTTATTATCTCTTCCAACGTGTCCATTCAGATCTCCTCCTATAAATATTTTCTTAGTCCCTGGTATGCCTTGTATAATACTATCCATATCTTCCCAAAATTGTCTCTTAAGATTTTCTGCTAAGCCAACTTGAGGAGCATAAGCACTAATGATATTTATTATCTCTTGTTCTAATACCATTTTGATTTTTATAATTCTATCCCTTACTCTAATTACATCCACAACTCTATCTTTTAAGTTTTTGTCTATAATAATGCCTACTCCATTCTTATGGTTTTCTTTTCCAGTGTACCAAAGTTTAAAACCTGATTTATCGATTTCTCTAACTTTCTCCCCCACCCACTTAGTTTCTTGAAGGCAAATTATATTAATTCTTCTTCTAATCATTGTATCCACAATTTCCATGCTTTTACCCGTAAGTGTCCCTATATTCCAAGTTGCTAATCTAATCCTAGTTTCCTGAACTAACGTCTTTACCTGCCCACGTCCAGAATGATGCAGGAACCCTCGCATATTTGACACCATACTCGGGCGCCGACACGGCGCGTCGCTTCGGGGCGACGACATAGCCCACCCTCGCCCACTTTTCGCTACACCCGGATGGTTCAAGTGCAACGCGTCGCTCGTAGGGGACGCCCCAGCAAATATTCGGTAAGGATTCATATCATAGTGATCTGACAAATTTTACGCTGACTGTCAGCTACCTAACGCAACCCTCCTCCTTAACCCGAGCTTGGGACCGGCTGTGTGTGAAAAAATTAGGACATTTAAGTGCATCATAGGCGGAGTTAAAAGAAGACATCATACTTGAATTTATAAACACAAAAGACCAATGAGCGGATATCTTTACAAAACCTCTCTCCGAAGAAAGATTTATATCCATTAGAAGAGAACTTGGGTTGTATAGCAGGGAAGTGATTTAGGTAGGTTTCATATTGAACAAATTGAGAAAATTAAGAAATTAGGGACTTCAGGCGACTGAGCTTGGAAGCTCAGGCGACTGAGCACTGTAGACTGGTGGCTTAGGGGCCTGAGCCAGCAGACCTCAGGCGACTGAGGTACTACTGCCTGTTGAGATTCCAATTCTGTAAATCTTCAGGCGACTAAACTTAATCTTCAAGCGCCTGAAGTTACGGGATCTATATATTTAACACGCAAAAACCCTAACCTCAGGCTACTGACTCCTACTCCATCACTCACCCAAAGCTCCAACCTTTGGTCTTCCTTGCTCCCTCACTCAAAATCCCTCGAATCAAAGCCCTAATCTCCTTCTCCTACACTCTTTCTCTCGGATTCTAGGGTTCCATTATCCAAGAATACAATGATGCCTCGCACTAAGACCACAGCGAACCAAGGCTCCTCTTCCGGAAGGGACAATAACAACATCAAGCAATGGTTAGTCACTCCCCAATCTAAGCTCCGATATCATTCTACTCTCCGTTCTACAGACCCAATCTTTGGTCAGGTGATCAACACCACCTTTTTTGATTCTGAATTCCCTGAAATACTGCCTATGTTTCGGAACATCAGTTGGAAAATTTTTGTTGTTTTTCAAGCCAAAGGAATGTACCCCACCAACGTTGTAAAATTTTTTTATGCCAACATGATTTCTGGAGAAAGTGTTCTCACTACTGAAGTTAAAGGCAAGAAAATAGTTTTGACTCCTAAAATACTAGCTCCCATTTTGCACATCACTCCGGATGAATTTGAATGTCCCGCCTTTGCTCAATCTTGGATTCTAGCGCAAGGCTTTAAGCCCGAAGAATTTTTGCCTCTAATTATTGTAAATGAACTCATATACTTTGGCCATCCACCTATGAATAAGCAATTGAACCTCCAGGCCTAACTTCACAAAATCATCTCCAATAACATCCTACCTAAGGGCGGATCTTATGATCATCTCTCCTACGTCAACTGTTTCGTTTTATGGTGTTTACTAAAGGGTAAAAAGCTTGATCTCTCCAGTCTCATTTTGAAATGGATGTGGGCTAAGTTGGAAGCCACTCGTGTCACACTTCATTATGGAGGTGTGTTAAATGTTATCTTTGCTCAGCTTGACATTACCACACCTTTTGAGTTATTCATCAAACATACCTGATATGATCTCTTCACCTCCACAACCCTCAAGCAAATGGGCTATGAAAAACACGATCAGGGTTGGTTCTTGAAAGGAGGTAGACCTCAAAGAGCGCCAGCATCTGTACCTCCTCCTCCAGCTCAAGACCAAGGACCTCCTACTGATACGCCTTCTTGGTTCATTCCCTTTCATCATAAATTCTCCACCTTCAGCAGAGACATGAGATCAGGACTTCAATCCCTTCGAGAGGATATGTCTTCACTTCACACTACCTGTTCCTCACTTGATCAACGCCCCACTCATATTGAGAAGTATCAAGCTAGCTCATCCCGCGGTGTTGATCCTATGGACACTAATTCTGCTCCTCGAAGTAATGATGAAGAATCAGAGAAAGGCAATGAAGAAGGTGATGAAGAAGAAGGTGATGACGAGGAAGGAGATGAAGAAGAAGCTGAAGAGGAAGATGATGATGTTGATAACTGATTTAGTATGTCATTTTGTGATGTATTAAGCACTCTCTATGTATTAGTTATGTTTTATGATGCTTTGTTTGTTTTTATTTTCAGTTTGACTTGTACCCTCTATTACTTGTAACCTTTTTGTAATATGACTGCTCTTAAAATTCCTATGCTTTTAATGTGCTAAACCACTTTGTGTCTATACCCCTCAATTCTTTTTGAATGATGTCAAAGGGGGAGAAATTTTTGAACAAACATGAGCAAACATGAATGAAAAATAAGAATATGGCAAATATATAAAGCATATAAAATCTTGGCATATAGCAAGGGGGAGTAAAAGCTGTAAAGAACATGAAAACTATAATGCAAATATGTACATGATATGAGCTATAATGAAATATACTCAATTGTGCCTTATTTTTGAACTTACTCATACTTGAAATCATAATTTTCCATATTTGTTTTAAAAGCATGTTTATTGTAAAGGGAAGCCATTTTTTAAGGATCTGTTATTTTTGCTCCTTATTTGTCATCATAAAAAAGGGAGAGATTGTAGGCCTAACATGACTTTCGAATTTCGTTTTGATGATAACAAATGAAGGTTGATTTAACATGTGTTGTTAAGTGATGATGTTTTAGGAATACCTAAATGACAAAGTTCAAAATATCAAAGGAAAAGCAAGTTCAAGATCACCAAGGACCACAAAACCACACTTATCGTTAAAGTGATCCAAAGGAAGCTCAAGTGGACCAAAAATGATTTGGAAACCTAAAGTTGACTCAAGCTCAAAGTCTCAGAGGACTCAAAGCAAAACTCATATGAAGACTTCAAAGCTTAGAGCGTTTAAGGTTTTAGGATGAACTATGTAAGTACTTCATATTCAAATATCATGTGAAATGGTTTGAAGCTCTTTACGGTTTGTCTTTGTCTTGGACTTAGAGACCTTGTCTTAAAACCCTAGAAAATGTGTTTATAAAGTAACAAAGCAAGAGAGCCAAGTGTTTTTGAAAAATAACCTAAAAAACAGAAAATTTGTCTGTTCAGGCAACTAAAGTGTAAGCTCAAGCGCTTGAAGAATTTCCTCAGGCGACTGAAGAATAAGTTCAGGCGCCTGAAGATTTTCCTAATGAATTTCTGAAGAGGCAATGTAACCTCAGGCGACTAACCCTTGTCACCTCAGGCGACTGACCTCAACTCCTCAGGCGACTGAATACTATTAACGACTATATTTTTAAAAAAGTTTTAAAATTTAAAATTAAGTTTCTTGTGCCCCATATTTTGTAAAAACTTGGGAAATACTCCAAGTAAAATTGGGCAACACGAATTAAGTTTTATGAGCCTATAAATACATGTTTTCGTGAATCAAAGATACAAGAAGCAATTGAAAAATCTGCTCTTAAGCTGAAAGCTCACTTATGCTCTCAAAGCTCTCTCTTGCTCATTCTTTCATTCTAAATTGCTGAGATATTCTAAAGCACTAATCACTCTTCTCGGAGCTCTAATCATCTGAATTGCTGATTCCTTGTCAAGAGAAGTATTCCGGTGAAATTGTTCTTGAGCTTCAACTCTATTTCGTTTGGTATTTGTTATTGAAGTATATAGCACTTTCAATTGTACTAACCAGCACTATCTGAGAGCATTCTTTGTACAAAAGAAATTGTTTTCTTGTTTCTTGTTTCTTTGACAGTTTAGGTATTTGGATCGTTGTAACCGAGCATGGGGTATCACTTGGAGAGGGGGCTCCACCCTAAAGGGAGGTTGTAATCGGTTTGTTCCGCCCGGAAAGGAACGAGTTAGTGGAATCCTTAGGTAGTCTTACCTAAGGCAAGGACATAGGCAGGGGATAAGCCGAACCTCATAAAAAATCTCGATCTCACTCTCTCTCTACCCTTTTCTATTTAAATTTCAGCATATACAAATTGTGTTTCAAAGTGCAGGTTTGCTGAAAATCTGAGATTGAGAAGACCTTTTAATCTAAGAAAGTACGTTGGTTAATATTTTGCGGAAACCTTTAAGGGAGTACGTTGATTAACCGCTTGCGGAAATCTTGATTAAAAGGAGCGCATAAAAAAATTCATTCATACAGAGCTATAAATTGAATTCTTGCAAACGCTAAAAAAGGAGGTGTTGCAGCTCTCACAAAGTTGGCTAAGTATTGTGTAGTTGGGTGATTGTTTATTATTTGATTTGTGATTGATTTTTGTGAGTGTGGTTGGTTAGTCCATTTGGAGTTACAAATGCGCCTAGTGCTTTCATGAGATTAATGAACCATGTATTGCGTGCGTTCATAAGCAAATTTGTAGTTGTGTACTTTGATGATATCCTAGTGTACAACAAGAACTTAGATGAAGATATTGAGCATTTGAGATTTGTGTTCGATGTGTTCAAATGTGAAAAGTTGCATGCCAATTCTAAGAAATGTAACTTTTGTATTGAAAAAGTTTTTTTTGGTTATGTTGTTAGTACAAAAGGTATTGAGATGGATGAAGAGAAAGACAAGGCCGTCAAGGAGTGGCCAACGCCTAAAGGCATCACTGAGGTAAGAAGCTTTCATGGTTTAGCTAGCTTTATAAGTGTTTTGTTAAGGATTTTAGCACCATTGCTGCACCACTCACTGAAATAATTAAAAAGAATGTTGGATTTCATTGGGGGATTGATCAAGAGAATGCATTTGCTACTATTAAAGAAAGGTTATGTGCTGCACCTGTGTTAGCATGACTTAAAACAAAACTTTTGAGATTGAATGTGATGCTTCAGGAATAGGAATTGGAGCCGTTTTGATGCGGGATAGGCGACCCATAGCTTTCTTCAATGAGTAGCTATGTAGGGCGGCCCTGAATTACCCCACTTTTGACAAAGAACTTTATGCTCTTGTTCATGCTCTAAAGACGATGCAGCACCACCTTTAGCCTAAGGAGTTTGTGATCCACACTGATCATGAATCATTGAAGCATCTCAAGGGTCAAGGTAAATTAAATAAGAGACATGCTAGATGGATGGAATACATTGAGACCTTCCCTTATGTCATCCGTTACAAGCAAGGTAAGGAGAACATTGTTGCTAATGCTTTATCACACAGGGATGTACTTCTTACTTCTATGAGTGCTAAAATGGTTGGGTTTGAATGTGTGAAATACGTGTATGCCAATGACGCTGATTTTTCTTATGTGTATATGGTGTGTGATAAAGTGGCATTTGGTTAGTTTTACAAGCATGATGGTAATTTGTTTAAGGAAAGCAAATTGTGTGTGCCAAATTGTTCAGTCCGTGAATTATTGGTGCGTGAGGCACATGGTGGGCAATTAATGGGACACTTTGGTGTCAGAGAAACCTTAGAAATTTTACATGAACATTTCTTTTGGCCTAGGATGAGAAGAGACGTCACTCGAATACTTGGTAGGAGCATTACATGTAGAAAGGCCAAATCTAAGGTTTTAGCACATGGGTTGTATACACCCTTACCCTTTCCTAGTGAACCATGGTGAAATCAGAATGAATGATTTCCGTATTTATTGAATTAATTCAGTACAATCAAAACTCTCTATAAATAATACAAACTGTATATCAACAAGGAAAGAATTGCCAAAAATAGGAGCATGAAATCTGCCCAAGTATTAGGCTAGAAATCCCTATACAATCTCTAGTATCATTGACCTATTATTCTCGGGATTTCTAATAATCCTCGGGATTTCTACACTCCCCCTCAAGTTGGATCATAAATGTTTACCATATCCAACTTGCATGTGAAATCATCAAAACTTTGTCGAGGTAGTCCTTTGGTGAAGATGTCGGCTGTTTGTTCTTTGGTAGGAACATAAGTCATGCAAATGGTTCTTTCTTCAACCTTTTCCTTGATAAAGTGTCTATCCACTTCTACATGTTTGGTCCTGTCGTGCTGGACTGGATTGAGAGAGATGTTAATGGTTGCTTTGTTATCACATTAGAGTTTGATAGGGAACTTTACCATGACATGCAACTCCTCCAAGAGTTTCCGTAACCACAATCCTTCACATATCCCTTGTGCCACTACTCTAAACTCTACTTCAGCACTACTTCTGGCCACAACGTTATGTTTTTTGCTTCTCCAAGTCACCAAGTTTCCCCATACAAAGGTGTAGTACCCAAAAGTGGACCTTCTATCTTCTGCTAATCCTGCCCAATCAGCATTTGTGAAGACTTCTATTTTTTTGCTTTCACAATTTTTGAAGAATAGTCCTTTGCCTGGAGATCCCTTGAGATATCTAAGAATCCTGTACACTACTTCTAGGTAACTTTCCCTTGGTGAATGCATGTGTTGACTCACCACACTTACTGCAAATGCGATGTCAGATCTAGTGTGTGATAAGTAAATTAGTTTGCCAACTAATCTCTGATACCTTTCTCATTCAATAGGTTTTCCGATGTCTTCTCTTCTTTTTCCTGCTTCAATGGGGGTATCTCTTGGTTTGCACCCAAGCATGCTGGTTTCAGTTAGGAGGTCTAGGACATACTTCTTCTGAGAAACACTAATTCCCTTCTTTGATCTAACAACTTCCATCCCCAAAAAATAACACATTTGTCCCAAATCTTTTACCTTAAACTTAGTGGCCAAGACTTTCTTCAACATCTCCATCTCTGCTATGTTGTTTCCAGTTAGGATGACATCATCGGCATATACAATCAGAATTGTATTCTTCCCATCTTTAGACTGCCGAGAGAACATAGTATGGTCTGATTGTCCTTCCCAATATCCTTGGCTCCTAATCACCTTTGTAAATCTGTCGAACTAGGCTTTTGGAGACTGTTTGAGTCCATACAGGAACTTTCCTGAAAGTTTTCTCTGATTTTTATGGGAATAGGATTCTGAGTAAGAGCATTAATTCCTTTTTTATAGTTTTGGTGCCTCAAAGAGCTAGATCTTTTGAAGTTAAGGATTTTAGACCTATTAGTCTTCTCTAGTGTGTATAATATTATCAATGATATTATTTCGAGTGCTCAGAGTGTGTTTTTTTTCGGAGGGCGGGGAGTGGAGACAAATAGTGGATGCTATTTTGGTGGCCAATGAAGTAGTGGAGGATATTTGTAGGAATAAGAAAGCAGGGTTCAAAGTAGATTTTGAGAAACCTTATGATAGAATGAGTTGGAGTTTCCTGGATAAGGTTTTTTTGTGAGAAAGGGCTTTGATGAGTGTTGGCATAAGTGGATTAGGGGTTGTTTGCCTATTGTGTGGTTTTCAGTGATTGTGAATAGTGAACCCAAATCTTAGTTTACTGCTTCGAGCGACATCAGACAAGGTGACCCATTATCTCTTTTTTTTTTTTATCCTTGTAGCTGATGTTATGAGTTTGGATAGGGCAGTAGAGAGGGATCTGGTGAAAGGGTTAGGTGTAGGGAGAGAGAGAAAGGTGGTCTCTCATCTTAAATTTGCTGACAAGACCATTTCCTTTTGCAGATGATCATTGCCCTTCATTTAGATGAATTTTGGGTATTCTTCAAGTTTTTGAGAGGGTATCTTGACTCAAACTTAATAGGGGGAAAAGTGGTTTAGCTGCCTTAAATGTACCTTTTGATCGAACTAATGATAGCTATAGATGTGAGGTGTAGTTTATCGGATTGGCCCTTAACTTACTTAGGGGTTCCTTTGGGAGGAAATCCTATAGCTATGGATTTTTGGAATCCAGGAGTGGGAATGGTGACAAATAGATTAGATGGTCGAAAGGAGGCCCTGTTCTCTCTTGGGGGTAGAATAAAACTCATCAAGTCTATTTTCTAACATTCCATTGTATTTTACGATCCCTGTGGGGATTGCTAGTAAGCTTGACAGAATCATAAGAGATTTCTTGCAGTCCGGTGTGAGGAGTTGTAATCAGTTTTATTGTTTATTAATAACTTCAGTTATTCCATTTTAATGAGAATCTTTGTGAGCAATGTTTGCTTAACATTATCTATTTAATGATTATGCATGCGTATCTTCTATTCTATATAGTAGGTGATCTAGTGAGTAGAGTACGGCTTACACACAGAAGATTAGATCATCAATTCTTATAGAATATAAGTTTATTATTCACAGTCTTAAATGGAATTGGACACACCATTGGTAGGACTGTAGCACAAGGTTTAATAAGTCTGTCTTGTTTATGGGGAATGGTATAGTTCCAACTCCTTGTGCTAGAACACTTCGTGTGTATTGAACAGGACCGTCTTAGGGTAATTGTTTTATACTAACTATATAAAACAATTAATACCTCATGATTATTATGAGTGCTTATGCTCTTAATCCTGATATGATTATTGGACACGTGCATGTAGTGTTTATTACTTTGATTTATAGAAGAGTGAGATTCTTTATAGGTCAATAGACTCAGTGAGTTGGGTAATGACATTATGTGTATGGTGAACATTAATTATTGATGGAATCCACGTCCCAATATTGAGATTGATGATACCTCCTTGAGGAAGCTTATAAGTTTTGATTGTGTCAAACCCTGCAGGTGGATTTTGAATTCGACACATCAAATAAGTGAAGTGGAAGGTCTCAGGGAATTAATATGTCAAATAATTAAATTGTCAGTAATTTAATTTAATCGACGGGTATCTGTAATCTTTACGTGTTAAATTGTCAGTAATTTAATTTAATTGATGGGTATCTGTAATATTTACGCGGGGAGATAAATAAACATTCAATAATAGGAGCTCGAAATTTAATTTCGAATATGACAAGGAGTGCAATTATAATTCTTTAGTGGAATGAATTGTAATTAACGTAATTAAAGATTAATTTGGGTCGGATTAGGAATTCTTAATTACGTTGGAAGTTCCAGTTATATTTGCCCAAAGGTCCCTACTGTAGCCTATGTTGGCCTAATAAGGCTTACAATTGTTATTTTGATGATAACAAATCAAATGATATATTTAATATGTTTCAAGTAAAAGTGTTCAGGAAAATAACAGAGCTCAAGTGTATAAGAAAGTTCATGGATTACAAAAAGCATGAAGAATGAAGTCATATTGTGAAAAACTCAAAGGAAAGAATGCAACTACAAAGATGGTGGAAGAACAAGTTTTGAAGGCAAGATTATACTTTTAAGGATATTTTCAAATGTAAGTACTTCAAAGTAAATCTTAAGTATAGAGAAATTTGAAGCTCATAAAAATTCAAAAATATGTTTTTATATATATACTCGAAAGAATATTTCTTAAATCCATAAAAAGAGAGGGTTTAAGAAAAGAAATTTTTTTTGAAATAATGAAGTTTTTAAACATATTTATTTCAAAATATTTGGAAAATCAAAAATATTTTTTTAAACATATATACTCTAAAAAGTATTTTTTTTAATAAATAAAAAGGGCTTAAAAAGAGAAGATTTTTTAAACCATGTTTTTAAACATATTTATTTCAAAATATTTGGAAATGAATTTTAGGAATCTTTGGGAGTAATGGATGATTTCAAAAAAACTCTATAAATAGTTCTAATCTCAAACATTTTAAATAAGAGAAAAGAAAGTACAAAGAAAGAGAGAAAGAACTTTGATGAAATATTCAAAAGAATTTTGAAATTGAGAAATCTTCTAAAGTTTCTAGATCAAGTGTTTTTCAACAACTTTTCTGATCCAGAGATATTCAAAGGCTTTTAGATCAAAGTAAGTGTTTTTTTTTTTAAGGTTTTAGATCAACTAATCTTCAAGTATTCAAACTTTTGTTTTCAAAGGATCTGAAATTCTTTTAAGATAAACTCTCTGATCTGAAATCGATTTACATTTTGAAATTAAGTTTTCCAACGATCAAAATTTTTATCTTCTTTGGAAAATTATTTGATAATCCATACCAAGTAATTGAGCTTGAAATTTCTTATATTTAAATTACTTTGAGGTATAAAGTGAGCTGATTGGTGTATTAATTCACTCTACTGTGAGAGTTCTCTTTTGTACACATATTCCTTCGTTATATTTAACGATTCTGAGTTGTTGAATCGTTGAACCAAATAAGGTGTTGTTATTTGGAGACGCGGGCTCTAGCCTAATTGAAGGAGTGCATTGTAAGTTGATATTGTTCCACCAGGTAAAGGAACTGAGATAGTGAAATCCTTTGGTGTTTTTGCCAAAGGTGAGGACGTAGGCTGTGTTAAAGCCGAACCTCGTAAAAACTCTTGCCTCCTTCTCTCTACTTTAATTTACATACTTTATTCGCTTTTGTTATGAAATTTATGAGTGCAGGTTGCAGGATTTAAATTAAGTTCTTGATCAATAGAAAGTACGTTTTGATTAATCTTTTGCGGAAACCCAAAAGGGGAGTACATTGATTAATTTGCGGAAATCTTAATCAAGTAAGGTGAATAATAAAAGGTTACAGGGAAAGCAACGGAAGCCTAAATGTTATTGATTGATTGATTACATTGATTGAATTATTATTTTAAATTCCAGTTTTCTTAAGTGTATATATATATTGTATTTTGCTAGGTTATTAAAATTAGAAAACTTTAAAATCAAATAAAATTAAAAGATTTCCAATTCACCCCCCCTCTTGGGAAGCTATTCTTCATTTCAGCCTATATACACGCGCTCCATTCAGCGGCGAGGGTTAGACAAAAACGCACACACAAAGGCAAATGTCTTTGTGAGAAGCAAACCCTAGCCACCGCTGACAAGCCCACTCTCTAAGGAGCAAGGCGTGTTTGAGGAATACAGTAGAAGATCCCTAGTCATCATCAAGAGTTCTTCTTCGATCTCGCAAATCCGGGAGTTTCTCTTTGTGCTTGCAGATTCGGAAGTTCTTCTTCGTGCTTGCAGATTCGAACTCAAACCAGAGAGATCTCGCAGGTATGATCCTAATCATGTAATTAGGATTTGCAAGATTGAATTCTTATTGTGATCCGGGTTTAAAATATCAAATTTTTGTTTAACCCGAGTATGCAAGATCATTTTTTTTGGTCATCCGTATGCACTACAGCCATATCTTAGTGCTATTCCGCAGCAGGCCCCTTCACCTCCATCTGTCATATTGATGTGCGTCGCGTCATCAAAACTTATGCCTTCCATCCAAAGTCTTTCATACTGGTTAGTCAATATTGTCGGTCATATTGATTTGTGTCACGTCCTCTCGTCTGACAATCAATTTTCGCTGGATTCACTATTGATTTTCATGGTTGATGAAGGTTGGTGCTGGCTGTTTCTTCCTCTTCTGTCCTTCATTCCTCTCTTCATTTTCATGCAACTCCCTTGACCATCTCTGAGGTTTCTCTGTTTCTGTCTCTCTCTTGTTTAAGCAAGAACTTAATTTACTTTTGTGTTACAGATGGCTAAATATTAAGAGTGATCACAGCTTTGGCATCAACTCAACCCATAAATGCGGCTTAAATGGGAACAGATGATAATAGCATGTATTTCTCTCAACAGATCACGAATCAGGTAAGAATGTTGTTTTTGCTCAAAATTGTTCCCTACTGGGTGTTTTGGTGGTTGTTTAATATATTTCACAATAAGTTATTTCTATATTTTTTTCGAAATTTCTTATAGTTTAAAAATTATAACTTAAAATCGACAATATTTCACCCACAAAATCTTTCAAAGCCAAACTCTTAACAATCAACTCTATCAAGCGGAACCATATGGTATAATAGGCACACATATTGCAAGCACACCATTTGTAATAAAATTATCAATAAACAAACACACATAATTTTACTCTACAGTGTCAAATCCGGAAGGATACCACTACACATCAGTACAAGTATCTTCCATTCCAAATGGTATGGACATACATAACATTACCAATAAATACAAGATAAAATGTGCAAATAGCTCTACAGGAAAAAGTAGAATTAAGTGATGCCTTAACAAATACCAATATATATATATGTGTGTGTGTGTGTGTGTGTGTGTGTGTGTGTGTATGCATGTGTGCGTGTGTATGTATATAGCATGGACTGGCAAGGAAATTTTGGGGACTAAAAGTGGAATTAGGTCACATACTTTTTCCTTTTTTTTCTTTTATAGGAAACTGATATTTCAAATTTTCTTTTTTAAAAAAAAAGTGCTAAGAAAAAGAGGGCAGACCCCATGCACATTCCCAAAAATACAGTTTTCTTGTATTCAAATGAATCTCCAAAACAGAAAAGGAAAATAGAAAAGAGAAGCTACATCTGAAAAGCAACAAGAGATGCACTGTGAAGTATCTAGATACATAATTACGTTGCACTACAGTGGAACAATGGACGCAATATTGATATGTGACATTAATGTTTCGCATAATCAAAAATTGTGGCGAGGCGAAATATGGATCAAAACATGAGTGTGGGAACAATTGTCTCCCACTCGGACATAACCAAATACAGTTTCCAGAACTCCGATAAACAAATTCTAAACCACCCAAGGAAAAATCATAAATTGTCTACTTCCAATTTTCTATAGGATATGCAATATAAGAAACATAGACAGAAAGAGGCACAAATCTAGCTTGAAATTACATGCGAATGCATGCATAATAATAGCTAGAGAAACAAATGAGACTTATAAGTTACAACTGTCTAGTGCTAAACAATCCCATTTACCTTTTGATCTTGAAGGGGTGTGCCTTTTACAGCAAGCAGGGCATTGATGGGAACACTCTCAGGGTGTGTAGGGAGTGTAGACAATGTATGCAACAAACCAACTCGATCCTCTTCTGCTTCTCCAAGCCCTATAATCCCCCCTGTTATAATAAAATGAACAAATTTACCAATCTATTCAAATGAAATTAAGAATTTGAACAAGAAATTCCTCCCATCATCCAGAAACAAAATAATCCATTTGATATAATACGGAGCCTTTAAAAGAAGCTACAAGTTGTACATGTACATGTCAAATGATGGTTATAAAGGAGCCCTGGTCGCCATTATCATATTGACTCTGTAACACAACACTAACCCATAACATAATTGGCAATTATCAATTCAAGTCACATCAAGAAGACATACTGCAACTCATCAAAAGTTCTGAAATTAAGAGCACTTGATACCCCCCCAGTAAGGCTATAAACATATTACAAAAGCCAAAATCAATACAAGTCCACTGTTCAGCAGACTTAACTCTTGATCTCAGCCAGAGAAAAAGTGTGCCAGTAACTCTATAATTTAAGTAGCGCTCGTGTAATGTAGGACAGTCTAGAGAGGAGAAGGGAAAGAAGAAGACGGAAGAATAGAAGAGAATGGAGATGGAAAAAAGAACTTCACTCCAGAGCGTTGGGCAGCAAATAGCACCCTAAAATGTCAGGGATCCAGCTCACAAATCATCCTCAAGAATCTAGATAGCGTTAGAATCATGGCAACCTTTCCATCCAACTAGGTATTGACAAAAACCTTCATCTGAATAAGTCAAAAACTCACAACTAACATGGCTTCAACTTGATCATATGGCTGTGGAGTGGATATTGCTCGAGGCTTAGGACTGCCAAGAGAAAGGAGAAGAGTGAAGAATAGAAGACAATAGAGAGGAAATAAAGGAGAAAGGAAGAGAAAGAGATGGGGGAGAAGAAAAGATGTAGATGAGAGAAACTGTGTGTTTGGACGTGAGAGACAAAAGAGTACAACAGTGATTCAATTGAGCATCTACAAATACCATGTCTTCAAACCCTATATTCGTAGGCAAATAATAAACCCTAAAAATATAACCAAAAATTACAAAATATCACAATAATTAAACTAAGTTCCAAAAAAATCAGCTGTCTTTGATGAATATAAAATCTCTAATTTCTAAATCTATGCATCTTACAGATGCTAGGACAAAATCCATGCTCAAATCTCTCTGTGGCAGGCAAAGGAAGAGATGCCTAGTGTTCTGTTTCCTAGTTTTAGTAACTAACAAGTGCAACACTAGTAAACCATCCTTGAATTGTCTCTCTTTTTAGGAAAGCCAATAAATCCTAACCCTCCCCAACTAGGGCAATGGTCTTGTCTCTTTACCCAGATGACCAGCCAAACCACCTGCATACAACTTCCAAACTAAGAATCTCTAAATAAGTATGGTGAATGAATAGCCCTATATAAGTGATCATTGCGAATAATAAAGTTAAACTAGTTCCTAGTTTCAAAAACTGACAGAACTCGACCCCTAAAAGATGATACAAGAATCAGGGCAAGTCACCCATCCTTCAATATCCTATGACCTTAGCATTCATCATATCAAGAATAGCTACTACTCAGCTGAGGCCATCAGCAACATTATTCTGGAGAATAATACTTGAGAACAAAGGTGTTTTCATTTAGGAACTCTACCCATCTAATATGCCCAGAAACTTAATTTCTTCTATGAACTCAAACATCGCAGCGCTTCATGGTTATAATTGAGCACAAATTCCCCAGGATAACAAATAATCTCTCTAACAGTGAAGGGCCCAAACCACAATATAGAACTCTTATCATAAATGTCATACTCACGTTTAGCCTCCTAGAGTTTTTCATTAAAGAATGCTATTGAGTGTCCCTTTTGAAGACACCACATAGACTAACTCCAAAGGCATGACAAGAAACCTCAAAAACTAAAATTAGGATGCCTAAGTACGGTTTTCATCTTCTTATCCTACAATGCTATCCTTTGTTAAGGTCATCATTGATAGGACATATGATGGTGCTAAAACCCTAATGATAAGCCTATAGTAGTTAGGCCATCAAGACACTCTTAACCTCCGGCCAGTCTCTAATAGCCTTGACCCTTTTGAGAATCATCATACAGGCGAAGACTTAAAAGCCTAGATAGAGCACTCTAGTGCACCAGAAAAAGTGCACTTCTTAAGGTTAGCATATAGCTTAGCTTTCCTAAGATTGCTGAACAACTTAGTTGATCTAGATGCTGATCCCTAGACCTATTACAGACCAGAAACTCAGCAAAATAGATAACTCGGAATTTTCTCATAAATGGCTGTAGAACATTAGTATGAACCTAGTGGAAGTATTCAAAGCACTGAAGAGACTAAAGGGCATGACTAACCGTTCTAGGTATTAAATAGAGTCTTCCATTTGTCTCTCGATCCAAGGTCAATCTTTGAGGACCAACCAGAGCTAGCTAGAAGACCAAGCATATCCTTAAGTCAAGGGATAGAGAACTATTATTTTGATAGAATAGAGATGAGGAACTATATTTGGTGGTGATCATATAAAGGCTCTAGCATCTATGCACATTCTCCAAGATCCATCTTTCTTAGGGGTCAAAACAGTTGGTACAACACAAGGATTGAGACTATATATCATAACTTCCTTCTCTATGAGCCCTCCAATTTGTTTTTTCAGCTCAGCATGCTCCTTTGGGTTCATTCTATTATGAGAAAGGTTAGGCAAATAAGAATCCAGGACCAAATCAATAGCATGTTTGAATCTTTTGAGTTGATGACAATGCACTACGAAGCTCATAAGGTACAACGTCAAATAACTCAAATAACAATTTCCCCAACTTAAAGGGAAACTCACATAGAATCATGCAGAGTCAGTTACCTATGGGGAACTCTCTAAAGCTATAACTGCTATCAGACAATGATTTCCATGCTGTCTCTCTAAAAGCCTAATAGTTTGGCATATGAATACTCTTCCTAGGAGGGACCATGGGGCTTGCTTAGTCCTAAACTTAGAGCCCTAGGAGTGGGCTTAGCAGGGGTCAAAATCATATTCTTACCTTCGTACCTAAAAGATGTGTTTCCCTATCATGGCCAGTTACATCAAGAATCCAAGAATGTTGGTCTTCCAATTTTCTGGTATAAAATATCATATGAGCTGCAGCATGAGCAAGCTCAACCTAACCAGGGTATAGTATCTATATTATGAGCTTCAAGATGGGCAACCTCAACCTGACCACAAAAATTATATCTTTCCTCTTCTGCATCAAAGCTTTGCCAGCCTAACCATTTGACTTGTTGGCCACACTCATAATTTATTATTTATATTTCATGCTGTATTTCCCAACTAATGAAAGTTATTTTAAGTTGATATATTCCTATAAATTGGTTGGGGCACATGAAAGTACGGATTTTTTTGGCATATTTTAAGTTAATGTTATTCAATTTTCCTTAATATTATTAAGTGAAGATTGACATTCATACAAAAATTTTTTAAAACAAAATTATCCAGTAATTAAATGAAAAAATCTTAAAAAGTATATATTCATGCAACTTTTATTACTGTGTAAGATGGAATATTGAATATTACACTTTGCTGACTATAGACTTTATTTAGAAGTAAATTTTTGTCCATGTATTATGGGATTGAGTTATTTTTGTCTGGTGGGTATTTAAAACATATCTTTGCAGATTATATTGCGTCCATCAGAGATGAAAGTTCTTCAAGTTAATGGTAGCAAGATTGAGTAAATTGTGGACCTTAATGAGGATTGTGTCATCGTACAATCACTTGATTAATATTCATACAAAACTGCAGAAGGTCACATTGTCAAAAGTAGAGCTCAAATGCACCAACAAAAATTCTATTCTGTGAACAGCCAGAGTGAGCACACCCCACCTGCTAAAATCTTGTGAGACACATCATACTACTATTTTTACTTATATTTCAACCTTCTTGGGAGATGTATTGTCGATGAAGGACTCTTTGTCCTTAAGTGTGTTCATTCCTATTTAGGCTTGTGAGAGAGCTTATCTCATGTTGGTGATTTGGGTCGAGAACTTGGCATCTGTGCAGTTGAAATCGAGTAACACTCAAAACAGTCCTCATGTAAGTGTTGATTTTTAGTGCAAAAGACCAAGCAAGGTCTTGGGGAGTGAACACAGGTCAAGGAGTGGCCCCGCCACTAAAAATTGAGTCCATCACTCCACATCTCCCTACTATTACTGTTTTCTTTAATTGTTTTTGTAATTATTGCTTGCTTTTGTGCATTATTTTGATTTTCTAATTGGCACGAGATTTTGATTACATCCAATTCAAACCCCCTCTTGGGTGCCTTTCAGGTCAACAATATCAAAAGGAAATTGGCTTCTTCCTACTTTCTAAAAATGGTGTTTAGGTTGTTTTTATTTTCAATAGAAACTATATACACAATTAAAAGACGAAAAAGCCATCCAACTTTCTTTGGTCAGGTAACAAGCTAAAATCAAGACCAAATTTCAGTTTCCTATCAAAGTATTTCTACATTCTAGTAAAGAAATATCCTCAGAATTTTGACCAAATCACCTGAACAGACATTAATTCCAGCCTCACGAACAAATTTAAGGGTTTCGATACGTTCATCATAAGTTCTTGTGGTTATTATAGTTGGATAATACTCTCTTGAAGTATCAAGATTATGGTTATATGCCGTCAGGCCTGCCTCCTTCAGTTCTACAGCCTGCTGCTTCTCTAACATGCCCAAGGTGCAGCACACCTCCATCCCCATATCCCTGGTTCAACAAACATCTAACAAAGGTCAAACAACAATAAAATAGAACAAGTGTCATACAGATCAATTGAAAATCTCAAAATAAGTAAAAGATTATCAGAGTTGGCAACTATGGATGCACAAAAGCTAGGATAATCAGTTTATGTTTCTTTTATCCTTCATTACTTATATCATTTTTGAGAACAATTGGCAGCTCTTCCCATAGCTTACGCGTTTTGGCAACACAGTTCAGAGCTTTCCCATTACATATGGCCAATTGAACTTTCACATTATATATAAAACTTTGAACTCCTTTAATTTCTGCCTACTACATTTGAAACCAATTACCCTCAATTTACGCAATTTCAGCAGATCTGAACAGTTCTCTGCAAACCTTTGAGCTTTGTAGGTATTTCTTAAAGCTTAATCTTACCACAAATTAACAGTCAACCATGGATGTCTGTGCACATGATATCTGTGCATGTGCACGCATACATGAGTTGAAAATCATACAATACAATTATGTGCATGAAAAATAGTAAATCCAGGCAAGAAGCGAGAAAACCGAAAATGCAGTTAAACAAAACAAAAGTGAGTTAAGACATGACAACAGTTCAAAAATAGGGAAAATTTCGAAAAATATAAAAAAGCAAGAAAGGACACAAAACAAGATCTTGGTGATGCTAAACTCCAAGCAGGCAATTGTATGCTAGACAAGACACAAAATATGGACGCACAAACTCATTAGGTCTATAACAAAGAAAGAATAGACTTGCATAATATCAAACATAAAGTGATGATGATGGTAAATAAGAAGAAGCAAAAATAAAGATTGCAAAAATTTTTTCAGTGAGCTATTTAATGAAAACCAAGAAGGCCCAAACTTAGAATTGGCAAATGAGAAGGATAAAAATTCAAGATATAGCAACGACGTTAGAGAACATGAACTAAATATGCATTAAAAAAATGAAAAATGGAAAACCATAAGACCTGATGGCATAGCTATTGAGATTTGCAAATGCTTAGGAGTAAGTGGCGATATGGTGGACCAGCCTCTTCAACAAATTTGTAAGAAAATTCCAAATGAATGGAGGAAAAGCATGCTAGTACCTATATATTAAAATTAAAAAATTTTCAATAATTATGGTATAATTAAACTTATCTTGGAACCAATACATAAACAAGGAATAAGGTTAGAAATAAAAGTTTTTGAGAATCAATTTGGTTTTATGCCTGAGAGATTAATGGAAAAGTTTAGGGAAAAGAAGAAGGATCACAGACTTCCTAGTGTAGTTTCCAGAAAAAAATTAATTTCTTTTTCTTTATTCCATTCTCAGAAAAAGCTTGTCTGCATTCTACCATTCTCAATCCTCTGTTTTTAGGCTCTAAAAATGATATGGATGAAAAAATTGTGAGAAAGTCGTGAACCAACTGAAGTTAGTTAATTCAGTTATTTAGTTGAAAAGTCAGCAGACAACTCAGCTTACAGTCAGCAGAACATTCAGCAAAAAAATTATTCAGTCAGCAAATTGCAGCCATTGTGATTCTTATTCAAAGTTCTGTTCAGTTTTTCAAAGTGGAATACAGTTGTCATCCATTAATAGCACAGGAGTGAGTTATTTAGTCTAGGAACTTGTCATATTCTTTGCCTTGTTTCTAGGTTTATTTAATGAGTTGTTAAGTCCCTAGAATATTAAAATTTCCCATCTACCCCATGTACTCTGCCCTATAAATAGTGGCCTTACCCAGTCATTTTAAGTAGTGAAAAAATAGAAAAGAATCTCAAAAATCTAGCAAAAAGTGCCGCAGCATTGTATTTTTTATATATGTAATTTCTTCATCAAGTCAGTAAATTAAAGAGGCATTTTTCAGTATTTTTCTTCTCTGTTTTTTCTATTTTTCTATTCTTCTGTTCCAACAAAATTTGGTATCAGAGCCATGTCATCCAGCACCTCTTTCTCTACTGCAACTATGTTCAATTATTCTCAAAACCAAGTACCCATCTTCGAAGGAGAAAATAATGGGTACTGGGCTGATCAAATGAAAATTTTCTTCACTGCACGAGAGTTATGGGAGACTATTGAAGAAGGGTATGATGATTCAACTTCAACAAATGATGATTCATCCTCTACAAACACAAGCACAGCAACCTCATCTCAGAGATCTGCCCAAGAACAAATAAAAAATAAAAAATAATGTTCTTGCTTTGAGTTATCTTCATCAAGGGATCAGCAAGACCATCTATCCCCACATCTTTGGCATTCAAAAGGCTAAAGACGCATGAGAAACACTGCGGAAGGAATTTCAAGGACACAATAAAGTAGTCTAGATCCAACTACAATCTATTTGGAAGAACTTTGATTGCTTGGCAATGAAAGATTCTGAAAGCATCAAAGATTTTTTCTCCAAGGTTGCTGAAATAGTGAACCAAATTAGAGCTTATGGTGATCGAATAGAAGAAAAAAAGATCGTTGAAAAAATTCTCAGAAGTTTACTTCCAAAATTTGATCATGCAGCTGCAGTAATTGAAGAATCAAAAGACCTCTCAATTATGACCATGTTTGACCTTTATGGTTCTTTAGAATCACATGAGGAAAGAATTAAAAGATCTTCAGGTCAGCCCTTGGAGCAGGCTTTTCAATCAAAGCTCAATTTGAACCGGAAAAATCAAGAGAGGAAGGGAAATTTTCAGCAACAAGACCAGTCTCAAAGAGGCCAAAATAATCAGTCCCGTGGTCGTGGAAGAGGTCGTGGAAAAGGTAGGAATTTTCAGCCTCAAAGGTCCAACAATCAAGGATAGAATAAGATCATATGCAAGAAGTCAAATCACACATCTGCTGAATGCTATTTAAGGTGTAAAAGGTGCCGCATTCCAAACCATTCAGACCGGGATTGTTGGCACAAAAAGAATGAAAGTTTAGAAGCAAATTTCAGCAAGGAAAATGAAGAAGAGCCAGTGTTTCTCACTTGTCTCAATGCCGAAAGCAATGACGACAAGGTTTGGTACCTTGACAGTGGCTGCAGCAGTCATATGACAGGTAATTGTAAGTTATTTGTTAAAATTGATGAAAATGCTTCAAATTACGTTATTCTTGGTGATGGGAAATTTGTAAAAGTTGAAGGAAAATGTGTAATAGCAGTGCAGTCCATATCAGGTGAGCAAAAATTCATCCATGATGTTCTTTATGTCTCAAGTCTTGCTCACAATCTCTTAAGTGTGAGGCAGTTAATTCTAAAAGGATATCAAGCCCATTTCGAAGGAAATGAATGCAGAATCAGATATGGGCATTTAAATCATAAGGGACTGCAGCTTCTCAAGCAAAAGGATATGGTTCGTGGTCTTCCCCAAATAAATCAAATTGAAGGAGTTTGTGAAGGCTATATTTATGGGAAGATGCACCACCTTCCTTTCCCCAAAACTTCTTGGAGGGCCAAAGCTCCTTTGGAGCTTGTTCATGCAGATATATTTGATCTCACAAGAACACCATCTCTTGGAAACAAAAGGTATTTCATCCTTTTTGTTGATGATTTTACTAGAATGATATGGTTGTATTTTATTCAGCAAAAATTAAATACCTTCTCAATATTTCTGAAGTTCAAAGCCCTCGTTGAAAGACAAAGTGGACTGAAAATGAAGACCTTAAGAATTGTTCGTGGAGGTGAATTCATATATCACCCGTTCATAAATTATTGTAAGAAGAAAGGCATTCAAAGGCAACTAACAATGAGTAGAAGTACTCAGCCAAACGGAGTTGCTGAAAGAAAGAACCGGACCATTGTTGAAATGGCTTGGAACATGTTAAAAGGTAAATGACTTCCTAATTCTCTTTGGGCTGAAGCTGTACATACCACTGTTTATATCTTAAATAGGTCGCCAACAAAATCAGTGAAGAATAGAACTCCCTATGAGGCTTGGAGTGGGAGAAAACTAGATGTTGGCGATAGGAAAGTGTTTGGTTGTCTAGCCTACTCACTCAACAAAGCTCCTAATAAGGATAAGTTTGATCAAAAGGGAGAAAAGCTTCTGTTTATTGGGAACAACGATGAATCAAAGGGCTACCGGCTGCTGAATCGTGTTAATAACAAGCTGACAGTGGCAAGAGATGTCATCTTTGACCAAAGGGGAGTATGGCAGTGGACTTCCAGTGGCCAGAACTCAACAAATATTCCATATTTTGTACCAGCTAAACCAACAAGACCTAAATCAGCTACTGAATCTCAGAATCCAGCAATTTCAGAAGCTAAAATTGCACCCGGGAACCTTAGTTCAAAGTCTGAAAATTCAGAAAATGAAGGAACTTCATCCTCTTCACCTGTCCTAAGAAGATCTGAAAGAGTTAGAAGACCTCCGGAGAGGTATGGTGATTTTAGAAGCTATTTTTCTAATGAAAATTCAGAATTTGCTCTTTTTTCTTGTGAGCCACAGAATTTTGAAGATGCAGTGAAGGATAAAAAATGGAAAAGGGCCATGGAAGAAGAGCTGAACGTGATTGAAAAGAACAACGCATGGAAGCTTATGGATCCTCCTGAAGGCAAAGACATTATTGGTCTCAGGTGGGTTTACAAAACCAAGTACAATGAGGATGGTTCCATTCAAAAGTACAAGGCCAGATTGGTTGCCAAAGGTTATTCTCAACAACTTGGAGTTGATTTCAACGAGTCCTTTGCACCGGTTGCAAGAACGAAGACAATTCAGCTTGTACTTGCAATAGCTACCAAATTGGAGTTAAATGCGTATCAAATGGATGTTAAATCTGTTTTTCTCAATGAGGAAGTTTATGTTTATATTGAGCAGCCACGTAAAGAAGAAAAGGTGTACAAACTGAACAAGGCTTTGTATGGCCTCAAACAAGCTCCACGAGCTTGGAACAGTAAGATTGATTCTTATTTTCAGAATTCAAGATTTAAGAAAAGCTCTCATGAACCAGCTCTTTATATTTTTTTTTAAAAGAAACTGATTTCATCATTGTTTGCTTGTACGTTGATAATTTGATTTACTTTGGAAGCAATCTTCATTTACTTGCTGATTTCAAGCACTCGATGATGAAAAATTTTGAGATGACAGACTTAGGGATCATGAATTACTTCCTTGGGATGCAAGTTAAGCAAGGAAGAAGGGAAATTTTCATTTCCCAAAGAAAAGTATGCAGCTGATATCTTGAAGAAATTCCATATGTAAGGCTATAAGTACTCCTATGGCTCTAAATGAAAAATTAAATTCTGATGATGGAGCTAAGAAATTCGACGAAAATCATTATAGGAGTTTAGTTGGATCCCTTATTTACTTGACTCATACTAGGCCTGATATTACACAAGTTTTTAGTAGGTTGTCTAGGTTCATGCACAGCCCAAGTTTACTTCATTATGCAGCAGCAAAAAGGGTATTAAGATACCTTAAAGGCACACTAAAACTTGGACTGAAGTACAGAAAAGATTCTGAGCTTGTTTTGACTGGTTTCACTAACAGTGATTGGGCCGGATCAGTTGATGATCGAAAAAGCACATCAGCATATGTTTTCTGCCTTGGAAATGGCACCATTTCATTGTGTTCAAGAAAGCAAAACATTGTTGCCTTGTCATCTTCAAAAGCAGAATATATTTCAGCAACAGAGCTGCTTGTGAAGGAGTTTGGCTGAGGAAATTACTTAGTGATTTAGGACTGAAGTAAGAGGATCCTACAACCATTTATTGTGATAATATGTCAGCAATAGCTCTAACTAAGAACCCAGTTTTTCATGTCAGGACAAAGCATATTGAGGTCAGACATCAATTTATTCATGACCTTGTGCAGAAGGAAGAAATTCAGCTAGAATTCATCGGCACTAATGAACAACCAGCAGACATGCTCGGCAAAACCTATTACTACTGAGAATTTTTTAAAGTTCGAGACATGTTAGGACTCACGGCTTTAGAGGGGAATTTGTGAGAAAGTCGTGAACCTACTGAAGTTAGTTAATTCAGTCATTTAGTTGAAAAGTCAGCAGACAACTCAGCTTACAGTCAGCAGAACATTCAGCAAAAAAATTATTCAGTCAGCAAGTAGCAGCCAATGTGATTCTTATTCAAAGTTCTGTTCAGTTTTTCAAAGTGGAATACAGTTGTCATCCATTAATAGCACAGAAGTGAGTTATTTAGTCTAGGAGCTTGTCATATTCTTTGCCTTGTTTCTAGGTTTATTTAATGAGTTGTTAAGTCCCTAGAATATTAAAATTTCCCATCTATTCCCCATGTACTCTGCTCTATAAATAGTGGCCTTATCCCAGTCATTTTAAGTAGTGAAAAAATAGAAAAGAATCACAAAAACCTAGCAAAAAGTGCTGCAGCATTTAATTTTTTATATATGTAATTTCTTCATCAAGTCAGTAAATTAAAGAGGCATTTTTCAGTATTTTTCTTCTCTATTTTTTCTGATTTTCTATTCTTCTGTTTCAACAAAAATGAAATAGGAGAATTGAAGTTTCATGCCAAAAGGGGGGGGGGGGTGAAAAAAGTGGATTTTTTTGGGACAAGGGCAAAAGTGGAAAGGAATCATTAAGTTGTAAGAATACTTATTGAACTTTAATAGTGGTCTGGGGCTTAAATTTTTAGAGATAGTTTTTACTTATAATGATTTCTCTTCATTTTTATATTAGTTAGCATTCATGTATGACCATTTTGATTGATTATTATAAAATTTCATGTATTATTATTATTTTGATTGATGACCAAAACAGTAATTTTATTAATAAGAGGAGAATTTACAAAGAGAAGAAAAATACATCTCCCATCAAAATTCTGGAAAAAACCATAAAAAGAGAATTAAAAAATAGATTTATACTATTAAATATCAAAACAAAAGATTCCTACATTCTCACTAAACTTTTGAAAAGCTAACTCCCTTAAAGCATCAAAAGCCAAAGCACCATAAAGAGGCAAAGTATTGAATCTTCTCCCAAACCAGCAGTCAATTCAATTTTTTCCCTGAAAAATCCATGCATTACACTCCAACCACATTCCCCACAGCACTGCAAATATACCGCATTTCCAAAGAGCAGCCCCTGTCCTTCCTTCTTCCAAAATCCTCAAAAGAAATAGCTAACATTCCTTACACTGATGCTGGGCAAACCCAAGTTTCTCCCAACATGCCAAACAATGTATTCCAGATACTCCAAGCAAAATTGCAGTGTAAGAACAAATGAGATGCCATTTCAGAATTCAAATAACAAAGAACACAAACATCTGGAGATAAGGCCTTCAAAGGTCTCCTGTTTTGCAACAGATTATACGTAATTATTATTATTATTTTAAACTAGCATTCACTTCATTCAAGCAAAAGCTCGGCACTCATGTTTTGCCGCCTTAAAGAAACATTAAGCCTTCAACTACTCCGAGTAAGTAATAGTTTTTTCTCCTCCTTGGTCCATTAGAAACCTAGAGCCTAGGCTAAACAACAAGAGGCACCCCATCTTCCATCACATATCCCTTTCTACCCCTCCCAAGAGTCATACCTAAAGCCTCCAACATGGGAGTCCCAAGTCTAACCCACAAGGATGCACTGGGGATGTCCCTTGGAGGATGTAATAGGTATATAAATGTCATTAAGGATATGTACAATGACAAATGTTAGGAGTAGAAGAGGAGAATTTAGAGAGTTTTCAATAACAATAGATGTACATGAAAGGGTCTAATTCATTCCTTATAGCTTTCCTTTAGTTATGGATGACCTTACTAGAGATATAAAAATGAGGCTCCATGGCATATGTGATATTGTCTTGCTAGATGAAATTAGACTTGTAGTAGTATCCAAGTTAGAATTATGGAAAGATGCTTTAGAATTTAGAGGTTTCAAGTTAAGTAGAAGACAAAATACATGAAAAGTAATTAAAATAACTCTATGAGGAATAATGCAAAAAAGATTAAACTTGATGGGCAATAAATTCTTAGGAGTGGATTTCGGTACTTCGGATCTATTATGAAAACTGAAAAAGAAATTTAAAGAGATGTGATATATAAAAGTAGATTGGATAAAATGGAGAAGCACTTTGAGCACGTTGTGTGATTGTTGCATACATTTAAAATCAAAAGGGAAGTTCATCAGGACGGGTTTAAGAATAGGTTCATTTTCATCAGCATTGAGAACAATTATGTTACATGAATGAGAATGTTGAGCAACTAAGAAAACAATCCAAAAATATATATGACACATATAAGAATGTGTCGACATCGAGTTTTGAAGAACCGTTTTAGTTTACCCACAATTGATGACTTGTTTGATAACAAAGTAACATAACCCTCCCTGGTTATCTTACTTACCCATTTTATTATATACGAAGTCGCAACTTTATTTTATTTTTATAAAGTTAAAAAAAAAAAAAAGGAAAAGCTTTTTCTTTCTAAAGTCCAGTTCAGGTGTACCTTTGTGAATAGGTAAGGTAGACTATCAAATCTCTTCAATTTGAGATTTGGAAGTCCTAACACCCTAAAGCACCCATTCCAAGAATGGTTACAGCACTTATCCTATGTTTGTGTGTGTGTGTGTGTGTGTGTGCACGTGCGTGTGTGTGTTCCCTTAAAACATAAGGATTTTGAAGAAAGAATTTGAAAATAGCCCAAATAGGGGCTGCAGCACTAGGCAGTCAACCATCTGCAAAGAGTGGTGGACCGATCTGTGCTAAATTTTGTTTCTTCCGTTTTTGCGAACTTCAAAACCACTCGTCCCTTCTCCCCATTTGAAAAGGCTTTCATGGAATCCATGCAAAGGCAGAAGCCCCATGGGAATTCCACTACTTATTGCCTTAACAAATCCTGAAACAAAATACATAAAACAAACAAACAAGGAAGAGACAAATAACAAAAGTCAAGAAAACGTAAGTGTTATTTTTCTATTGTGGCTGAATCTACTAAGTTGACTGCCTACATATCCTCCAATGGAGGAATCAAGCCACTTGTAGTTCCAAAAATATTTTCAAAACCAAGTTTAGAAAACATTTTTCGTGAATCTTTTGAAAATATCCTTTGAAAACACTTGAAAACCCTTGAACAACTTTGACACCTCATTGAAAAATCACTTATTCTTTGATTAGAAAATTGATTTTTCAATTGATCCTCTGTGAAACAAAGATTGAAATCAAGTTTAACACTTGGAAAAATCATTTTTTCCACCCTCAACCACTTTATGGGTGATTACTTTGAAAGAATGATTACCATTGTAAAAAATTTGAAAATTTTGTGGATTTTTGGCGGGAGAACCACAAATCTGCCTTGAAAACTCAATTGGAACTTGGAGATCCAAAAGCCACATCATGGACATATGACTCCAACTATATTTTGAAAAACTTTTATGAAAAAACTTTAAGACTTCTGAAAAAGTTGAGTAAATTTGCTTTAAGCATGAAAAACTTGGTTTTTTTATGGAAAAACTCAACCAACTACCACTCTAATAAGCGTAAAGACTCAAAAAATTGAAAAATCCTAGAAGAAATCAAGAGAAAAGTGCAAAAAATGCACTCTCTGGATTTGGAGGTCAACCACTTGCAAAGGACTGGTCAACCACTTAGTATCCAACAGCTACTTTTTCAAAACGAAGGGGCAGATTGACTGCTTGCATGGGCTGGTCGACTGCCTGAAATGTAAAAATGCAATTACATGCAATTCTTCAACTTTGTTGCATGCTTTCACGCAAAGGATTGAAATATGAAAACACTCTTATGTATCATACATGCAAGCAATCATGAAAACGAATGGAAATTGAGAAGGAGAAGGGTTGGACACTGACCTTGTAGAAGATAACTACATTGTAAATCAAGTGAGGACTCCTCTCTCTTTAATCAGACCCCAAATACTTCAAACACAAACAAAGGAAAGTGATTTCCTATTGCTTTTTTCTTTCCAAAATAAACCCTTGTGAATTCCCATTTTCACTTAGAAAATGTCTCCTTGCCCCCACTTGGACATGCCCAAAACTCTCCATAGAGAGGTCCTTTTATAGACCTACAATGGAAGGAGGGAAAATCTCTTTTGAATATGAATTTCAAAAATTCAAATTCAAAAATAACCACCAGAAACTGCCAACTACCGACTGCCAATGTCAGAGGTTGACATGTGACATAAAATGGACACGTGGCATGCCCAAAATCCCCAACTAATCAGAAGCAAACAACTCAAATTTTGGAAATTAGCTGAGCCGGTCAACTGCCTACAGAGGCTAGTCCACAACCTATGGATGGCGCCAAACACTAAATATAGAGGGAAGGCTTGTCGACCGCCCAAAGTGGCCGCTTGACCACCATAACTGTTTTTCATTTTCTTTGCATTCTTTGCCTTATTTTTTCATACATTCAATTTGATCTTTGTTTTGTAGTGTAAAAAATAGCTATCGACAAAAAGTTAAAATGGATGTGGTATACTTGCAAAAGATAAATTAATGATTGAACACATCAAGGGTAAGTTAGACATCGCACCTGTAGATAATAAGATAAGGGACCAGTAGGTCGGATGGGTTGGGCACTTGCAACATGGACCAAACAACACTCAGTAATCTGTTGATGTCAAACAAGGTCAAAGGAGAAGCAAGGGATAAACCTAGAATAACTTGGAGATGAGGCAGTAAAAAAAGATCTGGCCGCACACCAACTTTTTGTCACTATTGCCCTAGACCATGCAGAATGGAATCTATGGAACTCTTTGTTTTCCTGTTATGGTGAGGATTTGGTAGCTCAGCAGAATGCATATGGCGTTTTGATGGTGGACTTTTGGGGTTTTAGGGAGAGTAAAAGAGGGGCGATTTTCTGGAATCGTGCTGTGTTTGCTATTCTGTGGGTTCTCTAGCTCGAAAAGATGCAAGGACCTTCAAAGATCAGAAGACTTCTCCGCTTTTTCTTTGGGAAAAAATCACTTTTGCTTCTTTTTGGCCACATTCTTTGGGTTCTTTGAGGGATTTTCGCCATCTGATATTCAAAGGGATTAAAAGGCAGCACTGCTGTAATTTTGTTTTTTTGCTTTTATGGAGGATATGTTAACCTCTTCTTCTATTAAGGACGCATAATATTTACAACCGAGGCAACAAAGCCACTATAGGAATGTAAACAGCATCCAATGTAAAACAGCCTTTCATTCCCTTTTTTCACTGTTGCACCCACCCAAGCAGCCCCAACTCAAAGGGGATCAGAAAATACCTTTATTATATACACTATATAAAAGAATGTGTGAATACACTGTATAAAAGAATGCACGCACACACATAAATACAATTAGCTCAATAAAGCCTTCCAATTGAACTTGACATCCTCATAGCAACAACCCTTGAAACATCCTGCAGTAAATGTCCAAGAGATGCCAAGTATCAGACCCTGTCCCAAAGTAAAGATAGAGACAACCTCTTGTCAGAAAAGATACAAGGCATTACATTCCAACCAAATCCCCCACAAAACAGCAAAAAAAAGCACACGTCCACAACCTCCCAGCATCTTTACCCTTACCAAAACTACAAAAGAGATACCCAAGAGCTCCTCCACTGACTTTGGACATTTCAAACCACGCCAAATACTCCAAATACTCTATTCCACATGTCCCAAGCAAATGATCAGTGCAGAAACAAACAGGAAATATTCTTCAGACTGCTACCACACCACATATATATAAATATAGAGAATAAGTGGAGTAAAATTAAAGAAAATAAGAATTTAGGTTGAAAAATATCGTTGATCTGAAACAAATTGAAGATTCAATGAAGAAAATACAGCACTTAGGGTTAGAAATGGAGAAGAGAACAAGAGAAGAGAAGAAAGGGAGTAAGCCCAATTGGCAAGTTTTCTCCAGCATACATATAGCTCCATGTCTACCCTCGTATATATTAATAACAAGAAAGGCATGAAGTATGAAAACACCCCCATTCTGAGCATCTAATCACTAAAACAACATATTCTCTTCTAACACTCCCCCTAACCCCAGCTTGTGACAACCATTAGACAAGGCAGGCATAAATAAAGCCATCGTGAAAACAGATTTCAAAAACGAAGTCTCACAACCTTCTTAAACACAACACTCCTCAACAAAAGACAGTCAACTTCAATGTGCCTTGTCTTCTCATGAAACACTAGGTTGCTAGCAAGATGAATGGCGGCTTGATTATCACAAAACATATCTATATGCTTCATTAGAAAGAATCCAATCTCTGATGGAAGAGACTTCAACCACATAAGCTCACTCATGGAGCCACAGCCCAATATGCTGCTTCAACACCATCATATCTTGCTACATTAGTTTGTTTCTTGCCGCCATGTGACAAGATTCCCACCAACAAATGTTCAATCAAATATAAATAAGAACTATATAACATTCAAGACAATATTTTTTTAATTATAAGTAGCAAGGACAAGTAAAAAAAAATAAAATACATGTTTCATTAACTTTGTCGTTAGGTGTCACTGAGTTTAGGAACTATGTTTCCTGATTTTATATAACAAATGGCAATAGAAAACATGTTTTCCAAACTTTTTCGTGTTTTACCTTTTTCAATAATTGCTTCCAAGATTATAGATAATTTGGAATAAATATCATTTTTCAAAAAAAAAAGTATTGCTTTAAATAAAGAAGAGGAGATAGAAGCCAGAGAACATGAAATTTAACCAAAAAAAGTTGTTTTTTTTTACAAGCATGCCCAATTCAGTTTACAACAACCTACTTCAAAGGGAGAATTTGACAATAGAGACACAAACCGACGGAGAAACTAAAACCATAAAAGAGAACTGTCACCATATGCACCACGAACAATTCTGCCACACATTTATAATCTTAAGAATTACAGTTTAAGGAATAATGAGAAAAGCTCCAGCACATTTAGGAAATCCATGTTTTTTCTATGAACAGTGAACACAATGCCCTTCTCCCCTAAATACTTCTATTCTATTTGGTTTATGAGAATGGGAATTATAATTCCAACTGTAATGTTTGGTTTAGAACATAGGATGTCTATTTCCCTCCACATTGAATGGCCTGCCTTCTCAAAAGAAAAGGAATTGATCATTCCTGCGGTGGAAAGGATGGACAATATTTTATAGAATAACACTGTTGATTCCCTGTGGATATGACCACCACTATTACCCCTATCACTGCTGCCACTGCATGCCAGAACCCACCTCCAGTGCAGGCACCTCACTATTTCCACCAGCACCACCACACCAAACCATAGTTACCATTGCCAACTCCACCTCTATCTCCACCACCATGTGCTGCCACTGTTGCTAACCCACTACCATTGGTCCATTGCCATCTATCTCTTACTAACACAACCATCCCCAATCTCTACCACCCCTAGCAACTCCACTCCCTAGAACTATCTAGCATCTCCCCCCTCCCCCTGCCACTTACCACCTCACCAATCCTATTGCAGTGAGCACCACACCTCCCAATACTGCCAGCTACCACCGTCTCTGCCACCACCTCCCCACGGCTGCCACTCACCACAATTCCACTGCCATCGCCATTGACACTACCACAGCTGCCACCAAACCATCACCACTGAAATGAAATGACTTCTTTAGGTCATTCTATTCTTATTTCAACAAAATGAAAGAATGGAAGTGACCATACCTACTCATTAATTTTCCATTCCATTTTTATACCAATTCCCATTCCATTTTCATCAAATTTTATAGAATGAAGCAGAGGAATGAATACTTATCACCATTTCATTACCTTATTTCTCTCACATATTCAAGGATCTGCTTGAAGTTGGTTTTTCTTCCTACCGTGTCTCTCCATGCTGCACCCATGCAGAAACGTGTGCTACCAGCCTCCTTTGCCTACCAAAGATATAATTGTGTCCAGTCATACATAAGAAAAAAAGACAACATATCGCAAGCAACACAAAAAAGCATCAAGCAGGGAATTTAGAGATGTGTCAAGCAAATCCTACCATCTTGAAAGGGAAATTGTAATTAGTTACATAATTACATATGCAAGAGAAGATCAAAGTACTATCTAATCAAAGTTGCAAGTAGTAAGGGAAGATTTAACTAGAGAAAAACTAAATTGTCAAAGATCCAATTCACTTAAAAGCCTAAGCTATTAGGAGCCCAAGAAATGTTTCTTAATATCTGTAACAAAAATAATGCCAATAAGTAATTGTGACTCAATCTTCTTTCTACGTTAGTAAAGAATAATGTCACACAAGTGTGCGCATACATTTATGTATACACATAAATGTGTATACATATATAATTATATACATATATAGTATATCACCTATAACATGGAACGTTCCGGTTCATGGAACAGAAGCGGCATCGTGGTATGGCACATGTTCTAAAATGTGGAACATTAGGTTTATACTTATATAGAAATATTGGTGAAAAATATGTAATGGCACTTTTATATATTGTGGAGTATGTTGAAGTGTGTCAAAACTAAGAAGATATTTTCTTTTGTGAAATAGATGAATAATGAATTAGAATGGTATTACAATGTGATAATTCTCTACGTTAACCAATAAAAAAGTGTGCTATGTAACATTGAACTAAAACTTAGGATTGTTAGATTTTGTGTTCCGGAACAAAAATGTACCATGTCTTGGAACACATTTGTACCAGTGCATGGTCTGCTAGGGTGTTAGCATTTTCTGGTTACTATGATATGTAAATATGTATAAAATTATAGGCTGCTCCCTGTAATACTCTCTGTTTTACCCGTAACATCTACTATAAAATCTTCAAGTCTATGAAAGATTTACTCCAAATATGTCATCAAAGTTATACAAATAAGACCAGTAAGTCCATGGAAACAAAAGCAATCACTTTCAAGAAATATAAAGCAGCTAATTGCACCCAACTTTGGGATGTTATAAAGTATCTGCGAGGACCGCAAGTAGCCAGGGGGCAGGATACATGCTACTTGTAGTTGCTGCTATTGTCTGAACGACATTATATGCCTGTCGAACTATAACTAATGAGAATTAATTGATTATAATACACAAGTTGACCAAAGCGAAAAAATGAAATTTGTCCATATTGGATTTTTCTTCATTTTTTTTTTTTCTCTTGGATATAATGAATGTGAATCAGACACAACTCAGTCAACAAGGAGTGTGAATCATACATGCTTAGGTTCATACCACAAGGTTCATGCATCCAGAGGAGTTGGGCACAAAATCTGTAACTGAAATAATATGCTAAATATAAAACAATCTAAATGTCATAATTTTATATTAAATCATTGCGTACAAGTCCCAAGTGACAAACATGCTCTTTTCCAACCAAGATATTGCAAATAATAATTTTTTGTCACCAAACCATAAAGCTATGAATCGGTTAAAAATATTCATAGGACTGCATTTTTCTAGTATATAAAATAATTTTAGTCTCAAAACCAGCTCTCAAACAATTCAAAGCATCAAAAGATAAAGAAAATGCACCTTTTTTGCTGCCAGCAGAACAGCCTCCTTGTTCATAAGCTTTTGGGCCTTCAGTCCAGTGTCATACCTGGAGGACTGAGGACAATATGAACAATCCTCGCTACATCCACCAGTTTTAACAGAAAGGAGAGTACATTGCTGAACTTCCCTGAAGTTATGAGCATGCCTATGAACTTGAGCCTAAAATGCATAAATCTCAAATCAAATTAACAAGCACTAAACTGGAAAAAAGTAACAAAGAAATTAACAACAATTATTATTATAATGATATAATATCATTTTTGTTCAAAAAATAAGATAAATCTGTCTTCGAAAAGAGCAAACTCTTAACACTATTAAGATGAGGTTTCAATAAGCTTTTCAATAGATTAAAGCATTCTTATTATATGAACGTCAGCATCAGTGTGAAAATTGCACAAATCATGCATAGTTCATCTCCACAATGTTAAAGCGGTTTGACGAAATTTCAACTTTCAATCAATTGATTCAAGATAAAGCCAAACCACAAAGAAGAATTGAATAAAAATGTGTGCAAATCTCCATTAGTAACATGATGTATCTGACACTAAAACCTGGAAAACAAAAACATGCACACATACTGCACTAGTTAAAAGAAATTCAAACCAATAAAGCTCTATGCCTTCCATCCGTAGTCAGCTACACAATCTGTTTTTTTTTTTTTTTTTTACCAATATGCCTTATATGAATCACATCCTCATCAAATCAGGGATCATATCTTTCGAGTAATGTATTCTCAAGTTCTTTTTTTCATATATATAGAAGAAGACAATATCATTAAAAAAAGAACCAGAATAAATTATTTAAAGGACAAAGAGTCCTCCTCAGAAAACTATAATACAGCAAAGGAAAACAGAAAAACAATACAAGTAGCCATTACAAAAGCACTTCCTGCAGTCTTATGAGATCAGACAGTGAAAGTCCCCAAAAAAATCCAAAAGAGTGCACCCATAAGGAGGATAGGAAAGTCACTCTATCCTATAAAATTGGTGTGTAGGTTAATCGACCTTTAAAAATCCTAGTGTTCCTCTCAATCCGCAAGGTCCAAAGGATGGAAAAAAACAGCAGTACTCTAAAGAGCTCTGGCATTTCTAT
The DNA here is from genome assembly GCF_029873635.1 of Malania oleifera. Taxonomy (NCBI): domain Eukaryota; kingdom Viridiplantae; phylum Streptophyta; class Magnoliopsida; order Santalales; family Ximeniaceae; genus Malania; species Malania oleifera. The sequence goes on from NC_080419.1 coordinate 63,987,665, forward strand.
TCTTTCCAAAACCCCTAAAATTAACCAATAGCAACTCTCCCACCTTCCCAGTTACACCCACTCTTCCTTTGCCAGTGAAAAAGGGGCTTCCAAAGCTGCAATGCTACCCATCAACACCTGAAAAATGGGCATTCGATTTGTTGCTTTCACAACACATAATTCACATGTCAGGACTGAGAGCCTTATTTCTCCTCTAGATAAAATCATGCATATTTTATCCTTTCTAGTATGACGGTCCAAACAAAAGGCCAAAGCTTCCCAAGCACCTTAGCCCTCCAAAGAATGTAATCTTGTAAGGAAAAAGGTTAGGAGTGGAGAGTTTCAAAAGGCAAGAGAGGAAAGATTTGGAAGTGAACATACTCAAAGAGTATGGCACAATCCCTAGCTGCATTGCAATTTTTTTGGGGGTGGGGGGAGTGGGGTTGCATTAATAAGCTTAATAAGATGCTCCTTGGGGGAGTCCATGGAGATCTATTTCTCAGATTTATCCTTCTTTCATCCCTCACACTAAACTTGAGGTGGGGAGGGGTTCTTATATTCGTTCTTGGAAAGACCCCTGACTGGGAAATGCGCCATTTTCTACTTAATTTCCCTCATCTATTTCATCTTACTTATAAACAAAATGATGTCATTTCTTTCTTTGTTGGAAAATTGAGTAGTCCTTTGGTTTTCTAGAACCTTCAATTTAGGAGACCTCTAAATGAGCGGGAGTAATCTATCTTCAGGGAGTGATGTTCGTTCTTGATCTTTGGACCAATCAAGTGTGTTTTCTTGCAAATATTGTTTTCAATTTTTGATTCATTCCAACTCTTCTTTCTCGCTATACTCCACAACTAGGAAAACTAAGGTTCCCCCTAAAAAAAAGGCTTTCACTTAGTTGGTTCTGCTTCATAAGACAAATTTCAATAACATGTTGCAAATTAGGAGACCTATGAAGGCTCTCTTCCCTGATTTATGTGTGCTTTGTTACAAGAACTCTGAGACAACTTCTCACCTTCTTTTGCAATGTGAAGTTGCTGGGAGTATATTTGGAATATGATTTTTCGCGTTATGGGAGAAAGTTGGGTCTGTCCTTACTCGAAGGGAGACCTTTTAGAAATATCCTTTGCAAGTTTTGGTAGAAGAAAGAACAGAGCAACGTTATGGAAGTGTGGCTTTTTCTCAATTTTATGGAGTTCATGGATGGAACGGGATAATTTTTGAGAAAAAATTAAATTAAATGTTGGTTTGGGAAAAAAATAAAATATTTGGCCTTTTTGTCGAGTGTTGGGTATGGATTTTTTAAAGAGGCAAGTTTTCAAAAGTTGCAAAGAGATCAGCGGAACATGTTGACTAGATGATTTTTTTTCTTAGGCATTTTTTTTATGTTTTTTGCTTCTTAGAAACTATGTCTTGCTTCTTACTCCTCCAAGAGATCAATGCATCACCTAGGAAGTCACACCAATCAGTGATGAAGCAACGTGTATCCGCACAACCAGCCCAATCAACATAATTATAAGCAGCAAGGCAAGTAGAATTGTCTGCAGGGTTAAACCAGGGGTAGAAGTGCCCTGAACATAGCGTATGATCCTACGAACAGCAGCCAAATGAAGATGATGAGGAATCTAAAGAAACTGGCTGACTTGTTGTATAGCAAAAGAAATGTCTGGTCTAGAAATGGTGAGATAGACAACCCCACCAACTTCTGGTATAAACTGGGATCAGCAAGTAAATCACCCTCCTCTTTGCGAAGCTTGACATTTAATTCCATGGGAGTATCAATAGAAGTACCCTTCTGAAGGCCAGCTGTGGCCACCAAGTCACTAGCATACTTATGTTGATTGAGTGAAATACCTAAGGGGCTACGATTCACCTCAAGACCAAGAAAATATGTGAGACCCAAGATTATTCATATGAAAGGACTCTAAGAGATAAGTCTTGAGCTGAGCAAGTAAAGCAAAATCGGAACCAGTAATCACAATATCATCAACATGAGCCAAAAGAACAACAATACCCATGTTTGATTTTCGAAGAAACAATGGAGTGTCATACTTGCTCTACTTGAATGAAAATTGTAATAAAGTGGTGTGAAATTTATCAAACCAGGCCCTCAGAGCTTGTTTGAGACCATAAAGAGAACGAAAAAGCTTACACACATGTGAAGGCGGAGAAGGAAACAAGCCCGAGGGTAGCTTCATATAAATACACCCATCTAATGTAGTGGCCACTCACTGAAAGCAGCAATAGCCAAAATCGTACGAATAGTAGCCATCTTAGCCACAGGAGCAAAGGTCTCTTCATAATTGACACCATATTCCTGATTATTCCAAAGTGGAACAAGGCGAGCTTTGTAACGATCCAAACTTCCATTAGATTGGACCTTGACTGAGTAAACCCATTTACAACCCAGAGAACAATGGTGGGAGAACAAGGCTCAATGTCCCAGGTGTGATTGGCCTTTAGAGCGGCAATTTCTTCCTGCATAGCTTGTCGCCAACAATCATGCTTGGCAGCATGTGAGTAGGAAGTGGGAATATCTAAATTGGACAATGCAGAAATAAGAGCTAAAACAGAGTTACCAAAACTTGAAGAGGGAAACCCATACCTATCTGAGGGTACAGCCACTTGAGAAGAGCGACGTACCAAAGGCTCTGGAGGTGCTACAACTGACTGAAGGCTCTGGAGGTGCTACAACTGACTGAATCTGAAGCGTGGTAGGATCAGATATCGGATGAGCTACCGGAAGAGACCGTGGGCAAGGGTGCCATGTATACACAATACATGGTTTAAAACGAGAACTGACTAGATGAGGATTCGAGAACTGCTCCTGAAAGGAGGGGAGAATCACAATAGGAGAGGAGGGCGGACACAAGAAAGAAATGTTGATTTTCAAAGAAAATAACATTCCTAGAAATGTGTGTACGATGTAATGTAGGATCATAGCAAACAAATCTCTTTTGACACACATTGTATCCCAAGACTACACATCGAACAGATTGAGCAGATAATTTATGTCGCTCATGAGGAGGTAAATGAAAAAAACATACACAACCAAAGGTACGGAGGTTATCGTAACTAGGTTGCTTAGCAAATAAACAGAAATAGGGAGACTCCATGAGTAGGACTTGAGAAGGTAAACGATTAATCAAGTAGCAGTTTTCATAGCCTCAACCCAGAATAAGGATGGAACAAAGGATTCCAGCAAGAGAGTACGGACCACGTCTAGGAGATGACGATTTTTCCATTTGGCTACTCCATTCTACTGGGGAGTAACAGGACATGAACGTTGATGAATAATGCTTTTAGAAACCAAAAATGCCTGAAACTTAGTAGACACATATTCACCACCAGAATTTGTGTGTAATGTCTTAATAGAAGCAGAAAATTGATCGTCAACATACATTAAAAACTCAGTGAAAGTACGAAAAACCTCAGATTTAGAGCGAAGAAAGTAGACCCAATTAAATCTGCTATGATCATCAATGAAAGTCACATAGCATTTAAATTTTTCATTTGAACTAACCGGGGAAGGTCCCCAAACATCACTATGGATAAGCTCAAAACACTAACAAGCTCTACTAGCATGCAAAGGGAAGGGAAGAGTTTTGCTTTAGCCAAGTTTGCAAGAAGCACACTCAAGAGATAAAGAAGAACATTCTTTATTACCAAGTAAACCAGAGTTCAATACATGAGATAAGATCTGAGTATTGGGATGGCCTAAACGACGATGCCACGCCATACTAAGATTTGAAACATTATTACAAGCAAAAGACTTAATAGAAGAAATTGGAGAACGTGTTGGAACGGGAAAAAGTAGTGGAAACAAGTGCCCCACTTTAGGTCCCTTCGTGATAGGCTCCCCCGTTACCTGGTTCTGCACAACACAACATTACCAGAAAAATTACCACAATTGTTATCAACTAATTGACCAACAAAAATCAGATTTGTTAAAAGTTGAGGATCAAGAAACACATTAGTGAACTTAGAAGAGGCATCTCCGACAGTAGCTATTGGCAAAGAACTGCCATTGGCAATCTAAATAGCAGATTGACCAGCGTAGGGCTGAACATGACACAAGGTAGTGGGATTATTTGTCATGTGATTCGAGGCACCTGAGTCCACATACTAGAGATTAGTAAAATTGTTACCTTGGAGCTCCATTGCTGATAATGCCGAAAATTAGCATCTGTTGCACCATTTCGAGTGTGCAGTAATTCGCTGGAGGACGTGCAAGAGTAGAGAAATCACTTGAAGAAGAGCCAGGAGCCACAAACGTCACTGTGGGGGGTACACTAACAGAAGTATGGAATGCTTAGGCCTGACGATTCTGCTGGCGGATACGAAATTCTTTGATAATGTGACCCTTCTTCTTGCAATAAGAGCAGAATTTCTTGGAACAATTAGCAGCGATATGTCCAAATTCTTTACAGCAAAAACACTGCAAAGTGCTAGAATGCGCAGGCGGTCCTCATCGTTGAGTAGCATAAGCCACAGGGATAGACCTAGAACTACCATGAGATTGTGCCAAAGTAACTTGAGTACTAAATCGTTGTTCTTTACAAAGTAACTCACCAAAACAAACATCCAGAGAAGGAAGAAGAGAGCAATTTAGCAGAGACGAGCGAACAGATTCATACTCGAGGCGGAGTTTTATAAGAAACTGATCATGACGACTAGTCTCATAAAGACGTTGAATAATGGGAAGAGAAGCCACAGGAACATCCTTAGTAACCAGATCAGAATATTAATTCCAAAGAGTCAGAAACCCCAATATAATAGTCTTGGATGGAACGATTGTCATGTTGAAACATGGCAATCGCATGCTCTAACTCAAAACAACGAGCACCGCTATCTTGATGATATAATGTTTTTAAAAAAGTCCACATGGATTGAACAGTGCGATAAGGTCGCAAGTTAGGGACAATATGTTGCTCAACCGAGCCAAGAAGCCAATACATAATCCGAGCATCAAGCACAACCCATGAAGGACAAGCTGCAGACTCCTTGGATTTATCAGGATTGGGTGCACAATCTGTGCCATCAATATGACCCCAAAGATCTTTTTCCTTCAGGAAAAGTTCAAACAGAAAAGCCCACGTTGAATAATTGTTGCCCGTAAACTTGGCACACACAGGTGCGGAGTCCATGTTAAATAATGGAGAAAATCGAGAAGCCCCAAAAAAACACTGTACCAAAAGAAACAGACCACCAAAAAATCTAGAAGCCCAAAATAAACAACACGAGTACAAAGAAAACACAAGAACAATCTCCCTGCACTAAAAAATTAAATTTTGAACCAAAAAACTGCACTAAAAATTAAATCTTGAACCAAAAACCTGCTGTGCAGAGAAGATAAGTGCCAGAAACAGCAACAGAAAGTTGTTGCCTGCTTGCCGAGAGTCACAAACAGCAACAGAAACTGGAGAAATAAGTAGCAAACCAGAAACCTGTTGTGCCTGCTTGCCGAAAGTCACAAGCCTGCCTGCCAAGAGTCACAAACAGCAACAGAAACTGAAGAAATAAGTGGAAAACCAGAAACCTGTTGTGTCTGCTTGCCGAAAGTCACAAACAGCAACAGAAAATTGTTGCCTGCTTACCGAGAATCACAAGGACATAAACTGGAGGAAGAAATGACAACCCAGAAACCTGCTATGCCGACAGCCACGCAGACAACAAAAGTACAGAAAGAACAAAGAAAAAATTCCATAAGAGAAAACAAAACCCCAACAGCCACGAAACCGAGAAGACAAAAAATTGAAGGGGAAAAAAAACCTAGCAATCAGCTGGCTCTGATACCATGTCAAATATTTTGTGAATGGCTGAATGAATTGGCCTTGAGTTCTGTATATTATATATAGACTTTACAAGAATGCTATACATGGAAAGTAAATAAGGTCTAGCATGATTCTGGCCCTATACAAGTAAACTATAATTTGTCAAGCCCTATACATGTAAACTAAATATATGCTAACTATACAAAATAATGAATTGAAATATAAGGAAATAAATGTGGGCTGAAGTAAGGAAAGAAATATTTTTCTTTGCTGGTTGCTGTTCCGTTGACATGTTATCCCATGAGGAGTTGAATGGTGGAGTAGAGCTTATTTGCTCAATTGAGCAAGACTAGCCCAATGACATGCCACGAGGAGGATTAGTGTATTTGAGTTAAGGAGATTGTGACACTCCAATCCCAATCCCATATTGGTTTTGAAATAATGATTTGTGCACTTTATAAGCCTAGACAAGCCTACTACTATGTAACCTAGCTTAAGAATTTTCGGCTGGCCAACCCAAAGGTTGTTAACGTAGTGATTTGGCCTAGGGCACTGCATTAAACTTGCACTTGAAAATGTATAGTTAACGAGACCCAAAATAAAGGACAACTAGTCAAAACCCATTTATTATATGTTGCTCAACTAAAGTCAACTAATAAAAAACAATGCTTATTCTTCAATGGTAGGTCAATTTGATCTAGAGTTAAGAGCAGTGGGATATTAAAATAACATTTCTTCATGGTGACCTAGGGGAGCAGATTTATGCGGAGCAACCAGAAGGTTTCAAGGAACCCAAGCGGGAGAACCATGTCTCCATATTGAAGAAATCACAGTATGGTTCGAAGCAGCCACCAAGACGGTTGTTTAAGCACTTTCAAGGAACCCAAGAAAAAAAAACATATGCCATGCTATGGTTTGAAGAAATCAACAACGCAGTGGTACAAGCACTTCGATTCATACATGTACATCAATATGACTATTGGGTTTACTTTAAAGTTGGTTATTTATCTTCTTGCCATTATACATGGATGATATATTGATTGCTGCAAAGAATATGAATGATTTTTTTTTTCTTGATAATAAAAGAAAATATATTGAGGATGAGAATGTACACTTGAAGCGAGGATACTAAATCCTCAAAAAAATAATTTAAACAAAAAAAAAATCAAGAGATATAAGAATAAAAGCATAACAAAAAATAATAATAAAATAAGAAACTACAACAATCAGCCAAGAAATCCCCTCTTTAAACCCTTCCCACCATAGTTAATCGAACACTTAAAATTAGCTAATTCCCTCTGACCCTTCTTCACCATGGATTTGCCAGCATCGAGCCTGACCTCATTACCTCCATGATCAAATAACCTAAGGCCCAAGTCGTCCAATAGCCTCTGGGTATCAATAATTCAATATCCCTCCCAGGACTTTCATCTTGAATAGGGGTAGGCGGAATTCCATCCTTTACCTTTTTATCAACTCTTTGAACCTCATCTTCAAACAGATTAATACCTTCTAAACTATCTAAAGGAGGTGGCACATAAGATAGATACCCAAAACAATCAACAGAAGAATCAAAGGAATATCCACAATGTTCCTAAATATGGTCCAAAAGTAAACCTTTTCACATTAAAACTTGCTACTCCATATGCTGTCCTCATTCAATACATCTCCCTATCTCTTCCTTTCCTTACTTAACTTAGCCCTCTCAGCAATTGGTTCTTCTACTATACTTGAAACACCTTCAGAATCCCTTTTTATAATTTTGTGTGTTTCCTAACTAGATAATTCTCTTCTTCACTAAACTTCCTCCCTTCAAGACCCATTTGCACATTTTTTCGACAAAAGCATACACCTTACACTCCTCGAGTTTTTCGAGGAGATTCCCTTTCCTACTTGATTTTCTATTGAAATAGAGATGAAATCTTGATTTTCCAACTCACAAGAAATAAAATTCTCTGAGCCAGACCCCCCCCCCCCCAAAAACATTCCTTAAACTCCCCCTTGTGCAATTTTCCTCCAATCGAGGAAAAACATGAAACTTATCAGGCCTTTCTCCTCCTTATGGCATCAGCGTTTTACTTGTATCAGAACATTCCTTGCCATGACCACCTAAGCTTTTATTCGAAGAAGAGCAAAAATCCAAAACACATTTGTACTTCATTCAAGGAAGAACATTGTTCGACATGTTGCTACTCAAAAGGATGATGAACCCTAGTATCATCCCAAATAATAGGCAAAGAGATTCCCTTATGTTCAAGGAGTTGTAAAGACTCTGGATTCTCCCTGATAAGTACCCCATCTGCTTTGGTTGGGCCTTCCTAGAAGAGTGGCCTATCTGGTCTTTTGTATAAGCATCCATGCAACCCAAGCCCATTTTTAAATCAAAAGCCTACTTTTGGGCCTCCTTAACCAAAAAGCCCATCAAAGAGTTTAATAAACTTTTATTATTTTGGAAAAGCCATCCCAAATCAATTTTAATAGACAATAAGCCAAGCCAGACCACTCTAACTTTTTTAGTCTATCTTCCATGCCAAAAACCTTAGCCGACTTTGTCTTCATCTTCCTATCGTCCACAAGAGTAACCTAGCCACCTCTAATTTGGATTGCACAACCAACACAATCGCCTTCAATTTCTTGCAATCTTCCCCCACGAGAAGCACAAACTTTTCCTGCAAATTTGTGGAAATCGAATGACCTTCACCATTGCCTAGACTTCCAGCAATGACCTAACTCCAAGAGCGATTTCTATAGGACTTCTTACTATCTGCTCCACTTGATTCTAACCGATATGAACTCTCCAAAGCAATGAAGGGTTCCTCAAATCAAGACCACCCTTCCCCTTCCAACCCTTCAATAACAAAAATGGAGTATTTCTTACCCCTCCATCCATGTCCTAATTCTATGAAATTCCCTACCCTAGTTACGTGAAACCCCACCCTATAATTGACATAACCAACCAAAACCTTTGTAATCCCTTGCCCAACTTACTAGCGAGAGCCGAGAATCCCTGAGTTCCATGAGGTAGCTCCTGAAGAGAGACGAACCCACCAATTGCACTTTCGATTCTTCTTAATAATGAACAAAAGCTTCGACTTTCCCTACCTAATCCAGCCTTAAATCAAAATATTTCCCTTTGATCTAGATGGAGCAAACCCCTACCATTACACCTAACTAGACATAAGAAACATTTGTCCAAGAAAATTGCAAAGGGCAAAATCACGAGAGAGAGAGAGAGAGAGAGAGAGAGAGAGAGAGAGAGAGAGAGAGAGAGAGACATCACTACTCTAGGTCCTCAAGTACTTGAAGATTATTACAAATTTTGGAATCTAGTTTGGTGCAATTTGGGGGTACGTTGATGCAAATTATGCAAGAGATTTGGATGACAATAGGACCACCACATGTTATGGCTACACTATGGGAAGTGGAACTATTAGTTAAAATACATGCTAAATTCAGTCGTTGCACTACCTACCCCAAGGCACAATACATATGCCAATGACAAAGGCTGCAAAGGAGTCTATGTAGCTAAAAGGATTTGTAACTAAACATGGCACATGGCAACAAGCTATCATGTGCATAGTGATAGTCAAAGTGCCCTCTACTTTGCAACAAATTGGGTCTATCATGTCAAAGACAAAACACAATGTGGTTAGATATCATAAGATATGAGAGTTGATTGCCATTTGCGGATTCATCGCGTCAAGGTAGTAGAAGTTGTTACTAATTAGAAGTTCTTCCGTTGCTCGAACTTATTCCATGTTGCCAATCTACATCTTCAAGTGGAGGCACAACTCTAAAAACTCCAAGAATGTGAATATTTGTTGAGTTATGGCTCATTTGCAACTGTCACCCTCCCAAAAAAACTCCCTAATAGAAAAGACCCCAATGTGTTAGGGAATGTGAGTTGATGAACCCCACCTTCGGGGCGCTATGGTACAATATTTTAAGCCAAGTGTAGGTTGAAACCCCAAGGCAATTTATGATTAGAGATCTCATTGAGGTTTGTGAATATAAGAACACTATCAAACCATGTTCTAGTTTTCTTGTGTCTTTCTTATGATTTGTTGCATGCCTAGAAGTTGAGAAGAATTGAAATAGTATTTCTTATTATTGTAAAATAAGGTACAATCTGAATGTCATATAGACTACAAGGATAATCTAAAAGGAAAGAATAATAAAGGAAAGAATAGAAAAAAAAAGGAATGAAAATTGCTAACAAATCTCCTAGAATATCTCCTAAGAATATATCCTAGAATATCAACTAAGATTATTTACATAATTACAAAAATTTCTCCTATAATCAAGGAGAGTTGATTAGATAAATTTTGAAACTTTCCAACAATCCCCCACAAGCTGGTTTGAAGATGTCTTCCATAGCCAGCTTGCCGATCAAATTTTCAAATTTCTTCTTTGGTAGTCCTTTTGTAAGTATATATGCTACTTGTTCAACAATAGAGATATAGGATAAACAAATCAGTCCACTGTCCAACTTCTCCTTTATAAAATGCTTGTCGACCTCAACATGTTTTGTTCTATCATGACGCATTGGATTGTGAGCAATGGCTATGGCAGATTTGTTATCGCAATACAATCTCATAGGTAGCGAATTAGTGACTTTCAATTCTTCCAATAATTTTTTAATCCATAACACTTCACAAACTCCATGAGCAACTGCTCTAAATTCTACCTCTGCACTACTCCTAGCTACCACATTTTGTTTTTTGCTTTGCCATATAACCAAATTTCCACCAACAAAGGCACAATAACCAGAATTTGATCTTCGATCGATTATACTCCCAGCCCAATCCGCATCAGTGTATATCTCAACTTGTAGATGTCTATGGTCTTCAAACAATAGACATTTTCTTGGAGTTCCCTTTAAATATCTCAAGACTCTATAAACTGCATCAAAGTGGCCAGGCCCTAGTGAGTGCATGAATTGGTTTACCATACTGACAGCAAAGGCTATGTCAGGACATGCATGTGATAGATAAAGTAGCATTCCAACCAATCTTTGGTACTGGTCTCTATTGGTTACTTCTTCGGGCTTGGCAAGTTCTAGTTTAGGATTAGGCTCTATATGTGTCTTAGCTACTTTGCACCCTAGTAAACTTGTTTCTCCAAGCAAGTCAAGCACATATTTTCTTTGTGAAACAAAAATACCTTTTCTTGACCTTGCAAATTCCATACCAAGTAAATACTTCAAGTCACCCAAGTCTTTAATCTCAAATTCATGAGCAAGCATCTGTTTTAATTTCTCAAGCTCCTTGCTGTCATTACCTATCAAAATAAAATCGTCAACATAGACAAATAGAATAGCAACCTTCCCGTCACTTGAGTGCTTATAGAACATGGTGTGATCAGCTGACCTTGGCTGTAACCATGACCATTTACAGCCTTCCCAAAGTGTTCAAACCAAGCTCTTGGAGATTGCTTGAGCCCATACAATGATTTTTTCAATTTACACACCTTAACTCTGCAAAGATTACCTTCAACACCTGGTGGTAATTCCATAAACACTTCATCCTCTAGATTTCCATTTAAAAAGGCATTCTTTACATCCAACTGGTGTAAAGGCCAGTCAGAACGTACAGCTAAGGAGAGTAACACTCGGATTGAGTTTATCTTGGCCACTAGAGCAAAAGTTTCTTGATAGTCAATTCCATATGTTTGGGTAAACCCTTTTGCAACGAGTCTTGCCTTATATCTCTCTATCTTGCCGTCAGCCTTGCATTTAACTGTAAACACCCACTTGCAATTTACAATTTTCTTTTCCTTTGGTAAATCAACAATTTCCCAAGTACTTTTGTTCCGTAGTGCATTCATCTCTTCAAGAACTGCTAACTTCCAATCCAGAAGATCCATAGCTTCCTGAATGGTCCTTGGAACAAATAGGTGAGAAATATTGGGTGTAAAGGACTTATTATTATGAGAAAGTCTATGTGATGGGGATCAGTAGGCCTTACCCTTTCCTTCGCCGACATGGTGACACGTGGACGGCCTCCAGATGTTCACTTTAGTTCATAACTATTTTTGCAGGAACCCATGGGATTAATGGAAAATCATACTTGAAGACTTTCGGTACGAGAAGATCCAAGTGAAGTATTAAATCAAGAAGACCCATGTGGGCTCCACACGGTCTTGTGGGCCCCACACGGCTCCAGCCTCCTTTTTGCATTATATTTAATTTGGAATCATGCAAGACAACTTGCTTGCTTGCATGTGCATGTCTTAGTAAGTTGTGTGTGTTGTAAGTTGTGTTAGTATTTATTATGTCTAGAAAGTTGGAGCATTTATTTTTTTAGTAACTTGTAAGAGTAATTAATGTGTCTAGGAAGTTGGTGTCTTTAGTATTTGTGTCTCCCATGCTTGTGTGGGAATTGTTAGTTGTTTAATGTCTTTGTTCCCCCATGCTAGCTAAGCTTGTTAATGCTTTGTCCCCCCATGCTAGCTATATATATCCCTTCATTGTACGAACAAAAGCTAAGTCTGAATATTGAAATATTCAAAGGAAATTCCTTTGCTAAAGTTTCTTAGCTTTGTCCAATCATTTTGATTGTGTAGTGTGAGGCAATGTGTTCTCTCCGGAGATCAGGTGGTGAGAAACCACTATCTATCCAGTGACTCCATCTCTATCACCTCCCTCTTACCCCACACAACCTCCACCCAAATACACCCACATGGCCAGCACCTTCATATCCCCCACACAGCCACCATCACTCCATTGCATTGCTGCGTTCATTGGTATTTCAAAGCTTGTACGAAGAACCTAAGGTGTGGACTACTTGTGTTGAAAAGCGTCAATATCATCCAAACAACTCTCTTGGTAACCTCAACATTTATTTGAACCCTTATTTTATATTGTAAGCCTTTGATGGAAATCTGAAATTCAATATTTAATAAGCCCTTTGAATCCATAGATCGCAATATTGATACTTGCTAGTTTAATTAATCAATTGTGAGAATATTGCTTGCGAACAATAGAACTTAAATTCTTGAAATTTTGAATAACATCTTTATTGCATATAACTTGATTCCTTTGTGAAAGAACTCTTGGGACTTATTTCTTAACAGCATCATACACCTTTTCAAAATCCTTGAACATGTAAAATATACCATGATTTATGGTGTTTATGTTTGAGTAATTAAATTCATAATTTAAAGCGTTTCGAATGTATGTTCTTATGAGGGTTGAACCATAGGGCAAGGCCACCCTTACTCGTCCTACATCATCTTGGTATCAGAGACTAGGTTAGTTAGGTGAACCCTCAAAGTCCACTACTCCTGGCCGAATTGGTCCTCCCAAAAATTCCCTTCTTTAGCTGTGAGTCTTTTGCCCTTTAGTTGTTATGTTTTGATGGTAACCAGAGCTGGGAACCGCTATCAAGGTCGTAGGACTGATATGGACTGTGATACCCTTTTAGATGACCTTCAAGCCCAAGTTCAAGTCTTAACTCAAGACTTAACTACTGCCCTTGCCAGAATTGAGAGGCTGGAAGCCAATGTAGTTCCGGACGCACCTCAATAAAATCCAGGACAACCCCTTAAGGTTGACAATGAGCTTGCTTCCCACCATTCTAGGGAACCAAACAACCTTCAAAGAGAAAGAACACCACCTCTAGAACGACCTCCCGTTCATCCCCCACCAAGACCAAATGCTCCTAGAAGATTCCAGCATCATGACCCTTATGTTTCACATTGGAATGAAGAGGATTATGATGAAGAGGAAATCCAACCAAGGAGACCATAGTGTAGGGACAATCATGGTCCAGAAATGGATGTAATGAAGAGAGTAAAAATTGAAGCTCCTACATATGATGGTCAAATGGATCTAAAAACTTTTCAGGATTGGTTAGCTGAAATGGATTCATACTTTGACTGGTATAAGATGCCTGACCCACACCGAGTGAGGTTTGCAAAAATGAGACTAACCGGGTAAGCTAAACTTCATTGGGTAAATGTCGAAAGACAAGAAGCTCGCTTAGGTCATAGACCCATAAAACATTGGGACTTGATGAAAGAAAGACTGACAAAAAAATATGTCCCAATTTCTTATAGGGAACGTCTCATGTATCAGCTCTATAGCCTTAGACAAGGTAGCATGAGTGTGACTGAGTATATGAGCAAGTTTGATGAGCTATCTATTAGATGTGAGAGTAGAAGAGAGCATTAGCCAATAGATTTCTAGGTTTAGGATTGGCTTGAAATCTGAACTTAGGAAAGAATTGTTTCCTCATCACATTGACTCCCTTGAGCATTCCTTTAACTTAACACATGATTATGAGCAGATGAGTAAAGCTCAAATGGGAAGAAAATTTGGAAACACCTCCAATGACACTTATCAGAGAAAAGCCACTCTTATGAAAAGACTGGACTTACCAACACGAGTCAAGTCACTTCAAGAGGTAGCAATCCCACTGCCCAGCAGCCTTTGGACAAAGGAAAGACTCCCATGAATGGGTCCTCTAAACAAATTTTTGAAAATGATGTGTGCTACAAGTGTCATAAAAAAGGTCACTTTGCTAAGCAATGCCCCATTAGGAACTTAGCAATTGAAAGAGAGGATGAAGAAGAAGAGTCGGGAGAGGAACATCCTTATATCCCTGAAGAAGTAGCTAGTGATGATGAGTTACCCATGGAAGAAGAAGAAAATGCTATTGTAAATGTTATGTGATGTATCATGGTGACTCCTCGAGAACAAGAGGATTGACGCTGAACTTCTATTTTTCATACTTATATCAAGTGAGGAAATAAGAGTTGCAAGATGATCATCGATGGTGGAAGTTGCATGAATGTGATCTCAAAATCAGCTTCAAAAAAATTGAGATTGAAAGTTGAAGCCCATCCCAATCCATATAAGGTTGCTTGGCTAAATGCAACAACCATGCCCATAAGCCATAGGTGTCTAGTCCCTATCAAGATTGGGGACTATGACGATGAAATCTGGTATGACGTCCTTCCCATGGATGTTGCCCATATTCTATTAGGAAGATCTTGACTGTATGATCTTGATGTATCACACAATGGTATAACCAACACCTATACTTTTAGGTGCAATGGAAAGAATATTGTCTTGAGTTCTCTAGAGCCCAGGAAGGACAAACAAGACAAGGAAAAGAAAAACTTGAAAAGAAGAGAGAAGGTTGGAACTTCTTTGCATGTTCTAAGCAAGAAGCAATTTGAGCAAGAGAGTAAGGAGACACAAGTTGGTTGTCTATGTCCTGGTAACCAAGGAAAATAACTCCTCTACTCTTGAACATGAGACACCACATGAAGTGTCACCTATACTTGCTGAATTTAATGATGTTATCTCTGAACCTTCGAACGAATTTCCTCCGATGAGAGATATTCAGCATGCTATAGATCTTGTTCGGGGATCATCTTTACCCAATTTGCCTCACCCTAGGATGAATTCTAAAGAACATGAGGAATTGAAGAGGCAAGTTGAAGAGTTGAGAAGCAAGGGATTTATTCAGGAAAGCATGAGCCCATGTGCATGTCCCGCCCTTCTTACTCCAAAGAAAGATGGAACTTGGAGAAAGTGCATTGACAGTCAAGCCATCAATAAAATCACAGTCAAATATAGATTTCCCATACCCAGGTTGGATGACATGTTGGATCAAATGGTTGGTTCCAAGATCTTTTCTAAAATTGATCTTAAGAGTGGATTGGTCCAGATTAGAATCTGACCTGAAGATGAATGGAAGACTGCATTTAAGACTAAAGATGGCTTGTACGAATGGTTAGTAATGTCATTTGGTCTTATCAATGCACCAAGCACCATTATAAGAGTGATGACTCAGATTTTGAGACCTTTCATTGGGCATTTCCTTGTTGTCTACTTTGACAACGTCTTGATTTATAGTCGAACAAGGAAACAACAACAACAACAACAACAATTATTCGGTAAGGATTCATATCATAGTGATCTGACAAATTTTACGTTGGCTATCAGCTACCTAACACAACCCTCCTCCTTAACCCAGGCTTGGGACCGGTTATGTGTGAAAAAATTAAGACATTAGTCGAACAAGGAAAGAACACCTAAATCACTTAAGAAGCGTGTTTGAAGTTCTAAGAGAACATAAGTTGTATGAAAATTTGAAAAAGTGCACCTTCATGACTCCCCAGATAATCTTTCTAGGATATGTTGTATCTGAGAGCGGAGAGTTTCTGTCGACCTTGAGAAGGTCAAGGCTATCCAAAATTCTCCTACTCCCAAAAATATTTGTGAAGCAGAAAGTTTTATTGGGAATTTCAGTACTATCATGGCACCCATTACAAATTGTCTTAAGAAAGGAGAATTTGTGTGGCCCAAAGCTGCAACCAAAGTCTTCTTAAACATTAAGGACCGGATGACGAAATCCCCTGTGCTACACCTCCCTGATTTTCAAAAACTGTTTGAAGTAGCTTGTGATGCTTCCGGTGTTGGCATAGGAGGAGTGCTGAGTCAAGAGGGTCATCATGTTGCCTTCTTCAGCGAAAAGTTGAATGATGCTAAGCAGCGTTACTCTACCTATGATAAGGAATTCTATGTTGTGATCCAATCCTTAAGGCAATGGAGACATTACTTACTCCCACAAGAGTTTGTATTGCACTCAAAAGAAACTAAATCATAGGCATGTAAAGTGAATTTAGTATATTCAACAGTACACTTTTGTGCTCAAACACCGCGCCAGTGTTGAAAATAAAGCTACTAATGCTTTAAGCCTAGTGGCCACTTTACAAACTTTGGAAGTGAGAGTAATAAGTCAAGAAAGAATATTCTCAATGTCCAGATTTTGTGACATCTTTTCTGATCTGTTACAAGGACTACTCGGATCCCATCCAGACTTTGTGATCCATGGAGGATTCCTATTCAAAGGAACTAGGTTGTGTATCCCCTTTTCATCTCTATGTGACCAATTAATATGGGAATTGCACGCAGGTGGTGCTGTAGGTCACTTTAGTAAGGATAAAACCATTGCTATGGTAGAGGATAGGTTCTTTTGGCCTAGTCTGAAAAGGGATGTTGCTAGAGTTGTATCTTATTGTGGAACATGTCAATCTACAAAGGGTAGAAAATAGAACACTTGTCTATACACTCCTTTACCAGTAACCCATACCCCTTGGCAAGATATCAGCATGGATTTCGTTTTAGGACTCCCTAAGACTGCTAGGAAGAATGATTCTGTGTTTGTTGTCGTTGATAGATTTTCCAAAATGTCCCATTTTATTCCATGTAACAAAACACATGATGCCTCAAAAATTGCATCCATCTTTTTCAGAGAAATTGTGAGATTGCATGGTCTTCCCAAGACCACTATTTCTGATCAGGATGTAAAGTTTGTCAGTTACTTCTGAAAAACTTTGTGGGCAATGTTAGGTACTAAACTTCAGTTTTCTAGTGCTTATCATCCCTAAATTGATGGCCAAACCGAGGTTGTTAATAGGAGTTTAGGAAACCTATTAAGATGCCTAATAGGTAAGAACATAGGGTCATGGGATTTGTGTCTTCCAATGGCTAAATTTGCATTCAATAGCTCAATAAATAGAACCACAGGCCTCGGCCCATTTCAAGTTGTCACTGGTTATTAACCTAGGAAGCCGATAGATCTTGTCCCATTACCTCCACATTATAAATCTAGTGCTAATATTCATCGCAGGTTATAAGAATTTTCAAAGGGTGATAAGGTTATGATCCGTATTCGTCCCAAACGGATTCCTATAGGAACGGAGAAAGTTGCATGCTAAGAAGATGGGTCCTTTCAAAACTTTAAAGAAAATAAGTTCTAATGCTTACATGCTTGATATTCCGGTTGATTTTGGCATAAGCAATGTTTTTAATGTTGAGGATTTAACCCCATTTCTTGACGCATCTTCTTTTGTGGAGCCCTCTAGTTCTAACATTGCAGGTGATCCCATCCCGTTCTCCACTCCTCATAAACTTGAAACCCCTAAATTGCCTTTGCCCCCACCTTTACCCATACCCAAGAACCGTGATGAAATTGAAGAAATCTTGGATTACAAGACAATGTTCACACAAGCAAGTTCATACCAAAAGTTCTTGGTTAAGTGGAGAGGTAAACCACTTTCTGAGGGTAGCTGGATTTTGAAAGAAGACCACTTTCGTCTTAACCCGGAATTGTACTCCCAGAACTTCGCTTTTCATTCTTTGAAGAAGAATTCTTTTGGGCCCGAGAGAGATGATGGAAATCAGCAGGCCTTACCTTTTCCTTCACCGACATGGTGACACGTGCCTCCAGATGTCCACTTTAGTTCATAACTGATTTTGCAAGAACCCATGGGATTAATGGAAAATCATACAAAGACTTTTAGTACGAGAAGATCCAAGTGAAGTATTAAAGCAATAAGACCCATGTGGGCTCCACACAGTCTTGTGGGCCCCACACGGCTCCAATGGGCCCCACACGGATTGGGCCTCCTTTTTGCCTTATATTTAATTTGTAATCATGCAAGACAACTTGCCTGCATGCATGTGCATGTCTTAGTAAGTTGTGTGTGTCGTAAGTTGTGTTAGTATTTATTATGTCTAGAAAGTTGGAGCATTTATTTTTTTAGTAACTTGTAAGAGTAATTAATGTGTCTAGTAAGTTGGTGTCTTTATTATTTGTCTCTTCCATGCTTGTGTGGGAATTGTTAGTTGTTTAACGTCTTTGTCCTAGCAAAGCTTGTTAATGCTTTGTCCCCCCATGCTAGCTATATATATCCCTTCATTGTACAAACAAAAGCTAAGTTTGAATATTGAAATATTCAAAGGAAATTCCTTTGCTAAAGTTTCTTAGCTTTGTCCAATCATTTTGATTGTGCAGTGTAAGGCTACGCGTTCTCTCCGGAGATCAGGTGGTGAGAGACCACTATCTATCCAGCGACTCCATCTCTATCACCTCCCTCTTACCCCACACGACCTCCACCCAAATACACCCACACGACCAGCACCTTCATATCCCCACACAGCCACCATCACTCCATTGCATTGCTGCGTTCATTGGTATTTCAAAGCTTGTACGAAGAACCTAAGGTGTGGACTACTTGTGTTGAAAAGCGTCAATATCATCCAAACAACTCTCTTGGTAACCTCAACATTTATTTGAACCCTTATTTTATATTGTAAGCCTTTGATGGAAATCTGAAATTCCATATTTAATAAGCCCTTTGAATCCATAGATCGCAATATTGATACTTGCTAGTTTAACTAATCAATTGTGAGAATATTGCTTGCAAACAATAGAACTTAAATTCTTGAAATTTTGAATAACATCTTTATTGCATATAACTTGATTCCTTTGTGAAAGAACTCTTGGGACTTATTTCTTAACAGCATCATACACCTTTTCAAAATCCTTGAACATGTAAAATATACCATGATTTATGGTGTTTATGTTTGAGTAATCAAATTCTTAATTTAAAGTGTTTTGAATGTATGTACTTATGAGGGTTGAACCGTAGGACTAGGCCACCCTTACCCGTCCTACATCACTATGGTATGATAAATATTTGGCAATGGGTATGTGGTACAAGTTCTAGCTCCTTTCCTGATGGCTATAGGTACATCAAGGTCAGTAGATTGATCAACTGGAAGTGTAGTAAAAGGATTACCTGGGATTTCCAAATGACCAGTTTTTGGAGGTGATGATTGATTATGCTCTGAAATTGTGGGATGATCCTTAGTATTAGAATGATACCTGCCTCCAGTATAAACACGAAGCTCAAAAGAGGGAGTATTCTGTAGCAATTCTTCCCATGTTTGTGATTCCCTTATGCTTTGTACAGGCAAATTGGGATTTCCATTTTTTTCGCTATTTAAAATTTCAGTTCCTTGAATGTTTTGTAAAGGGATGTCAATGTCAAGGAATACATTACGCATTGGTGTAGAAGTTTGCCAAAACTGATCTTCACTACTCTCTTTCTCGTTTGAAGATAAGTTTGGTCAAAGTAAGACTGATTTTCAACAAAAAAGACATCCATATTGATGTGAATTTTTTTTTTTTTTTTGGATTCAAACATTTATACCCTCTCTTATTGGGAGCATATCCAAGAAACACACATTTTTCAGCCCTAAGATCAAGTTTAGATCTAAGGTGAGCTAGAATATGAACAAAAACAGTGCATCCAAATACTTTTAGAGGCAAATCAGAAATTATTCTATTATCAGGAAAGGATTTTTTTAGGCATGCCAAAGGAGTGATATACTGCAACACACAGGTGGGCATTCTATTAATAAGGTAACAAGCAGTTAGAATTGCATCCCCCCACAAATATTTTGGAATGTGCATTGAAAACATTATAGCCCATGCAACCTCAAGTAAATGACAATTTTTTCCATCAGCGATGTCATTTTGTTGTGGGGTGTCACAACAAGTGGATTGATGTTGAATCCCTCTTTCTTTCAAAATATTTCCCAAAACTTGGTTAAAATATTTTGTACCATTATCCGTGTGAAGTATGCTTATTTTTGTGTGAAATTGATTTTCGATCATACTATAAAAATTCTTAAATAATATTTCAACTTCAAATTTTCCCTTCATCAAATATACCCAACAAAACAGAGTATGATCATCTATAAAAGTCACAAATCATTTTTTTTCCGGATAAGGTAGTAACCTTAGAGGGACCCCAAACATCACTATGAGTCAAATAAAAAGGTTTTGATGCACAGTAGCCTTTTGAAATATAAGGGACTCGATTATGTTTTGATAAATGACACACGTCACAATGAAGAGAAGTACAATTCAAATTTTTAAACAGATTAGGAAACAAATATTTTAAATAAGAAAAACTAGGATGCCCTAATCTAAGATGCCAAAGCATTATTTGATCATGCACAGGGATTGAACTAGTACTACCACTCAAGCCCTGAGCTTGTTTATTGTTGAATAGGGTATCATCAAAATAATAAAGGTCATCGATCATCCTAGCACTGCCAATCATCACCCCCCGAGTTCTAGTCCGGAAATTCACAGTGAGAATCAAAGAATATGATACGACAGTTAGAATCACGGGATAATCTACTAACAGACAGAAGATTGCAAGTAAGTTTAGGAACACGAAGGACAGATTTTAATTCTATTTTCCTGGAAATTCTAATTGAACTTGCTCCTGCAATGGATGAAAGACTCCCACCTGCAATCCTAACCTTTTTATTAACCGAACAAGGACAATAAGATTGAAACAATTGAGATATACTAGTCATATGATCGAATGCACTTGAATCAATAATCGATCATGCAAAGGCTAAAAAGTTGGTGACTCAAATCATAGCACAACTTCAAAGGAACTAGTTCAAGTCACACTTGGGCCGGTTACGAGAGCACAAGCAAGGAAGTTTAAAGGTGTACTCAATGGACTAATTCAAGAGGCATGGACTCAAGCAAATTCGTGGAGGCCCATTGAGCATTACCCACGTGAGTAACAAAGATTCATCAACATGATTCAAGTTCTAGAAGAATCTGGCCAAGGCTAAGCTTAAATAGACATGTTTAAGAATACTCCTTTTTGGGTCTGATTGTAAGGCTTGCATGCCATTTATTTTCCTTTTACTTGTTTTGACTTTTATGGGCGTGTTTGGCTGATAACACAACCATTTAAAGCTCCCCACTTTCCTTTTCTATTTTAGGCATGTGATCAGCCAATTAAAGGGCTGATTGTCTTTTTTTCTTTTAGGCAAGTAAGAGTTATTTCTTTACCAGATTTTTAGCCCTAATTAAGTTAACTATTTTAGGAATTTTCTTTGTAATGGCCAGCCTTTTAAATAGGCGTTTAAGCAATGAAAGAGGCAGATCATTATTCAGTAAATTGTGAGAATATTTTCTCTGCGGTTCTTTGAAGAACTATACGAACTTATCGGGATTTCCCATGACGTTCACCAACGACTTATCAAACGGTTTTTTCCACCACCGTTTGTGGCATCTTCCTTATACCAAGGTTCTTGTTTCGCAATAAACAACAGGTTGAGGTCATATATACCAAGGTTCTTTTTTATCGTAAACAACAGGTCGAGGTCTATCATTCAATTCTGAACGTAGAATGATCTTGGGTTCCTTTTCGTTGTCAAATATCATTATTTTGGCGGGATTCGCATCATTTGGTATCAGAGCACAAGTTCTAGTTTAGGTGTGCCTATCTCTTAGAAACCTTTCTTTTGTTTCTTTATTCTGTGTTCTTATAGCTTCCAAATTCGGTTCACATACCCTAGTTTTGCCGAATTTCCTTTACTCCCTTCCGCTCGTATTTTGTTTGTTCTGGTTTATTTCAAAATCTTATTCTGTTATTATCAAAAGCCTGTTGCTGATCATAAAAAAACCACAAAAAAAAAAGAGGGAAAAAAATTTGTTTGTTTTCATTCATTTTGGGTTTCAATAAGCCTGAAAATCACCTCACCCCAAAATGAAATTTTTTTTTTTCGTGGAAGTTTTGCTATTTTGTGCTTTTGAAAATCTAATCAGTCGTGTTCCTTGTATTCTTGCTTTTAAACTCTGAAATTACTTGATGAGTTCTTGGTGAACTGTTGCTGGAAATTTTGAAGTATTGTTTAGTTTCAAAAGAACTAGAAGAGAATTATCAAGTGGAAAAAGGCAAGAGTGGTGAAAACATTAGAGGGTTAAAAGCCACGTATTTTTTTTTAGTGAAACACGTGTAGAGTGATTCACATTCTTGAGTGTAAACACACAAGGGAGAGAATTGTGAGGTCTTTTTTTTCTTTCTAACTTTGCTCTGCAGCAATCATGTCTCACAACAGTGCTAAGAGCATTGCCGAAGATGCTACGTAACTGGCTAATCCGAAAGTGTTTATGGAGGCCATGATGAGTGAGATGAGGCATGTGATGAAGTTGGAACTGGAGCAGTGATGCGAATCCCGCCAAATTAACGAGATCCGACAATGAAAAAGAAACCCAAGATTGTTCTATGTTCAAAATTGAATAATAGACTCAACCCGTTGTTTACGACAAACAAGAACCTTGGTATATATGACCTCAACCCGTTGTTTATTGCAAAAGAAAAACCTTGGTATAAGGAAGAAACCACAAGAGGTGGTGGAAAACCGTTTGATAAGTCGTTGGTGAACGCCACGGGAAATCCCGATAAGTTCGAATAGTTCTTCAAAGAACCGCAGAGAAAATACTCTCACAATTTACTGAATAATGATCTACCTCTTTTCATTGCTTAGACGCCTATTTATAGGCTGGCCATTACAAGGAAAATTCCTAAAATAGCTATCCTAATTACGGCTAAAATCTAGTAAAGAAATAACTCTTACTTGCCTAAAAGAAAAAAAGACAATCAACCCTTTAATTGGCTGATCACATGCCTAAACTAGAAAAGGAAAGTGGGGAGCTTTAAATGGCTGTGTTATTAGTCATACAAGCCCATAAAAGTCAAAACAAATAAAAGGAAAATAAATGGCATGCAAGCCTTACAATCAAACCCAAAAAGAAGTATTCTTAAACATGCTAATTTGAGCTTAGCCTTGGCCAGATTCTTCTAGAACTTAAATCATGTTGATGAATCTTTGTTGCTCACGTGGGTTATGCTCAATGGCCCTCCACGAATTTGCTTGAGTCCATGCCGCTTGAATCAGTCCATTGAGTACAGCTTAAAATTTCCTTGCTCGTGCTCTCGTAACCAGCCCAATTGGGGCTTGAACTAGTTCTTTTGAAGTTGTGCTATGATTTACATCAAGCAGGTTCACGAACAGATAGATCAGATGGAGAATACATGTGAGAAGCAGCCACAAAATGGCCCTAATGTGCGTAGAAGGGAAAGAGTTCAACTGAGGGAAGTGAGGGTTGAAGATGAAGAGCCTTACGGGGCTGGTTTTGATGAAGAAGATGATCAGGATTCTGTTGTTAGTAATAGGAGACATGAAGGGCAGTTTAAAGAAGATAGGAATCAGGAAGATAACAACTTGGGTAGTATTAAGATGAAGATTTCGTCATTTCAGGGTAGATCCGACCCTGAAGCATACCTTGAGTGGGAGAAGAAGATGGATTTCATATTTGACTGCCACAACTATTCCCAAACAAAGAAGATAAAATTAGCTGTGATTGAATTTTCTGACTATGCTATTACTTGGTGGGATCAGCTTGTTATAAATAGGAGGCGGAATAGAGAACAATCAATAGAGACATGGGAGGAGATGAAAACAGTGATGAGAAAGCATTTCGTTCCAAGTTACCACTATTGAGAGTTGTATAAAAAGCTACAAGGTCTTAGACAAGGAAGCCGGAGCGTAGAGGATTACCACAAGGAGATGGAGATTGCTATGATTCGGGCGAATGTAGAGGAGGATCGAGATGCGACAATGGTTAGGTTTTTTATTTGGATTAAACCGGGAAATCCAAGATAAGGTAGAGATGCAGCATTATGTGGAGTTGGAAGATATGGTGCACATGGCCATCAAAGTGGAGCAACAACTCAAAAAGGGGGCTGGGTCACGTGCAGCCCATAACTCCAGTTCTACTTCTTGGAAACCGAGTTATACCAAGCAGATGAACAAGTCACAAACGTCCAAATCCGAGCCCAAGTCCACGAACACCTGCCACGTTCTTCAAGGTAAAACTAACACTTCTATCTCTAGGAATCGTGACATTAAATGTTTTAAATGTCAAGGCAAGGGACACATAGCAAGTCAATGTCCAAACAAGCAGGTCATGGTGTTGCAAGACAATGGTGAAATTGTGACTAACAATGAAGATTTCGACACTGACGACATGCCACCATTGGAGGACGTTTCCAAGGAGGACTATTTAGCCCTTGATGCATTAACATTGGTGGCGAGGAGAACATTGAGCTTGCAAGCAAAGGGAGTTGATGAAGTGCAGCGGGAGAACATCTTTCACACTAGGTGCTACGTCAAAGACAAGGTATGTAGTGTGATTATTGACCGTGGTAGTTGTACTAATGTTGCAAGCACAATTATGGTGGAAAAAGTGGGACTACCCGTGATAAAGCACCCTAGATCGTACAAGTTGCAATGGTTAAATGATAGTGGTGAGATAAGGGTGAGCAAGCAAGTGTTAGTTGCATTTTGAATCGGTAAATACAAAGATGAAGTGTTGTGTGATGTAGTACCGATGCAAGCGGGACACGTATTGCTAGGGCGTCCATGGCAGTTTGATAGGCATGTGATGCATGATGGCTTTACGAACAAATACTCCTTTGTACTTAATCAACGATCAATCACTCTTGTACCATTGACACCGCAGCAAGTATATAAGGATCAAGTGAGATTGCAGAAAGAGAGTGATCAAAAGAAAGAGAGTGAACAAAAGAAAAAGAGTGAAAATCAGAGAGAGGCCGAGAAAAATAAGAGAGAAAAAGAAAATCAAAATTCGGCCATTAAGAGAAAATCTAAGAGAAAACAACAGAATTGCTATGCAAAAGTGACTGAAATTAAGAGAGCAATGTTTTCAAATCAGCCGATGATTGTACTTTTGTACAAAGAGGCATGTCTAAACACTAACGAACTTGACCTAGCTTTGCCTAGTTTTGTTGTTTCTCTTTTGCAGGAGTCGGAGGATGTCTTTCCCGAGGAAACACCACATGGGTTACCTCCAATCCGAGGGATTGAACATCAAATTGATTTTTTGTCCGATGTGACAATTCCAAACCGACCAGCCTATAGGAGCAATCCCGAGGAGACAAAGGAGTTTCAACGGCAGGTAAATGAGTTGTTGGAGAAAGGGCACGTGAGGGAGAGCCATGTCCATGCGCCGTTCCTGTTTTACTTGTACCTAAGAAGGATGGGACGTGGAGAATGTGCGTTGATTGACGGGCCATCAACAACATAACGGTAAAGTATCGTCATCCCATTCCTCGCTTAGATGATATGTTAGACGAGCTGCATGGTTCTTGTGTATTTTCTAAGATTGATTTAAAGAGTGGTTATCATCAGATTAGAATAAAAGAAGGAGATGAATGGAAAACTGCCTTTAAAACAAAGTATGGTTTGTATGAATGGTTAGTCATACCTTTTGGATTGACTAATGCTCCAAGCACCTTTATAAGACTTATGAATCATGTTATGTGTGCATTTATAGGCAGAATTGTTGTTGTCTATTTTGATGATATACTCATTTATAGAAAAAACGTGGACGATCATGTAGTACATTTGAAATCTATTTTAGATGTGCTTAGGAAAGAAAAGTTGTTTGCTAATCTGAAGAAACGTACTTTTTACACCGATAAGCTTGTATTTCCGGGATTTGTTATTAGTGCACAAGGTATACAGGTTGATGAAGAGAAGGTACGTGCAATCCAAGAGTGGCCGAGTCCCACAAGTGTAGGTAATGTTCGTAGTTTTCATGGACTTGCCAGTTTTTACCGGCAGTTTGTGAAGGACTTTAGTAGCATAGCCGCACCACTTACTGAAGTGATCAAGAAGAACGTTGGATATAGATGGGGAGAAGAAAAGAGAAGGTGTTCCAATTAATCAAAAAGAAACTGACCAACGCCCCCTTATTGTCTTTACCTAACTTTTCGAAAACGTTTGAGATTGAATGTGATGCTTCAGGTATTGGCATAGGCGCCGTTCTTATGCAGGAAGGACGACCAATTGCTTACTTCAGCGAGAAGCTAAGCAGGTCAGCCTTAAACTACCCAACTAATGATAAGGAGTTGTATGCAATGGTTCGAGCTTTAGAGACGTGGCAACACTACCTATGACCTAAGGAATTTATGATTCACACCAATCATGAGTCCTTGAAACACTTGAAGGGCCAACACAAGCTAAACAAAAGGCATGCGCATTGGGTGGAGTTCATTGAGACGTTTCCATACGTCATCCGATACAAGCAAGGTAAAGAGAATGCGGTCGCCGATGCACTTTCTCGCAGGTATGCATTACTCTCCACACTTTATGTAAAATTGCTTGGTTTTGAGCACATTAAAAATTTACACGCTGATGACCATGAATTTTGTAAGGAATACTGGGTTTGTGAGAAAACCACTTGTGGTAAGTTCTTTAGGCTTGATGGATTCCTGTTTCGAGAGAATAAATTATGCGTACCTAATTGTTCCTTAAGGGAGTTGTTAGTGCAGGAATCTCATGGTGGGGGATTAATGGGACATTTTGGAGTTGCAAAGACTATAGCTGTTTTGTAGGAACACTTCTATTGGCTTCACATGAAAAGAGATGTTGAGAGAATTTGTGGCAGATGTGTCACATGTAGGCAAGCTAAATCTGAGGTCCAACGGTTTGTATACTCCTTTACCAATTCCTAGTAAGCCTTGGATTGACATCTCAATGGACTTTGTGTTAGGCTTGCCTAGGACTAAACTTGGGAGAGATTCCATTTTTGTGGTTGTGGATATTTTCTAAGATGGCACACTTTATTCCATGTACAAAACGGATGATGCCTCGCATGTTGCTGATTTGTTCTTTAGAGAGATTGTGAGATTACATGGCATGCCTAGAACAATTGTTTCGGATAAAGATGCTAAGTTCTTGAGCTATTTTTGGAAGACTTTATGGTGTAAGCTAGGTACTAAGCTATTGTTTTGTACTGCTTGTCATCCACAAACTGATGGTCAAACTGAAGTAGTAAATAGGACCTTGTCTACTATATTGAGGGTAATCATTAAAAAGAAGATCAAAACATGGGAAGAATGTTTACCACATGTTGAGTTTGCTTATAACATATATGTTCATTCTACTACTAAATTTTCACCATTTGAAATTGTGTACGGATTTAATCCAACTCCAATGGATTTATCTCCTTTACCTTTGACTGAGCATGTTAATTTAGATGGCAAAAAGAAAGCTGACTTTGTCAAGCAGATTCATGAGAAAGCACGACTCAACATTGAGCAAAAAACGGAGCAGTATGCAAAACAAGCCAACAAGGGGCATCACACTGCTTTTTGAACCCGGAGATTGGGTTTGGCTGCATATGAGAAAAGAGAGATTTCCGGCATAAAGACGTTCCAAATTGCTTCCAAGAGGAGATGGACCTTTCCAAGTCCTAGAGCGCATCAATGATAACGCTTACAAGCTAGATTAACCTAGTGAGTACAATGTAAGTGCTACTTTTAATGTTACTGATCTGAGTCCTTTTGATGTAGGTGATGATTTGAGGGCAAATACTTTTCAAGAGGAGGGGAATAAGGCAAATCATAGCACAACTTCAAAGGAACTAGTTCAAGTCCCAGTTACAAGAGCACGAGCAAGGAAATTTAAAGTTGTACTCAACGGACTGATTCAAGAGGCATGGACTCAAGCAAATTCGTGGAGGCCCATTGAGCATTACCCACGTGAGTAACAAAGATTCATCAACATGATTCAAGTTCTAGAAGAATCTGGCCAAGGCTAAGCTTAAATTGGCATGTTTAAGAATACTCCTTTTTGGGTCTGATTGTAAGGCTTGCATGTCATTTATTTTTCTTTTATTTGTTTTGAATTTTATGGGCGTGTATGGCTGATAACACAGCCATTTAAAGCTCCCCACTTTCCTTTTCTATTTTAGGCATGTGATCAGCCAATTAAAGGGCTAATTGTCTTTTTTTCATTTAGGCAAGTAAAAGTTGTTTCTTTACCAGATTTTAGCCCTAATTAGGTTAACTATTTTAGGAATTTTCCTTGTAATGGCTAGCCTTTTAAATAGGCATCTAAGCAATGAAAAGAGGCAGATCATTATTCAATAAATTGTGAGAGTATTTTTTCTGCAGTTCTTTGAAAAACTATATGAACTTATCGGGATTTCCCATGGCGTTCACCAACGACTTATCAAACGGTTTTTTCCACCACCGTTTGTGGCGTCTTCCTTATACTGAGGTTCTTGTTTCACAATAAACAACGGGTTGAGGTCATATATACCAAGGTTCTTGTTTGTCGTAAACAACGGGTCGAGGTCTATCATTCAATTCTGAACGTAGAACGATCTTGGGTTCCTTTTCGTTGTCAGATCTCGTTATTTTGGCGGGATTCGCATCAGTTGGAATAGGCACTTGACATATTACCTGTTTAGACCAAGGAACCAATAGAAGTACCAAATATCATATTGGTATTCAGCAGTTGAAGAAGTTGATCCATCTACTCTGAACTTAGAACATTGGTCTAGGCTTCATTTGCTCTAGGAATCACTTGGTTGTTTCCAGGTCCAAGTTTGTTGCTCTTCCAATTTGCTGGTTTTCCATGTAGTTTCCAATAGGTTTCTCGGGTATGGTGCGGCTTATTACCAATGTTTTAAAATGCGAAGGCATAAGACGAGGCGTTTTACCGGCATAAGCCTTAAGGCATTGAGGCGTAAGCATTTTGGGATTGTATTTTTTAAAATAATTGACAAATAAAATCAATTTATATATAAAAAAAATGTGAACAATTTTAGAATAATGGAGAAAAATATAAAAACATAATTTTTAAATATCATATAGGCCAATTTTAAGTTTTAGTTAACAAACACAAACAACATATGTGTAGAAATCCCTACAGTTTAGGAGTCATGCGTGATCACTATAATTAAGGAAAGATCACTGACTGTCTTTCAGAAGGGGTGCTGGTCAATAGGGATTTCCATGATTCTTGTATATTCCTTTATTCTAAGATTTTATTTCCTTAACTTAGTTGTTGGTTACATGTTATATAGTAGAGCATATTGTACAATTTTTTAAATTAATATACGAAACAGCTATCTTATAGTTTCAACATGGTATCAGAGCTACTGTTTTCCTAAACCAAGCTAACTATGGGGGACGACTCCATCAACAGTCGAGAGTCGACAATCTCAGAGACCCAAACGAGTCGAACCAATGCCATCATCAGTTCGAATGGACTAGATGGCTCTTCTGTCCAACTATCGGCAGAAAAAATCAACGGGAAGAATTTCTGAGAATGGGCCCAATCTGCGAAACTCGCAGTTGACGGCAGAGGAAAGCTCTGGTATCTTACCAGCGACTCAAAGAAACTTGATTCAACGAATGTTGTGGCACTCCAGCAATGGAGATCGGAGAATTCCTTGATTACCTCATGGCTTATCAACTCCATGAAGCCAATTATCGGGAAAACATATATGTTCCTGCCCACAGCAAAAAAGGTGTGGTATGTAGTCCGAGAAACCTACTCTAACGAAGAGGTGACAGACTATTACATGGAGATGTTGGCACTATGGCAAGAACTGGATTTAAGCAGCGAAGAAGAATGGCGCTGTGCTGAGAACAATGTGCTGTTCAAGAAGAGATTGGAAAAGGAGAGAGTTTTTGAGTTCCTTGCAGGCGTTAATCGAGATTCAGATGATGTACGAGGAAGGATTCTCAGCTGCAGACTACCATCCACTCAAGAAGTGTTTGCTGAAGTGAGGCGTGAAGAGGCAAGGTGCAAAGTCATGTCGAAGGAAGCTACAGCCATGATACCAGAGGGCTCAACATTTGTATCCCGTGGGACCTACAATGGGCCAAATACCAAGCAACCAAAGGGCCGCCTCTGGTGTGAACATTGCCGAAAGCTTGGCCATTCCAAGGATAATTGTTGAGAGATTCATGGCAAGCCAGCTGATTGGAAACCACTGTACAGCACCAAAACCAAAGGCTATCAAGCTTGTTCTGAGACTCACCCCAAGAGGCAACAAGTGGCGAGCAACGATTATGACAGTGGCAGCAACAGCACCTCCAACCATGACCAACTACAAAAAATCATGGAGATGCTATCTGCTCTCCAAGCCTCGGGTCAGTCACCAAAAAATACTCCATCTGGTAATTTGGAACACAGAGGTAATTTCTCACAAGCCCTATACACCTTTCGTAACCATACACCCTGGATTATAGATTCTAGAGCCTCTGATCATGTGACAAACTCTTACCACCTTTTCTTATCATATACCCCATGTGCTGGTAATCTAAGAGTCAAAATTGGTGACAAATCTCTTGCTCTTTTTGTCGGCAAAGGGAGTATTCAGATTTCTGACTCAATTACTTTAGAGTCTATTCTTCATGTTCCAGAATTATCTTGTAATATTTTGTCTGTCAGCCAACTCACTAAACACTCCAATTCCTCTGCTAAATTTATTTCATCCATGGCGTTTTTCAGGACCTATCATCAAGGATGACGATTGGCAATGCTAAGGAGTATGAGGGAATCTACTACTTCGAGGAAGCCAAAATGAGTGAAAGTGTTATTTGTAATTCTGTATCCCTAAGAATAGTGACCTAATGTTATGGCATTCTAGGTTGGGTCATCCAAATTTTCAGTACAGGTGTCATTTATTTCCTTCGTTATGTTCGAATAGAATGCCACATGATGTTCAATGTGAAGTGTGTGAACTCGCAAAACACCGAAGAACTTCATTCCTAAAATCCAAATACAAACCCACAAAACCTTTCACAATCATTCATAGTGATGTATGGGGACCTTCTCGAATTTCTAATTGCGTTCACACAAAATGGTTTGTGACATTCATTAATGATCACACTCGTACTTGTTGGGTCTACTTGTTAAAAGATAAGTCAGAAGAACATTCGGTGTTTATTAACTTTTATGCCATGGTCCAAACACAATTTCACACCAAGATTCAAATCTTGCGTACTGACAATGGCACGGAATATCTCAACCACACCTTGGGTCTCTTCCTTCAAGAAAAAGGGATAATTCATCAAAGCTCATGCGTCGACACCCCTCAACAAAATGGGGTTGCTGAACGCAAAAATAGACACATTCTTGAGGTAGCACGAGCCTTAATGCTCACTACCCACATGCCTACAATGTTTTGGGGTGATGCTCTTCTAACAGCCACTTACCTTATCAATAGAATGCTCAGTCGTGTTCTGTCCTATGCTACACCCCTTGACACTCTTCTTGAACTTTTCCCTACCTCTCGGATGGACTCCAATCACCCTCTTCGTTTATTTGGCTGCACTGCCTTTGAGCATGTCCATGCTCACCAGCGCACCAAGCTAGATCCTCAAGCCACCAAGTGTGTCTTCCTTGGGTATTCTCCATCCCAAAAAGGTTGCGAGTGCTATGACCCTATTTCTCGTCATCTCTTTATCAGCCTTGATGTCACCTTTTTCAAGACGACTCCATTCTATCCCAAATCTTCTATTCAGGGGGAGAATGTGAGCGAATCTCAGACTCAGTATAATTCCAATGGTGACATGTTTTTCCTAGACTTTCCTCTCACCAATCTACCATCCTCCTGCACTTCCTTGCCAGTCACGAAAGGAAACTTAAACTCAGGGGGAGAGATAGAACAACAAAATAACAAGGAAGACACTAGTCTACTCACGAAGGCCGAAGCCAAGTGGTAATGAAAAACTCATACCCGAAGCAACAAAAGAGTCAGAACTGGTGGCAGCTCCAAGCAACCAAGAGCCCAACCAAGAGCCTCCCAACAACTCAAAACAAGTAATAGAACCTACTCCTAATAAATCTAATGATATTGATCTACCCATTGCTCTCAAAATACATCCTCGTTCATGTACCCTTCATCCAATTGAAAAATTTGTGTCCTATAATACCTTGTCCACAGGATACCGTGCCTTTACTTCTAATCTTAACAGGGTCAAAATTCCAAAGAACATTGAGGAGGCACTTGAAATTCCAGAATGGAGAGAGGTTGTAATGGAGAAGATAAGGGCATTGGAAAAGAATGGAACATGGGAGGTTATTAATTTTCGACAAGGAAAGAGACCAGTAGGCTGCAAATGGGTATTCACTGTAAAATACCGAGCAGATGGGACAGTTGAAATATACAAGGCCCGGTTGGTTGCAAAAGAATTTACTCATACCTATGGCATCGATTACACAGAAACCTTCGCACCCATGGCAAAGTTGAACACTATCCAAGTGCTCCTACTCCTGGCAGCCAATCTAGACTGGCCATTTCAACAACTAACATCAAAAATGCATTCCTAAATGGTGAGCTGGAAGAAGAAGTGTACATGACATTACCCCCTGGATTTAGTAAAAGGGGCGAGGAAAACAAAGTCTGAAAACTGAGAAAATCCTTATATGGACTCAAACAATCTCCCAGGGCAGGGTTTGATAGATTTACAAAGGTGATAAAAGGGGAGGGATATTGTCAAGGACAGTCTGACCATACTATGTTTTTCAAACAAAAAAATGGGAAGAAGACTATTCTGATTGTGTATGCAGACGACATTATCCTCACCAGATATGACATTAAGGAAATGGGAAGATTGAAGAAAGTTTTAGCCACAGAATTCGAAGTGAAGGATTTCGGGCAAATTCGATACTTTCTAGGGATGGAGGTAGCTAGATCAAAGAAGGGAATTAGTGTTTCACAACGAAAATACACCCTTGATCTCCTGACCGAAATAGGCATGCTAGGTTGCAAACCAAGCGACACACCTGTTGAAGCTGGAAAAAGAACAGAAGATGTTGGGAAGCCAGTAGATAAGGTGAAATATCAAAGATTAGTCGGCAAAATAATCTACCTATCACATACAAGACCAAACATAGCTTTTGCAGTAAGTGTAGCAAGTCAGCATATGCAATCTCCAAGAGAAGCACACCAGGAAGCAGGCTTCAGGATCCTAAGATATTTAAAGGGATCTCCAGGGAAAGGCTTATTGTTCAAGTGAAGTGAACAAAAAGGAAGTGGCAATATTCACTGATGCTGATTGGGCTAGCTCTACAAAGGATAGAAGATCCACGACTGGATACTGCATCTTAGTATAGGGAAATCTAGTCACTTCGAGAAGCAAGAAACAAAATGTTCTAGCAAGGAGCAGTGCAGAGATAGAATTCAGAGTTGTTGCTCAAGGAATATGTGAAGGATTATGGCTGCGAAGGCTATTGGAAGAACTACATGCCGAGTTAGAGTTACCAATCAAGGTGTACTGTGATAATAAGGCAGCTATCAGTATCTCTCTCAACCCTGTCCAACATGATAGAACCAAACATGTGGAAGTTGACAGACACTTCATTAAAGAAAAGGTGGAAGAAGGAACTATTTGCATGACAAATGTCCCTACTAAGGAGCAGATTGCAGACACATTCACCAAGGGACTACCTCGGCAACACTTTGAGGATTTCATTGGCAAGTTGGATATGATCAACATCTATGATCCAACTTGAGGGGGAGTGCAGAAATCCCTACAATTTAGGAGTCATGCGTGATCTCTATAATTAAGGAATGATTCTTGACTGTCTTATTTTAGGCATGTACAGAAGGGGTGCTGGTCAATAGGGATTTCCGTGATTCTTGTATATGCATTTATTCTAGGATTTTATTTCCTTAACTTAGCTTCTGGTTACATGTTATATAGTAGGGCATATTGTACAGTTTTTTAAATTAATATACGAAACAGTATTCTTACAATTTCAACAATATGTTAAAAAAAATAAGCATAAGCCATAAGAAAAAGCCAAATTAAAAATGTCTCAACATTCTAATTTTTAAAAGCCAGCCGCAGCTAACAGTAACAGAGAGTACGAGAGTGTCGCGGAGAGAGGCGAGAGGCAGATAAGGGTTTCTGCAGAATACGGCAGCTCCGAAGGGTTCATCGAAGGGAAAGGATGCGTCAGGAGTCGTCAGAGGTAGATTAGAGTTTGGAAGGGAACGTCAACTCGTTGGAGAGAGACGAGAAGCTTGGATGAATCATTGAAAGCAGCTGTTGAGTTGTCGAAGAGAGAGGAGGTGCTGGAGGAATCGTCAGAGAGATATGGAAGTTTGGAGGGAAAAAGATTCGTCGAGAGAAAGGGGGTTTAGCCACTCCTATCAGGTTGCGTTTATTTATTTCTTCTTTTTTATATTCTAAAGCAGGTACTCCCAAAAAACGTACGCCTTTCCAAATGGGGCGTAAAAGGCGGGTTTTTCTCACCGAGGCGTATGCCTTCTCCCTTAAGGTGTACGCTTTTTTGGAATTATGCATTTCCACTTACGCCTTAGGGTGTTTTAGGCCCAAAACGCATCAAGGCGCGCCTCAAGAATGCCTTTTAAAATACTGCTTCTTACAATAATCACACCATACTCAAGATTTTTGATTGGGATATGACCATTGTACAGAGGCATTAGCAGCAGCCAAAACAATAGGATTAGCAGCAACCAAAGCCGAGTTCTCAACTATTCCATCAGCCCCTTTTTTCTTTAGCATAACATTCCGACAACAATCTTCACGTCTCACTTCAAAAAAAATACCTCTCCAATTGGAGGCATAGGCTGTCTACCAAGAATCCTCCCCCTGACCTCATCTAACTCATCATTAAGTCCAGCCAAAAATTTGAAAATTCTTACATTTTCCACCATTTTCTTGTTGTAGGTGCAATCAGCAGGGCTCTTCCATTCATAATCATTGAATAGATCCAAGTCCTGCCACAGTCCCTTAAGGGCATTACTTAGTCACACTATCTTTCCTTTGTTGTGTCTTGCCAATTTTTTGCTACAATTTACAAATCTAGGAATAATTTCCAAGGTCAGAATACATCTAACTAACATTATCCCAGAGTTCTTTTGTAGTAGGATAGCACATGTACTTACCACTAATATCTTCATCCGTTGCATTCACAAGCCAAGCCATAATCATGGAATTTCAGCATCCTATATAGCATATGATGGGTCTGCTCTATCAGGGGCCTTGGTTTCACCAGTAAGGCACCCAATCTTACCTCTCTCGTGGATATACATTTGAACTGACTGAGACCATCTCAAAAAGTTGGCTTCATAGAGACGAATATTTGTGATTTGGATTGAATGGGGTTCGGTATGGGCTACCTTGGTTTCAGTTTTGGTGTTGACCACAAGTTCAGATCTGGCCATGGTGGAAGTTTCGGAAATTTCAGACATAATGGAGGTTGAACAGAGTTAAGGCAGTGAGGCCTAGGTTTTAGAGGCTATGACTACCGAAATGAAAAGAAAACCAAGCTCTAATACCATCTAGAAGTGGAGAAGAATTGAAATAGTATTTCATATAATTGTAAAATAAGGTACAATCTGAATGTCATATAGACTACACGGTTAATCTAAAAGAAAAGAATAATAAAGGAAAGAAAAGAAAAAAGGAAGGAATGACAATTGCTAACAAATCTACTAGAATATCTCCTAAGAATATATCCTAGAATATTTCCTAAGATTATTTACATAATTATAGAAATTTCTCCTATAATCAAGGAGAGTAGATTACTAGATTTACATAATTACAAAAATTTCTCCTATAATCAAGGAGAGTTGACTGGATAAATTTCGAAACTTTCAACAGTTTTCATAAAACTAGGACGTATTTTCACAACAATTGCATTGCCACTCATCAACCTCAACACATTCACCTTAACAAAATGTCATTTTTTATTGCCAACAATAACTCATCCAAATAGAGCAACATAGGCAAAAAGAAGTAAGCACACATAAGCAAGAACCATTCATACAATAGACAAACATAACATTGTTTTTAATTAGAAAAAAAAAATTGAATTAACGTTTTAAGGCATCAAGGAGATGCCAACCCATGGTATAAAACATCAACCACCCTGTAAAGCGTCGCAAACATCAAGGATTTTAAAATGATCATTAACAATGTTCCCACTAAGCCCGCTAGAGATAGCAATAATCCATTCGGCTTTGCAGGTCTGATGTAAAATAGATGAATCTTTGAAGGCTGTCTTACTTCTTTCTTTCCAAGCCTTCCAAAAGATGGAGAGAGGGATGAGGTTCAAAGCCTTTCACTTCTCCTTTGTGGCTCTGATGCCTTTACAAGCCCAAATCTCCCCTCCAACTGAATTTTCCTAACCAACTGCTGCCCAGTCAAGGAAAGAGCCAAATTCCACATGTTCCTTGTCTAGGGGCAATAGAGCAAAATGTGGTTGACTGATTCTGCATCAGCCATACAAGGAAAACGCCGATTCATGACTGTAAAGTGTAAGCCCTATCTTCTGCAGATTGTCGAGAGTTAAAACATTTCCATGTATCTACTCCCAAGCAAAAAAGGCAACCTTTAAAGGGGATGCTGTCCTCCAAATGTGAATCCAAGGGGAGTTATTGCAATTTGTTCCCAACGGTGAGAGCTTATTATAAAAATATTTAATAGAGAAAATGCCATTTTTGTCCAAAGCCCATTTCTGCTTGTTGGGGATGTTTTGGTGACGGAAATTGTATAGAAATATGTAGAACTCAGAGTGTGTGAAGTTCCCAATTTGCCACATTCCTCATAAAAGGAATGTCTCAAAAAATTCCCTGATCAATGATTTGGAGATGATGACTTATAAGGGCATTTCCATCACAAGCCAAGTTGTAGATGAAGGAAATGCAGCTCCAAGATTACGGTTCTCACACCACACATCATGCCAAAAGTAAACATTGGCCCAATTCCCCATTTGAAATGTGACAAAATGAAAAAAAAAATCATCCCATCCTTTCCTGACGAATTTCCAAACACCCACTCCATAGGGACCTCTTCCATTTTGTGTTGTCCAATCATTGTACTCTAGCCCATATTTAGAAATAATAATATTCCACCAAAGGTGGTCATTCTCCTTCATGAACGTCCATAACCAATTCCCAAGGAAGGCTCTACTGAAAGCGAAAGGGGGTTTCAACCCCAGACCTCCTGAACAAATTGGTTGTTTGACCACTCCCTATCTAACAAGGTGGTATTTAAACTCCTCCCCTAAGCTTCCCTAAAAAAATCTTCTTTGAATTCCCTCCAATCTCCTAGCGACTAAGGTCGATAAGGGAAGCAAAGACATAAAGTCAATTGGAAGATTTATCAAAGTGCTTTTGATAAGAGAGAGTTCGTCTCCTTATGAAATCATGGGCCACAATACACAGAAAATAAATGGGTCTGGGTCTACTTCTATCATTAACATGATCGAGCAACAATACACCGAAAAGGATAGTTCACAATGATGAGTAGGTATGGGGCAACCTACAAGTGCACACAATACATGCTAAACCGTAATAGTGAGTAGCTCTCCATTATGAGGAATGGTAACTACCCCCTAAGAGTTTTCTAGACCATTACAAGATTAGCATAAGAAAAAATCATAATGCTTGAGGAGTCATGCTACAAGTAAATTGTTAGACTATATATTTACGTAATGGATCCCCATCACCATCCTCTCCAAAAAAACATATTGTGTATCATCATGAGATGTGTATGTCGAGCAGCTATGTCTTTGTCCATCTCAGTCCTCAACATACCACTTTGACCAATGGAAACAATCAACTCTGCTATCTTAAGAATTTTTTTGTCATTTTAAATTTGCAATAATAGCTGTTTTCACCACACTATCATAATATTAATGTATCCATCACACTTAGGGGACAAAAACTTTTTTTACTATAATTATTCCAAAACAAGTATATACATCATAAAATTTTCCTCAACCAGATTTCATTTTCTAGAATCATTTCATGATCAACTCATTTACAATGTTATTTTGTCTTAAAAGGAGAAAAAAAATAAAATAAAATAAAAAAGAACTTACTCACAATGATAAATCACTAATTATATGTGAATAACCAATCCTTCATCCAAACATATGCATTTTATTTTGTAATCAGTTTTCCATTGTGTTAAAGCTTGATATACATTGTTGGCCCACAATGACACCCTCTCCCCCCCCCCCTCCCGCCTCCCTCTGGTTCTGGCTCTCCCATCCCCAAAACTGCATTGTTGTGCTCTTCAATCTCTTGTTGGCCCACAACC
The DNA here is from genome assembly GCF_029873635.1 of Malania oleifera. Classification (NCBI taxonomy): domain Eukaryota; kingdom Viridiplantae; phylum Streptophyta; class Magnoliopsida; order Santalales; family Ximeniaceae; genus Malania; species Malania oleifera. The sequence goes on from NC_080419.1 coordinate 64,026,010, forward strand.
ACATCTTAAACTTTTAAGCAAAGCGGTAATCTAATATGGTATCAAAGCTAGTTACTAGGAGGTCCCAGGCTTTAGTTGTTGCCTACATTTATTGGGTGGTGTTAGAAAAATTATTGTATTCTCCCTGTTATCGTGTGTTTATCTCTCCACATGCTATTGGGCTACACGTGTGGGAGAGTGTGCGGGGAGTGCTAAAGCTGGATATGTATTATTAGCCCACAAACTAACAACTTAAGCTTTTAGGTAAAGTGGCAATTTGACATATAGTATTATTTTCAAATAAATAAATAAGTTGAGCTTCTAATCAACGCATGATAAGAAAGTGTGAGACTTTTAAAGTTTTCAATTTTGCCCCATATAATAAATTTGAGTGGAGCAATTGGAATATTTTCAAAAGCTCACTTATAAGTATTAAATATATTAAACAATTTTTTAAAACTTGAGTGGGGCCAATTGCCCCCACCAACAAGAACATAGATGCTTCCATTATACTGTTTCATGTCACCAAAATGAACAACCTCCAAGGAACATAGTCATATTCAACGCACATTGCATAAATAGAATTAGCAAAGAAAAAGACAACAGACACGCATTAAGATGAATTTTGCAATAATAGGCGCAAAGGCACTAGCAAGTGTAATTTATTTACTAGTTTTGCATTCAGTTGTGGTTCCATTTCCATCATCAAAAAGAAAGTTCAACAGGGAAAGCAAACAATCTCGAAGCCTCGCATTGGACAAATAATTCAGGGAACAACATATTAGGATATAAACGAAGCAGACAATGAGAAAGCATTCAAGTTTGTCTGCACATCTACTGGGCTGAGCTGAGCTTAATGGAGCAATTAGGAGGCAGTCTCTTGCTTTAACGGGCTAAAAAAGGGGCAAAATTCACTTTCAAAAGCGCGGTAAGCACATCCAAAGCGCTAACTAGGCATTCGCTTCAATGTTCTCTTCCCCCTCTTCTCCTCGCATTTTTTTGTTGGAAGCCAAACATTGAATTTTATTTTTATTTTATTTTTTGTTTTTTTTTTAACTTTCCGCCTAAAATGAAACCTAGAGAATGGAAGCAGGAGCAGGGGCAGACAGTAGTTACCCCATGGAAGAGAAGATCGAGAAGTGGAGAGTCGTAGACGGACTTGATCTCTTCTCTGGACCAGTCGTTTCTAGGACCTTCTCGGATGGTTCTCTCGGCATGTACAGCTGCAGCTGAAGAATACGGGGAATGCAGAAACACTGATGCTCGCAGGTAGGGCCGATTAATGCACCGAATTGCAAACATTTTCTCTTCTTCTCTTCTCTTTTCTTTTCCCTTTTTCTGGATAAGTTGGGAGGATGGAGATTTTCCCTGCGAAATGCAGAATGAAGGGGACGCAAATGAAGTAGGAAAACAATGCGACGAAAGAGAGCGCGCGCGTATATTAAGCGCGCTTTGGTATCTCCGCAGATGAAACTTGCAACAACCTGCTGCCTAACTAACCCCTTCTCCGTCATCCTCTCGTGGACAAAATATAATTGCCAAATATGCCCCTAGTGATCACCGGTTAGTCCACTCGTCTGCAATGATACTGCACAAATGGGAATCTCTTCAACTTCCAAAAAGGATGTCGTACTTGTCTAATGAATAATGAACAAGCTATCTTTATCTTAATAATGAAAGCAACAAACTATCGATCCATGTGGATTTTCCAAGACGTTGGATGTCAAATTTTGGGTGTCATTTGTCGCAACGTCCCGAACCCCCCAAACACTGACACGGATGCTCGCTGTGAATTGAGAAAAATATGGTGAATTTTGAAGAAGTTATGTTGGCCTTATCTTGTTATCTTGTTTTGATGTTAACAAACAAATGGAATTTAAATATTTATGTGAGTAATGTTATTTCAGGATTCACATATGAGAAAGTAAGGTCAAAGTGCTCACAATGATCAAATGAATCTTAAATGAGTCAAAGCATGAATTTAAAGATGATATATTAAACTTTGAAGAATATGAGGTCATGCATGATTTATTGAAAACCAATGAATGTTTAAAGTTAAATGAGTCAAAGAAAATCAAAGTGAGAGAGCTCAATGAATATTAAAACTTGAAGACCAAGAAAGGGTCAAAGCAAGCATGAAGACTTGAGCGTTTAGAATGTTAATGTCTTAGAAATCTCATGTAAGTGCTTTAATGTTTAAAATATCGTTTGAAATATTTTGAAACTCTTAGGTTAACTTCTTGGACCTAGATACCTTTTAACATACTTGAAAAATATTTTTATAAGGTTAAAAATTATTTTAAAAAGGTTAGAATCATTTTTGGAATGAAAAACCCCAAAAAGAGTTTTTTTTCCAAATGCTGTCAGACGACCAAAGATTAAGTTCAGTCATCTAAAGATTTCTTACTGAATTTTTTTTTTTTTAGACAGAACCACCTTAGACAACTAAACCCGAAAGTTCTGTCATCTGAACACTGTTAACGGGCAGAAAAATTACAAAATTTATGTTTTAAACATTAGTTTCTTGTGCTTCAAACTTTCTAAAAACTTAGGAAATTATCTAAGGAAACTTTAGCAACAAGGAAACTTTTGAAAGCCTATAAATACATGATTTTGCAAATCAAAAACACACCAAGAATTGAAAAATCTATTTGAGAAAGCTAAAAGTACTCTTGTTCTTACAAGTTCTCTTGTTTACTCATTGAAAAACTCTTTTGCTGAGATATTTTGAAGTGCTAATCGTTCCTCTTCTGAAATCCTACTGCTAATCCTCATCTAAAAAGGATATTGGTGAATTCTACACTTGAGTTTCATTCTATTTCATATTGATATTTTACATTGAAGTATATTGTGCTAAAATTGTACTAACTTGCTCTTTGTGAGAGTATACTTGTACGTAGATTTTATCTTGTGTTTTTTGTAGTTCATTGATGTTCCAAGGTGTTTGGATCGTTGGCTAAGCAAGGGGATATTGCTTAGAGAAGCGGGCTCTAGCCTATGTAAGGAGTGACCGAACGAGAGAATATCATTTGGAGAAGGCGGGCTTTAGCCTTAACGAAGGAGTGTTGTACAGGTTTGTTCCACCCGTCAATGGAACAGGTTTAGTGAATCCTTTGGTGGTTTTGCCAAAGGCGAGGACGTAGGCTGTGTTGAAGCCAAACCTCGTAAAAATCTTCGTCTCACTCTCTCTTTCCCTATTCTTTATTTTCAGTGCATATTTAAATTGCGTGGATGGTTTAAATTTGAAAATCATATAAACTACGTATATTTGGAAATCAAACAAACTAAAGGTTTAATTTTGATATGGGTTGCGGAAACCAAAGGGAGTACGTTGGTTGAATCATTCTTTGCGGAAACCATACGAGAGTACATTACTTGGTTAAACACCCAAAGATAAATTAACTGAGAGTTTGTTTGGATTTTGAATATTTGGAAAGAGTGATTGGATGATGCATTGAATATTATATAGAAGGAACAAATTCATATATACAAGGCTTGGTTCAAATTCATATTAACAACAAGGCTACACACAAGCTGAGAATTCTTATGATTGTTTGGTTTGATCATCATGGCAAATTGATTGGTTTGGTTGAAAAGTTGATTACTTGTTTGGTTAAGCAATAAGTGTTGTGGTTGAAGATTGAATGTTTACTTAGTTTTTGTTTGATTGACAAAATAGATAAACAAGTAAAAGAATTGGTTAAATATTAAAAGAAGTTAAGAACTTTTAAAAGAACTAAAACGAAAGTTTTAAAAGCCAATTCACCCCCCCTCTTGGGAAGTTATTCCTAATTTCAAGTTATTTTCGTAAAAACATGGTGTATGGAGTCACCACTAACATTTTGAAGTTTGGTCAGAACACTTGATTACTACCCAATTAAAGGTAGAATCGGTCTGCGCTACCAGAGTCGGGCTCGGGAGTTCAGTTACGAGAGGGGAAAGTATTAGCACCCCCTACACGTCCGTTCTTACGAACGATACCTAATTAATCGAAATTTATCCCTTAAACTAAATTTAATAAGCCTTTAAGGTTACTCCTTTCCACAAATCCAAAAATATATATATATTATATAGGTATCCCCTCAAAACCGGGGCATATCGTACTCTGAAGAGTCCATGCCCCCCCTTGAAATCATCAGGATCGAAAAATCTAGAAGATAGGTTTTTGCAAAAATAACTCGCAGGTCTTTTGAAATTTAGGATTTTTTAAAGTAATAAAAAACCTTGGGAGCTTTTGGGCTCATTCGGGATGAATTTTTGGACTTTTAAATAACTTTTTTGTGATCTTTTTCTAAGTGAGAACATTTTTTTTATTTTTGTGATTTTTTCTATATTTTTCCCGAATTTCAAGATAGCACAAATAAAATTAAGACGAAAACCATGGAAATTAAAGTTTGAAAATATTTTTGGAATTTTCTAAATTTTTTGTGACTTTGCTGATATTTTATGATTTTTGTGGATTTTGGTGAATTTTGGAATTATTAAAGTAATAATGATGCAAACTAAACCGGTTCAGTTGCGGTTCAAAGGACCCGACCGGTTCGGGGAGAAAGCTGGCCAAATGGGAAGGATCAACCTGTTTAAGGTCTAGTCAAGACCATGTCAACACGTGGTGCCTATGGGGCGTGTGAGTTAGCATGTGTTTTAGTGTGTGCATGGAACATGTGTAAATGTGTGTGTGCATGTGCATGAGTTGTGTACGTGCATGAATGTGTACGTGTGTGAGAGTATATGCGTGTGCGTGAGTGTAGAGCCCATGGGTGTGTTCATACATGAATGTATATGTGTGTGAGTGTACGTGCATATGCAGGAGTGTAGAGTGCATGGGTGTGTACATGCATGAACATGCACATGTGTGGGTGTGCATGCATATGCAGGAGTGTAGAGTGCATGGGTGTGTTCATGCATGAACGTGCACGTGTGTGAGTGTTGAGTGCATGTGCGTGGGTTGTGCATGCATGGGCTTGCGCATGCATGAATAATTAAGTGCGTGAATGCATGGATAAGGATGGATATATACGACATGTGATCTTAACAGGAGAATTATCTAACTCTAACATTTTTCAGAAATTTTCTATCATTTTTCTAGATTTTTTTATTATTTTTCCAGAATTTTTATGAGTTTTTTTTTTATTATTTTTGGAGATTATTTGAAATTCAAAATTTAAAATAAGAAATTTAAAAAGGGAAGAACCGGGTCTAGTTGGTTTAGAGGGAAGACCGACCAAGCTTTGACCGATCCGAAGGAGACCGGTTTAAGGTCTGGGTCAAGACTGGGTACGTGTCACACAACGAATGGAGGGAGCATGTGGGTGAGGATCGGCAACGTGGCACGATCCTGAGCATCACCCGAAGGGTGATCCAATAGTCTATACTGAGCCTCGGAGAGCATTAATGGTAGAGGGCAGGACAGCCACGTGTCACCATGTGTGCAGGAGGGTGCAAGATTTAAAAGATTGTCTAACACGAGGTGATCCGAACCGTTGATGTACTGCGGGGATCCGACGGTGGGGATCTGATCTGCACTGATTTCTTGTCCTGGCGTGATCTGATCTATCCATTGAAGTGTTAATCTGATGGCTTGTGAAGAGAGCTCATGCGCTTCCATGCGCATTAATGATGAAGGCAGCCGAGGAGATCACGTGTCGCATGGTGCGGATGGCAGACCATCATTAATACCCTCTGACACCAGCGGGATCCTGTCCATTGGTGCAATGGAGATCGGATGGCTTGGAGTAGGGCGCATCAGAGCTACTGGCAAGGGTGAATCCTGGCCCTCTGATGAATTTAAATTGAATGGTGGCCATCAAACGCGTCAGAGGTGCTGATGTTGACAAGATCATGGTCGTTGATGGAAACAACAATCCAACGGTGTAGGAGAGTGACGTCCATCAGCATTGATTGTTCGAAGAGCAGTGCAGACATGTGTCATCGAGCGAGCAAAGGGGCATGCAGACTCTCATGATGGCTCCTGTCACAAGCAACCTGGACTGTTGATAAGGTCAGAGATCCAATGGCTGCAAAGAGACTTCGTACGCGGTTTGATCTAACGGGATGGAGACTACCACGTGGAAGGATCCTATGGCTCCTGAGCTTAAGATACTTAAGCCAATTTTTTTGTTTTGTTCATTTTTTTGTTTCTCATTCTCCTGCATGCTCTCTTTCTCTCTTCTCTCACCCTCTCTATCTTCCTTTCTGCTTTTCTCCTCTCTATTCGTCTCTTTTCTCACCCTCTCTTTGCTTCTCTCTTCTCTTGTCTTCCTCTCTTCTCTCACCCTCTCTGTCCTCCTCTCTACAGGTCTATAGAGTGGAAGTGAGAGATCTGAAACCCCAAGGTTTTAGATCAAAGTCTTGGCTCTTCCCTCCTGAAATTGATGCTGAGCTCGATTCCTGGCCTGAGCGTTCCGAGATGGTCACGAAAGGGTAAATTTGAAAGCGAAGCTCAGATGGCGACCTTAAGCCTTCATGGACATGAGCCAAAAGCTAAGTGTTCCTCTGACTGCTCTTTCTCTTCCATTTTCTATGTGTGATGTGTGCAGTATTGGTTGGTTATTGATTGTTTGATGTTTGGAATCTCGGTTTCGATTTCGTTAGGGTTAGAGCTCAATTTGCAGGTTAGGGTTTGATTGCAGGAGTTAGGTCGAAGACGATTCAACTCGTGTTCGACTCAGTGAGTTAGGGTGTGTCAAACCAGAGTTAACTCGTGCGAGTCAACCCGGGGTGAGTGGTGTGAGTCAAACCATGGTTGTGTGAACCTAGGTGAGCCACATGGGCTCTGTCATGTGTCCAGGACACGTGTGGGCTGTGAGTGAGTTGGGCCTGGGTGTATGAGGAATTGATTTGGGCCTCATTTTTTTATTTTTTTTTAAATAATGGGCTTTGGTTTAACACAAAAAAGGTTGGGCTTGGGTTTGATTTTCAAAATGGGCTCAGCCCGAGTTAATTCCTAAAAAGCAGGTGGGCTCGGGTTTATTTAAATGGGCTAGTTTTTAAAAGACAGGTATTGGGCTTTCTTTAAAAAAAAACTGGTTATAGGGCGGGTTTTTTTTTTATAAAAGGTATTGGGCCTATTTTAAAAATTGGTTATGGGTCAGTTTTTAAAACAAAGTCGGTGGTCTTGTTTAAAAGCTAGGTATGGGCTTATTTTAAAATTGGCTTAATGGGCTTGAAAGTTTAAAAACAAATGGGCTTGTTTTAAAAGAAACTGGGTATGGGCTTATTTTTTAAGGGAGAGTGAGGCCCGGTCGAGTTTTTAAAGTGGGCTGGTTTGGGTAACTCAAACCCTAATGAAAGTTGGGGTATGGGATTCGGGTCTAGTGAGGGTTTGAAGGATCCAAACCCGAGTTTGAGTTCGGGTTGGGTGTTCGAGTTTATTTAAAAAGTGGCTTTAAAAGGGGGTTCGAGTTTGAGAGTATAAGAGGCTCAACCCGAACTTATGTTCGGGTTTAGGATATATTAGATTCGGGTCTATGGGGCTCCCTGTCTGAGTTCAAAAAATTCAGGTTCAAACATGAACCTGATCCTGAGAGGAGGTACCTGCATATGCTCTCAATGACATGAATTGAATCAATTTAGAAACATAGGGTTTAGGATAGTTACCATTCTCTTTTCCTCCTCTAGTCTTCTTTCCTTCTTCTGTATCTGTCTGATGATATGTTCTGAGTGTGCTTCTTTGGACTTCAGCTCTTTCGGCTCTCAATTTAGCATAACCTTCCTGTGTCCCTTTCGACTTTCTCTTTCTCGCTCAAATTCCACAAAACCTCTCTCTCTTTCCTTCTATTTTCTTTTTCTCTCAATTCTCGCAGAGTATTCTCTCACTTCTCAATTTGGCAGGGTGCCTTTGTGCTCTCTGTGGTGTGTTGCTACAGTGCGGAACCTCCCTATTTATAAGGAGGTTGGGCAGCCCATTTGGTGCCAATTTCCCTATAATAGAATGTGAGAGAGAATATTTACTTTTATAGGTGTCATTCCCTCCTTGCTCATGTGGATTTCTATTTCTATTTTTCTGAATTTTCATTAACTAACTTATTCTTTTTGGGTGGGCAGGAAACTTGGTGATCCAGGTGGCATATGGGGAATAGAGGGCTTTTAGGCTACTCCAGTTTGGCAAGCCCAGATTGGGGAGTTCAGAATCTGCTTTTCACTTTTTATATTTTGCATTTTTTTATTTTTTTTTATTTTTTTGTATTTTGTATGCTGATGTATGTACCCCCCGAGTAAACTTTCGTGCAACATTTATTTTGTACACTCTTTCATATTTTATTTCCATTTCCTTATATATTGGTACTTTACTTTATTTTGCAGCTTTCCCTGTACTTACCTGTGGTGATTTTTATTTGTAACTTCTAATTTCACATTCCCTATACATTTCCCATGTGATTGTACCTCACACGCGCACACGTGTTCTCTCCCCCTTTTAAAATGAATTTTAACTTTGACTTCACGAGTTTGCTCAATTTTGACTTCCCTGCTTAAGGAACAATAAATGTGACCTTAGAGTTTTACTACTTTTGACCAAACAAACCCTTGATTAAAAGAACTTGATTTTAATATCTGAACAAAGTTCCAGTTTCAAAAACAAAGACTTGGCCTAAGGAACTCAATTTAAAATTTAATGCTTCAGTTTGAGGGATTCGATTTAAAAATTCTAGACTAGATTCTCAAAATTGGCTAAAAATTTGGATTTAGGACTTTTCATCAACAACCCCAAGAAATTGAAAGCTCAAGGGTGACTTTAACTAGCAAACTTATTTTCAAATTACATCCATGACTCAAATTTTGGGATTCCAAACTTTAATCCTAATGCACACAGTTGATCATAGGGGGTTTAACTAGAAAACACTATACTTAAACTAAAAGTACTCAACCAAGAACAACTAACTGGAATTTTTAGCGGACTTACTGATAAAACACCTTAACCCTAGGGATTCATGGTCTTAATTTCAAAACAGGGTTTTCCTCGGGATTAAAAATCAAGTTCTATTTGGCTAGGTTTCTTTGGGGTGGCCAGGTTAAAATTAGGGTATCTACGGCTGCCCCTCTTTGTAGGTTTCATTGCTTCAATGTAACAGTAGGATCTGTCCTACGTTATTTTAAGCAACAAGTCTGCAAAGGAAAAAGACACTTATTTTGACCAGACCACACAATAGTTTAACCTTCAAGTACTGCCTGGCAAAAGATTGGACGAGGAATGTTGCATAATATTTTATATATATATATATATATATTTTATAACAATCAGGAGTTCGTGGGGGTTAGTGATCAATATCATATGTAGGAACTTGGGCTATAGATCCATATCATCATAATAATAATTTCAGGGAAAATACCATTATTCATTTCACGTACATTTCAACTAGTATTTCATAAAATACCTGCTATAACTTATTCCCCTTGCTTGGCTTACTGAGATGCCCACAATCAATTCAATCATATGCCTGTAGTGATCACAGTTCAACACCCTGCAATTTTGCATTTTCCCAACTCAATCAACAAAATCCCATAATACACTCATTTGACATTTCCCAGAACATTCAACAAAACCTTAACATACTTTTCATAAAATACTGCTCAGATTCCCAATAATCTATATACATCATTAAACTCCAGAATACCCCACTTACCTTGATTTTCCTAAATTATGCTCGGAAGCTCCCGAAATTACACTTGCGGCGCTTACCCGAGCCCTGAATTCAATAACCCTAATTCAACCTCAGAATGCCCAAAATTTAACATTTCCAAATCTACAATAATTAAATAATAATTAGCCCCTTAATAACCCCCTTAGCATAATTTTGGGGTTATGCCTACGATGACCCCATGAGAAATCCGCTCTACCAGACTTTTAGAGAATCATCCATAGATTCTCGTGATGGCGTCCGATCGTCAATTGGGCTTAAGATTTACAAGAAATTAAGGTAAAAGTGAGAATTGAGCTTACCCCAGGAGATATACCTACACCGCTCCTATGATAAATCTGCTCTAGTAGAAATGTCGGTGGCGGAGAATGGAGTCCAGCAGTAATTTCTATTTTTCGATCAGGCGAAAATCAGTCGAGAAATTAAAGGAAGTGGGAGAAAAACGGAGGTGAGCCATAGAGAGCACGAGAGAGAAAGCATAGACAAGAAAGACAAAAAAAAAAAAAAAACCAAATGCGTAGGGGAGGGGCGGCTGCAGAGAATGAAAAGGAATCCATCTAATTCCATTAACCTATATTATACATATATATATATATATATATATATACACATTACTTAATCCATATATATATATTTTACATCATTTATTAAATTACTTTAATTTAAAAAATCCTTAATTTATTAATTGATTAATAATTAATATATTATTATTTTTTTTTTCTTTATTTATTTTTTCTTATTTTTACATTCATTGGGGTTATCGCAATCCTCCCCCTTGATGCGCGAGTCCAGATTCAATATTTTGAGGCACGTCATCCTCCTTGATGCACAAGTCTAGATTCAATGTTTAGAGGCACGTTATCTTCCTTGATGCGTAAGCCCGGATTCAATGTTTCGAGACACGTCATCTTCCTTGATGCACAAACCCGGATTCAATATTCCAAGGCATGTCATCCGCCTCCTCGATCCGCAAGCCCGGATTCAATATTCCGAGGCATGTCATCCTCCTTGATGCGCAAGCCCGGATTCAATATTCCGAAGCACGTCATCCTCCTTGATGCGCAAGCTCAATTCTCACTTTTACCTCAATTTCTCGTAAATCTTAAGCCCAATTGAAGATCAAACATCACCACGAGAATCTAGGGATGATTCTCTACAAGTTTGGTAGAGAGGATTTCTCATGGGGTCATCGTAGGCATAACCCCAAAATTATGCTAAGGGGGTTATTAAGGGGCTAATTATTATTTAATTATTGTAGATTTGGAAATGTTAAATTTTGGGATTCCGAGGTTGAATTACGGTTATTGAATTCAGGGCTCAGGTAAGCGTCGCAGGTGTAATTTCGGGACCTTTCAGGCATAGTTTAGGAAAATCAAGGTAAGTGGGGTATTCTGGAGTTTAATGATGTATATAGATTATTGGGAACCTGGGCAGTATTTTATGAAAAATATGTTGAGGTTTTGTTGAATGTTCTGGGAAATGTCAAATGAGTGCATTATGGGATTTTTTTGATTGAGTTGGGAAAATGCAAAATTGCAGGGTGTTGAACTGTGATCGCTATAGGCATATGATTGAATTGATTGTGGGCGTCACAGTAAGGCAGGTAAGGGGAATAAGTTATAGCAGGTATTTTATGAAATACTAGTTGAAATATATGTGAAATGAATTATGATATTTTCCCTGAAATTATTATTATAATGATATGAATAATAGATGAGAAATTGTGTGGCATATGATTTTATGAAAATTATGAAATGTATTGTGTAAAATGTGATTTGAAATGGGAAATCTGGGAAAATGATATGATGATAAATATCCCTGAGAAAATAAAATGAAATGTGGAAATGATTTTCTATGAAATGGGGAAAAAAATGAAATACTGATATGTGCATACTGGAAATGGTGAAATATATGAAATGTGATATATTCCCATATTTGCTTATATATATTATTATTATGAGATGAGTTGTGAAATTGAAATGCTAAGAATGAAACAGTAGAAAATGAGAAATCTACTAGAATATTGTTTTATGAATATTGAATGAAAATACTGGATATGTGAATTTTTATTTATGAATATGGAAATATTGAAACGTGAAATTCTGCAATATGAATAATGAAATATGGGGATTGATTTGTGAATGATGAAGTGTGAATATTGTAAATGAAATGTGAATATTGGAAATGAAATGTGAATACTGGAATTGTGAACATTGTAGCATAACAACTGCAATGAATATATGTATTGATATGGGAATTGTTGATATAAGAAAAGTGAAATATGGAAATGAAAACTTTGATGGATGGATATGTAAACCCCGGCGATGGGTTATGATATCGAGCATGGTAATGCTCGCGGTTGAAAAGGGCAACCACACGAATTTGTGGAGCGTGTGGCGTGGTAGAGCGAATAGGCTAGAGTAGAGTTGATTATAACCGCATGCATTCTGGACCAGAGTATGTGGCAGGTCATTTGTTACTGCAGATAGGTATATGGTATCATTTGATATAATTGGGTCGGCGAACAACTGTTAGATCCAGCCTTTGGGCCGCCTAACCTTGACCATGGGGGGAAGCATGGCGTGAAGAAAAGTCCTCAGGGCAGCCATGGGTTATAGACACGGCATGTTATGGTTACAAAGGATACCCATGGGTTGGATAGCTGACTGGAAATGGTCATGAGTTATAGACACGATATGGAAAGGCAACTGAGGATACTAATGGGCCAAATAAATGAGAAAAGAATGATATAATGGAAATAAACTGAAATGAAAGAAAGATGAGAAAAATAAATGAAACTTGGAAATGGGGTATAAAGTTTATAACAGTTGTGTTTTATATTTAAATAGCTATTCACATATATCATATATCATATTAGATGAATAATGTTTTGACTGAATATATATATATATATATATATGTACGTATATTGATGTAATCGCACTCATATTGCCACACACTGTCAATAACTTATTCCGTCTTACTGAGATGTGTCTCACCCAAGTATTAAATATTTCAAGAAATCGAGATCAAGATGGTGATAGAGCTCCCAGATAGAGTGGAGCAGGGATCCTGATATACAGGGTGAGTGCTTGATCTAGGAATGGATGTTTCCCCTAGAGTTTTATTATTTTGGGGTGTTTGTTGATGTATGTATTTTTTGATGGACTATACTTTGGTATGTATATTCGCTGTGGTGTATGTATATAATGTCTTCCGCCGATAAGTATTTGAAATATAATGTGACCAGTACCCCGGTGCCCAACGTAGGTCAGGTGATATGTATGGTATCAGGGTATTGATGTGTCCGATAAATATGAAATAAAAGATTTCTGAAAATCGAAGTGTCACAGTTTGGTATCAGAGCTTAGGTTTGGCTAGGTTCTGCAGACTTTAGTAAACAGCGGAGTACAATACTAGAGTATAGGAATGGATTTTGAGGAAATAAGAAGTGGATAAAATGAGAAATGAGTAGGAGATTGTTAGAGGATGAGGTTAAGAATTTAGGGCTCTATCTTGTAACTTCGTAGCAGGAGTTTCGAGGTTATTGGTGAGAGATTGCCAAGCATAGCCTACAATAGCATCTTCTTCGAGACCGTACATAGGAGGTCACCAGGCACCTCGTGATGGACAGCAGAGGAATGTCGCTCTGGCACGAGTTTATGCATTGACACTAGGAGATGCTGAGGCAGTCAAAGACGTTGTGATAGGTACCGTTTTAATATTGTCATTTAACGCTTATGTATTGTTTGATTCAGGGGCAACCCACTCTTTTATTGCCCAAAATTTTTTGAAATTGTGTGGGTTTGAAGCTCAGCAGTTGGGAGTTAGTTTATTAGTAGCTATGCTGATAGGGGCAGTAGGGATTTGTTAGAGAGTAATTCAGAACTGCCCCGTGATAATTCAGGGGAGGTATCTATCAGCTGATCTAGTAGTGTTGGAGATGCATGGATTTGAAGTAATTCTAGGAATGGACTAGCTAGCTACTTACTATGCTAGCATTGATTGCCATCAGAGGGAAGTGGTGTTCAGACCTCTCGGGAAGCAAGAATATAGATTAGTGGGGTCACGTGTGCGTGCTCCACCACAGTTTCTATCTACCATCCAGGTGAGGAGGTTGCTTCTGAGTGGTTGCAGGGAATATGTGGCCTACATAAAGGAGATGCCAAAAGAAGAATTGAAATAGGTTGACATCCCGGTGGTTAGAGAATTTCTAGAAATTTTTCCAAATGAGTTACCTGGTTTACTGCCAGATCGGGATATAGAATTTGCAATTGATCTACTTCCAGGGACGACACCAGTATCTAGAGCGCCTTACAGAATGGCACCAGCTGAATTGAAAAAGAGTTAAAAGTTCAGTTGCAGGAGCTATTAGATAAAGGATTTTTCAGGCCCAGTGTTTTACCTTGGGGAGCACCAGTGTCATTAGTAAAGAAGAAGGATGGGACCATGATGATGTGTATTGATTACTGAGAGATAAATAAAGTGATGATAAAAAATAAATATCCTCTTCCTAGAATCGATGATTTATTTGATCAGCTCTAAGGGACTCAAGTTTATTCTAAGATTGATCTCTCGTCAGGTTATCACCAGATGAAAGTTAAAGTGGAGGATGTGTCGAAGACAATTTTCAGGACTAGATATTGGCACTACGAGTTTCTCGCGATGCCGTTTGGTTTGACTAATGCCCTGGAAGCATTAATGGATCTGATGAATTGGGTGTTCCATCAGTGTTTGGACCAGTTTATGGTGGTTTTATAGATAATATATTGGTCTATTCGAGGAGCTTTGAGGAATAGGAGCATCATTTGAGATTGGTATTGCAGATATTGAAGGAAAGAAAAGTTGTATGCGAAATTCAAGAAATGTGAATTTTGGTTAAGGCAGATTACTTTTATGGGGCATGTGATTTCCAGGGATGGCATATCCGTTGATCCAAGTAATATAGAAGTAGTGGTGGATTGGCCAAGGCCAAGGAATGTCCAGGAGATCAGGAGTTTTCTAGGTCTATTAGGGTATTATCGGCATTTTGTAGATGGTTTTTCTAGACTCTCAGGCCCCTTGACACGACTCACGAGGAAGACTGTGAGTTTTGAATGGTTTGATGAATGTGAGTAGAGCTTCCAAGAATTGAAGTAGTTGTTGATTACTGCTCAAGTTTTAGCCATTCCATTAGGAGAGGATGGGTTTGTCATATATAGTGATGCGTCCTAGAGGGGATTTGGGTGCGTGTTGATGCAGCACGAGAGAGTTATTGCATATGCATCGAGGCAGCTTAAAGAATATGAGAAGAACTAACCCGTGCATGATCTGGAATAGGAGGCGGTGGTCCACGCACTGAAGATATGGAGGCATTATCTGTACGAGGCTAGGTGTGAGATATTTACTGACCACAAAAGCCTGAAGTATTTCTTTACATAGAAAGAGTTGAATATGAGGCAGAGAAGGTGGTTGGAGTTGATTAAGGATTATGATTGCGCCATCAGCTACCATCCAGGGAAAGAAAATGTGGTGGCTGACACTTTGAGCCGAAAATCAGTGGATTTGTCAATTGCTGTAGTAGATATTTAGCACTCGATTCAGATGGATTTGGAGAGACTCGGTGTGGAGCTGGTAGAGGGCCATAACCAGGCATTTATTGCTAACCTGATTTTGCAGCCGACTCTATAGGAGAGAATTAAAGCAGCCCAAAAGAATGACCCAGAATTGGTTGAGCTTATGGAGACAGTACAAGATGGTCAGAAGGCAGATTTCAGTATTTCCTGTGATGGAGCATTGATATTCCGTACCAGATTGTGTCTACCTGCCGATCCTACGATTAAGAAAGTTATTTTGGAAGAAGTGCACAGATCTCTATATACTGTTCATCCAGGTAGTACTAAGATGTTTAGGGATCTTTGAGAATCATTCTGGTGGAGCAGCATGAAGAGGGAGATAATCGAATTTTTTAGGGGCAATGTTTGACGTGCCAGTAGGTAAAGGCTAAGCACTAGAGACCAGCGGGATAGTTGCAGTCACTTCCTATTTCCATGTGGAAGTGGGATCATATATCAATGGATTTTGTCATGGAATTACTACCGACATAGCTGGGTGGTCATTGATAGACTAATGAAGACTGCCCACTTTCTTCTCATCCGAGTTAACTACTCCATGGATAGATTGGCAGAGCTATATGTTCGGGAGATAGTTAGACTTCACGGTGTTCTTGTGTCCATAGTATCATATCAAGACCCATGGTTCACATCCCGTTTCTGGAGGAGTTTGCAAGGAGCTATGGGTTCTCAGTTATCCTTCAGCACGGCGTTTCATCCTCGGACAAATGGGCAGACGGAGAGGGTGATATAGATTTTAGAGGATATGTTGCAAACATGCATGCTGGACTTCGGAGGTAGCTACGTATGATATATGCCACTGATTGAGTTTGCTTACAATAATAGCTTTCAGACTAGTATCAGGATGACACCATATGAGGCATTGTATGGCAAAAGGTGCCGATCCCCATTATATTGGGATGAGATAGGAGAGAGACAGCTATTGGGACTAGAGTTGATTCAACAAACTCTGGACAAAGTCAGACTCATAAGAGATAGGATCAGTGCAACGCATAGCCGGCAGAAGAGTTATGCTGATACTCGCCAGCGAGAGTTAGAGTTTGACACAGGGGATCATGTATTCCTGAAGGTGGCACCATTGAAGGGGATTATGAGATTTGGGAGGAAGGGTAAGTTGAGCCCTAGGTATATTGGGCCATTTGAGATTCTTGAACGAGTGGGTCCAGTTGCCTATAGGCTGGCTTCACCACCTGCTTTATCTAGAATACATGATGTATTTCATGTCTCGATGTTGAGGAAATATATCCCAGACCCCACCAATGTAATTAGTTATGAAACACTGGAATTGGGCGATACCATGACTTATGAGGAAGTGCCAGTGCAGATTCTTGATTGGATGGAACAAGGGTTACGCACGAAGAAGATTCCATTGTTAAAAATTTTTATGGCGCAATTATGCCGTTAAGGAGACATCCTAAGAATTAGAGGATCATATGCACCAGGGATACGTATATTTATTCAAAAGAGTTAAGAGTTGAGCCAGTCAGAATAAGAGTGAATAATAATATTGTATTTTGATTTGTATAGTGTAACATAAGATAGATAAAGTTTTTAGTTTTGGGATGTGAATGGCTTTAGGAGAATTTCGGATAGTTGTTGTAACGACTTGAAGAATAATGTTATTTAAATAATAAAGAGGGAGGAAAATGGAAATAGGAACGGAAGGAGGCAGCAGACTTCATCGACGAACACTTCACGTTTGTCGACGACATTGCACTTTGGGGGTAATAACCGAAAATTTTTCCTTGGTCCTCCTCGACAAATACAGCGGATTCGTCTACGAAGGTATAGTAGGACCTCGTCAACAAAGGCGAGCTTCGTCGATGAGAAGATACCAAGAAAGGATTATTGGGAAGTCTAAAATTTGTCGACGAGGGGGTAGGTTCATCGATGAACTTTCTACAGGACTCGTCGACGAGGTGACGTAGCTCGTCGACGAATCCCGTAGTATAAATAGTGCAAAACCTCGGTTAAACGCAGAAATTCAGCGCCACGTTTCCCTCTTTCTCTCTCATACGGTTCTCCTTCCAACTTTCTTCGATTTCAGCCTCGTCAGTCACCGGATCGACGATCTAAGGCCACCACGACGCTCCTGGCGGAGTTCTCTTCAAGTCTGCTAGGGCGGATCGTCTGTGGAATTCAGTTGGATTTCTCCCTAGAGTTAAGGTAAGGTCTTTTATTCAGTTTTTGACCTTATGGTAGTTGTAGGAAATGATGTAGGTCAAGAAATATTAATATTCTGTTCTGGAAAATTTGGTTTTTAGGGTATGGAGTAGGAAGCCGTGCGGGTGAAGGATCAGTATACGATAGGGGTTTTTCGACAGTTTGGTAAGGGAAACATGCTATGCTAGGAAAACCTAGTATGATTTCAGTATGAAGTTTACATTTTTACTAGATTATTATTCAGAGCAGAAATTTATGCAATTTATTATTGATATTAAAATATTTTAAATTATTGTGTGGCATGAGAGTATGAATATAGTATAGAAACATGTTTTTACAGTATTTTCAGGAATATGTCTTACAGAATATACAGATAGTGAAATGCGTTTATAGTATCTATCAGAATACCATGATTTTACAGTTTTGCAGCATCATAACATGTAGATTTACAGTTTATCTCAGAAAAATACAGTTGATATAGTTACAGATTATTACAGCGTTATGGTTTATACAGTTATTACAGAATCATGGTAAAACAGTTAGTTGTATATGGAAACATATTATATAGTATCAGACCCTGATAGATCAGACAGCAGAACACGGTACCGTAGCTACAGATATACAAATATTTAGTTCAGAGTGCAACCACTTAACTCAAATAGTAAGTGGTATGAGGTCGATCGTGCCTAGTTGTGGACAGGCTCCCCATCAAATATGGGTTGAGGAGGGCCGATCTAACCGAGGAGTAGTGTGGTTTACCCTGGCTGGCCAGCCAGGATAGATCTAGCCTTCAGGCTGCACAACTCTGTCATGAGGGGTTAAATCATGACATACAGCCATCTAGGGAAATATTCTCAAATATTATAGTATTACCATACTTTTTGAAATAGTAATATTATTATGAAAAGTAATTTCATACAGTTTGACATGTTAAATTATGTAGTTAAAGGTTTTACAATATGTTATGTAGTATCAACTTTTTCATATTTGGTTATTTGTACTACTCTTAACTCAGATTAATTTTTACAGATCTATATCTCAGTAGCCACACACTAGTGATAGCACGTTTCGTCTTACTGAGCTTTGACTCATCCTAGTATTGAATTTTTTTTTCAGGTGAGCCAGTTAGGCGAGCGGAGCAAGCTCGCAGATAGAGGAGCTATTAGTCTTCCCTTTTTGAGGGTGAGTGTTTTGGGGTTCAATTTTGTTAGCCCTGGTATTAGTAAGAGTAGTTCTTGAGAGTACAGTGAAATATGTAATATTTATGGAATATTTAGATACTCTGGTATTATATATATAAGGTTGTGTTTCATGTTATTTGCTTTCCGCTGTGTAGGAAATTGTTTTAATTTAAAATAGTAGAGAAGATTTTAATTTTATAAGCAGGTCGTTACAGTTGTAATCTCCCACGACCCTCCTTTGTAATCATGGTATTCTTCTGCCATAAGTCAGGGTAATTAATAAAATTGTGGTGTTCTTCTTTAAGGATGAGAATGTGATGAATATTAAATTTTGAGGACAAATTTTTTATAAGGAGGGGAGACTGTGATGACCCCAATGTATGTAAAAATAAAAATAAATAAATAAATAAACAAATAAAGAAAAAAATAAAAAAATAAAAAATAATAATATATTAATTATTAATTAAATCCTCCCCTGCGCATTTGGTTTTTCTTTTTTCTTTTTCTTTTTCTTTCTTCTCTCTACTTTCTCTCTCACACTCTCTCTGGCTCACCTTCGTCTCTCTCCCACTTCCTTCAATTTCTCGACTGATTTTCGCCCGATCGAAAATCACAAAATACCCTTGGACTCTATTATCCGCCACCTACATTTCTATTGGAGCGGATTTATCATAGGAGCGGCGTAGGCACATCTCCCGGGGTAAGCTCAATTCTCACTTTTTCCTCAATGTCTCGCAAATCTTAAGTTCAATTGACGATCGGACACCACCATGACAATCTAGAGATGATTCTTTATAAGTCCGGCAAAGTGAATTTCTTGTGGGGTCGTCATAGGCAAAATCCCAAAATTAGGCTAAGGAGGTTATTAAAGGGCTAATTATTATTTAATTATTTTAGATTTGAAATATGTGAAATTTTGGGCATTCTGAGGTTGAATTAGGGTTATTGAATTCAAGGCTCGGGTAAGTGCCGCGGGTGTAATTTTGGGACCCTATGGGCATAGTTTAGGAAAATCGAGGTAAGTGGGGTATTCTGGAGTTTAATGATGTATATAGATTATTGGGAACCTAGGCAGTATTTTATGAAAAGTATGTTGAGGTTTTGTTGAATGTTCTAGGAAATGTCAAATGAGTGTATTATGGGATTTTGTTGATTGAGTTGGGAAAATGCAAAATTGCAGCGTGTTGAACTGTGATCGCTACAAGCATAGGATTGAATTGATTGTGGCCATCTCAGTAAGTTAGGTAAGGGGAATAAGTTATAGCAGGTATTTTATGAAATACTGGTTGAAATATATATGAAATGAATTATGGTATTTTCCCTGAAATTATTATTATAATGATATGAATAATAGATGAGAAATTGTGTGGCATATGATTTTATGAAAATTATGAAATGTATTGTGTAAAATGTGATTTGAGATGAGAAATCTAGGAAAATGATATGATGATGAATATCCTTGAGAAAGTAAAATGAAATGTGGAAATGATTTTCTATGAAATGTGAAAAAAAATGAAATACTGATATGTGCATATTGGAAATGGTGAAATATATGAAATGTGACATATTCCTATATTTGCTTATAGATATTATTATTATTATGAGATGAATTGTGAAATTGAAATGCTGAGAATGAAACAGTAGAAAATGAGAAATCTACTAGAATATTGTTTTATGAATATTGAATGAAAATACTGGATATGTGAATTTTGATATATAAATATGGAAATATTGCAACGTGAAATTCTGAAATATGAATAATGAAATATGGGGATTGATTTGTGAATGATGAAGTGTGAATATTGTAAATGAAATGTGAATATTGGAAATGAAATGTGAACACTAGAATTGTGAACATTGCAGCGTAACAACTGCAATGAATATATGTATTGGTATGGGAATCGTTGATATGAGAAAAGTGAAATATGGAAATGAAAACCCCGATGGATGGATATGCAAACCCCGGCAATGGGTTTTGATATCGAGTATGGTACTAATGCTAGCGGTTGAAAAGGGCAACCACACGGACTCGTGGAGTGTATGGCGTGGTAGGGCGAATGGGCCAGAGTAGAGTTGATTATTGCCGCATGGATTCTGGACCAGGGTTTGTGGCAGGTCATTCGTTACTGCAGGCAGGTATATGGTATCATTTGATCTAACCGGGTCAGCCAATAGCTGTTAGATCTAGCCTTCGGGCCACCTAACCTTGACCATGGGGGGAAGCATGACGTGAAGAAAAGTCCTTAGGGCAGCCATGGGTTATAGACACGACATGTTATGGTTACGGAGGATACCCATGGGTTGGATAACAGACTGGAAATGGCCATGAGTTACAGACACAATATGGAAAGGTTACTGAGGATACTCATGGGCCGAATAAATGAGAAAAGAATGATGTAATGGAAATAAATTGAAATGAAAGAAAGATTAGAAAAATAAATGAAACTGGGAAATGGGGTATACAGTTTATAACTGTTCTGTTTTATATTTATATAGCTATTCGCACATATCAGATATCATATCAGATGAATAATGTTTTGACTGAATATATATATATATATATGTATATTGATGTAATCGCACTCATATTGCCACACATTGTCAATAACTTATTCTATCTTATTGAGATGTGTCTCACCCAAGTATTAAATATTGTAGGAAACTGAGATCGAGATGGTGATAGAGCTCCTAGATAGAGTGGAGCAGGGACCCTACTATACAGGGTGAGTGTTTGATCTAGGGATGGATGTTTTGTAACACCTCGAACCCTTAAACTTGAGTCCGGTGTGTTATACCTAATAATATCCTAATAAAATATAATCCATCACATATGCAGTAGAAAACAAAACCATAATCTCCATAAACATATTTTTACAATACCAACATTCCATAATACCAGAGTTTTCTATATTCTAACTAGAAATCCATAAAATTCATCCATCACCTGCATTTCCATATATACACATCTCCCAAAACATTTCAGTATTTTCACAATCATTCCTTACTCACATCTTTAAAACATAACGACATAAAACATAAAACATATACATCCCCAAAATATTATCCACATATACCCTTTCTTTTACCCTTTCTTTTATAGTCCTAAAAAATGCTAAAACCCTCGAGCTCTAAGTCTGACCTCGAGGATTTCCTGAAAAAGAAACATTCATATTCGGGTGAGACACGTCTCAGTAAGCGAAGAAGTATACATATTAAAACAGCGTGTGACTACATAAGGTGTATGTATATCATTTTAATACATTTGAAAATCATTAACATAACACTAGAATCATTTTTTGAATCTAAACAATCATAAGAAAAGGTGTAACCCACGAGATTACCCAAGGATAGGGGTGATTACCCACCCATACAAGTAGCACCCCTCTGCTCTTATACTTAGGTAACCCTAAGGTCACAACTAAAGCATACCAGGGCGCTCACCTTACTCAGTAAGCCCTCAAGTGTTAAATTGATCTCGTACTCATGCATTCAACAATAGTTTACTGGCAAAGGCCCTAAGGATAGGGAAATCTACCCACCCATACAAGTAGGTTCCCTCTGCCATAGTACGTTATGTAGCTACTGCCACATTTGAAACTACTAGTGCACTCGCCTTTCTCAGTAAGCCCTCAGGCGAAGAGTTTGCCTTGCCCAATCATAACATGTTCTACAAAAATACTTCTAATATCATAATACTTTATTCTTTTTTGTCATTATTCATTCATACACATCTGTTCATGTTCATAGCTTAAACATTGTTTTGCATTTCACTTTACGTAATTCTTCATTGTTACATTATTCACACTGTCATTTCATACCATGTCATTTCATTGTCATTGCATAGCATTTTCATTTCTTTCCTTCGTACTTCAGCTGTCTTACATTTACATAGTTGCATTAACATACACAAGCAACATAATCCATAACATATTTTATTCTTAATGCTTTACTTACTTAGCCCTTATCTCATGCATTTAACATATATTTGCACAGAATCTCATGCCACACAGTTTAACAATAAAATTTATATACATTCCTTACAAAATAAGCCAACCCATAATTAACATTTATATGCTGAAAATACATTTCATTTCTTACTGAATTCCTCAGGAAATTCCTTTCACTTTTATTCGTTTACTTTCACATATACATAGCTATATAGACAATCCTAGGCTTAGAAAACATAAATTTCATGGTTGACATTTTTTTCTCACATAAAAACATATATACATAAATAACACATAATCCTTTTTAATTCATGAAAAACCTGATTTAATACATAAATTTCCCCCTTACCTAACTTCAAACTACGCTGGGAGGATCCCCGAACCAATACCCGCAACGTTCACTTGGACCCTGAATCCAAAAATCCTAACTTAATTAAAATAAATTCCAATTAACTTAAATCTTAATAAAAATACTTATTTACAACTTCTTAGGCTCCAAATAAAAATATTTATTAAGGAAATCCCAGAATAATTCACTTACCCTGATTTTGGGATGTTTCCCAAACCTCTTAAACCAACGATCAACTCTTATAGCATTGTAGAGAACAATCCAACGAACCTCGTGGCAGTTCTAGATCGTCAAACTGGGTCAAATCCGGACCGAGATCGGAGAGAGAAGGTGGGAAAACCGTCCTGGAGAGAGAGAGGAGAGAGACGTCACGAGTTTAGAGAGGCTGCGAGTTTTCGCTGAAATATGAAGAACAACCTATTTATAGGTAGGACTTTGTTGATGAGACACCTGGATTCGTTGACGAGGCACTGTAGAGACTTTGTCTAGGAGAATATTCCTTCATCGCCGAAATTCAGAGTTCCAAATTATACTCTCTCGGGATTCCTTCATCGATGAGTAACAAACTTCATCGACGAGCTTAGAAGGACACTCATCGACAAATACAGGACATTCGTCAACGAGGCCTGCTTTTTCTAAAAATCCTTCCTTTCTTCCCCTTATTATCCATTAATCCATTTCGTTTATTATATTTTCTATTTACTTTAATTTTTGGGTCATTACATGTGTCCCTTAGAGTTTATTATTTTGGGGTGTTTGTTGATGTATGTATTTTTGGATGGATTATACTCTGGTATGTATATTCATTGTGGTGTATGTATATATTGTCTTCTGCTGATAAGTATTTGAAATATAATGTGACCAGTACACTGGTGCCCAATGTGGCTTAGGTGATATGTATGGTATCAGGGTTTTGACGTGTCCGATAAATATGAATTTTTTTTTTTATGAAAATCGGGGCGTCACAAGGATGACGTGCCTTGGAATATTGAATCTGGGCTTGCACATCAAGGAGGATGACGTGCATCAGAACATTGAATTCGGGCTTGCGCATCAAGGAGGATGACGTGCCTCGGAACATTGAATCTTGGCTCGCGCGTCAAGGAGGATGACGTGCCTCGAAATATTGAATTTGGGCTTGCGCATCAGGTAGGAAGATGACGTGCCTCGGAATATTGAATTTGGGCTTGCACATCAGGTAGGAGGATGACGTGTCTCGGAATATTGAATCCAGGCTTGCGCATCAAGGAGGATGACGTGTCTCGGAATATTGAATCCGAGCTTGTGCATCACAGGAGTATCCTAGATGAAACCATGAGTGATAGATGGTCACTTAGGTGCAGGATTCCTAGATTTTAAGGAATGGTTACTTTGAGATTCTTCGGAAAAAGTGTTTTTAGGTTTGAGACATAGTTGGCCTGCTGGGGACGATCAATCGGGAACAAAAATCCTGAGATTTTTGGAAAGTCGATATTTCGAAAAATGGTTACCCTACTGAGGGTGATCAATTGGGTGCGAGATCCCAAGATTCTTTTGGAAAATGTCCTCGAGTGTAGGGTTCAGAGTGACCGCGCTGGGAATGATCAATCGGGAGCATATTCTAGGATTCTTTGGCTATCTTAGATTTCTTGATTTGAAACTCTAAAACCAATGCCTCAATTGGTTCCTAGGTCAATTGCCCCAGTTTCAAAGTCTATCAATCTGTGCCTGGGCTCAGCTGTTTGTCCATCTGTGTTTGGGGTCAGCTGCCTCAGTTTCAGATATTAGCAGGACAAGAATGATTCAATCAAGGATGCTAAAGGATTATTCAAAATCTTGTTTCACAAGACAAGTATGAAAGAATGTTGCTATATGCATGTTGATTATTGTTGCCATGTGTGCATGTGCGTGATGATGCATGTTACATGATATGTGTGCATGCTGGCACCGATAATGCGAATGTCTTTCCTTTATTTCTTTTTTATGCATGAGATGCATGAGGATGCATGACCTTTCTTTTTCCAATGCCACTGTAGTCAACCACCCAAATCCTGATTTTGGGCATGCTTTTAAACTCTCATTTAATATAAAGGCGCTTGACTTGGCTCAAATAAAGCTTGGCACGAAGTCGGTCTCAGCATTTATCTATTATTGGTCTTGGCCTTACTTTCAATATGAGAACTGCCCCAATTTCACTGGGTTTGGCTACACCCACAATAGGCCCTTTAAATCTGCCCTAGTGTTTGCCTACCATTGATCTTGGTCAATACTTTCAACTTACGAAAAGGCACGTGAAATCTGCCCCTATTTTGCTGGGTTTGACCATGGTTTCAATAGGTGCTTGGAACCTCCCCTAGTTTCTAGGACTCATAATTCTTTTAACTGTTTGTTTTTTGAGGGTTTTGGAAAAACAAAAGGGATTTTCGGTAATGAAAACAGTTATGCATTCATTTCATTAATTTTCCAAATCAGGATAACAAACTGTGCAAAATAGCTGTTTTACTTTGTTCAAAACTTGTTTTTGAAAAGGGGTAGACTTTATACCAGTGTCCCCTAGTCCTATGATGCTGACATTAATTTATGAAATCAAACTAACTTTCCCTTTTTCCATAGACTGCTCCAGCTTCATCGAAGATAACTCACTCCTTCTTTAATGTTGTGAGACCAAATGGTACTCTCTTATCTATTTGTTTTCCCATGATCCAATTAGGCATTGCTTATGCTTGGATCTCTAGATGGTCTTTAAGACTCGGGATGAAACGTTGGCTTAGGGATGTAGGTTTTTAGGGGAAAAGGAAACTAATGCTCAAAAATCCTATCCTCGAATGGCATATTCTGCCCTAGTTTGGAGTTTCGCAAATCATTGACCGAACTTGTTGACTTGAACAAGCTGCCTACTTACCTTCTCAGGATCAGGTCATTACGTAGTTCAGACTTAACGTTGAGTCTGACAAATCATTTGAGATAACAATGTGTGTACCAATCTGGTCAGGTCTTTTGATAGGACCGTAATGTAGGCTTAGGAGATCAGTTAAAGAAGAAAGGGTATATGAGGCTCAAAATAATGAATTTTATCAAAGGGTGAATTGGCCAAAGATCACAAATGACACGTGTCCCTTATCTCTTCTTTGCTTAAATTCTTTCTTTTGTTCTTTTGTCATATTTTGATTTTCCTTTTGCAGAAGAATTGTGACTCTATTTCTTATTTAGACATCGTTTGGGACTAATCTTTCCAAAACTGCCCCAGTGTGGGGCGTGATCATTTAGCGGATTTAAGCAAAAGATTAAATATTTCAGGTTCAACGGGGGTATTAAGGGGTATTATTTTCTTAATTTTTGGATAGCAGAAAAGTGGTCTGTCGTCATTTTGGGTAGTCAATTGTTGTCTAGCATGATTTGCCGGACCCTTGAGAACTCCAATCTAGTTTAAATTTAGGAAATGACTTTTTGAAGAAAATGGCTTAATTTTTAAGCTCAAAGGGTTTTCCAAGTGATAAAATTTTTTTTGGTTTTTTAGGGGAAAACTGGTAAGCCAAAAATGGTCATCTATCATTTAATGAAAACATGAACAAATAGAGGATGCATAGAGTAACAACATGACCATTTTATTAACTTTCTTTTGAGAGTATACAAAGCCTCTAAGCATAATATTTCTTTATGACATCAGAATAAATAGGAGGCAGGAGATCGATCCCGTCCATGTTTGCCAGCAGTAGGGCTCCTCTTGAGAATGCCTTCTTCACCATGTAAGGCCCTTTGTATAGGTGTCCACTTACCGCGAGGGTCTGTATGGATTTGAAAAATCTTCTTCAATACCAAATCTCCCTCTTGGAATTGTCGAAGTCTCATTTTCTTGTTGAATGCCCTTATCATTCTTCTTTGGTACAATTGTCCATGAGCTATGGCGACTGTCCTTTTTTCCTTAATCAGGTTGAACTGGTCATACCGGAGTGTATCCATTCTACTTCGATCAACTCTGCCTCCTTCAAGACCCGTAAGGGTAGAATTTTAACTTCTATTAGGACCCCAACCTCCATTCCGTACACCATAGAGAAAGGAGTAGCTTTTGTGGAGGTTCGTACTGTAGTTTTCTAGGCCATTAGGGCGAATAGGAGCTTGTCATGCCAATATTTTTTATGTTTCAGCCATTTTTTCCAAGATATTCTTGATGTTTTTATTGGCCGCTTCCACTGCCCCATTCATCTGTGGCCTATAAGGAGCTGAATTGTGATGCCTAACCTTGAACTAATTACACAACTTTGTCATTACTTCTTTGTTTGGGTTTTTGGCATTGTGTGAAATTATCCTTTTGGGAATTCCATACCAACAAATCAATTCTCTCTTTATGAAACGACTGATTACGTTCTATGTGACAATGGAGTATAAGGCCGCCTCTACCCATTTGGTGAAATAATCAATGGCCACAAAGATGAAGCGGCGCCCATTGCTGGCTTTCGAAGTAATTGGTCCAATCACATCCATACCGTAGGCTAAAAAGGGCCAGGGTGCGGATAAAATGTGGAGTGGGGCCGGTGGAACTTGTACCGGTCTCCGTAAACTTGACATTTATGGCATTTTCGGGCATATTCAATGCAATCCCTTTCCATGGTCATCTAATAATACCCACTCATGAGGATTTTCTGAGCCAACGAATGACCCCCGGTGTGAGTACCACATACTCCTTCGTGGACTTCATTAATGAATTGTTGTGCCTCATACGCTTCTACACATCGTAGAAGGGTCATATCGTGGTTCCTTTTGTACAACACTTCTTCTTCCAAGAAGAAACCCGTGGCCAACCTCATGATTGTCTTTCGATCATTACTGGTTGCTTCTTTAGGGTACTCATTTTGCTGGATGTATGTCTTAATATCATGAAACCAAGGTTTCCCGTTAACTTCTTCTACCACTGCACAGTGAGTGGGCTCTGATTGTATTCTGATCCAAGTTGGCTCAGTCTCCATTCCTGGTTCTACTTTGCACTAAGCGGCTAGAGTAGCCAACGCATCAGGAATCAAATTGTTTTCCCTAGGTAGGTGGGAGAAACTGATGCTATCAAATCCTTTGATCATCTCCTGAATGTATTTTTGATACGACACCAGTTTGGAATCCTGGGTCTCCTATTCTCTAGTCAATTGGTGAATAACTAGGGCTGAGTCTCCTTTCACAGCTAATTCTTTGATACCCTGATCTATGGTGGCCCGCAAGCCCAATATACATGCTTCGTATTCTGCTATGTTGTTGGCACACGAAAAAGTCAGCTTGGCTACGACCGGGTAATGTCTCCCTTCTAGTGATATGAGTATGGCTCCTACTCCATGTCCCCACACGTTAACCACCCCATCAAAGAACATCATCCAACCTTCATAATCTTCTTCTTATTGGCTTACTGAATTAATGTCATTATTCGGGAAGTCAAACTCCATAGGCTGGTAATCCTCCACAACTCTATCTGCCAGATATTCCGCAATGACGCTTCGCTTGATAGCCTTTCTGGTTACATAGGTGATATTGTATTCAATCAAAAGCATCTGCCACCGTGCCACCCATCCTGTTACTGCTGGCTTTTTAAACACATACTTGATCGGGTCCATTTTGGAAATTGGTCATATTGAGTAATACAATGTGTATTGTCTCAACCTACTGACCACCCATACCAAAGCGCAACATGTTTTCTCCAAGTCTGAGTACTTAGATTCGTATTCCGTGAACTTCTTACTCAGGTAATAAATGGCCCTTTCTTTCCTTCCTGACTCATCGCATTGGCCCAACACAACACAAGAGGTAGTTAGTTGGGATATGAATCGAGTTATGTAATTGAGCCTGCCCAGGAAACTTCGTACCTCCTTTTTAGTTTTAGGGCTAGGCATTTCTCAAATGGCTTTGATTTTGTCGGGGTCAACCTCAATCCCTTTCTCACTCACTATAAACCCCAAAACCTCTCCTGAAGTGGCACCAAAAGTACACTTTTCCAGGTTCAATTTCTGCTGGCATTTCCAGAGCCTCTTGAATATATTCTCCAAGTTTG
The DNA here is from genome assembly GCF_029873635.1 of Malania oleifera. Lineage (NCBI taxonomy): Eukaryota > Viridiplantae > Streptophyta > Magnoliopsida > Santalales > Ximeniaceae > Malania > Malania oleifera. Next base: position 64,054,886 of record NC_080419.1, read on the forward strand.
TTGCATGGTCACCTCCATTCCACGACTTGACGATCATGTCATCTACATACACCTCAATTTATTTGTGCATTAAGTCGTGGAATAAAGTCACCATAACTCTTTGGTAAGTAGCCTCGACATTCTTTAAACCAAATGGCGTGACCTTGTAACAAAAGGTCCCCCATAACGTGATGAAAGTGGTATTTTCCTTGTCCTCTGGGGCCATCTTAATTTGATTGTATCTCGAAAAACCATCCATGAACAAGAATAAAGCATGCCCTGCTGTATTTATCCACCAACACATTGATGTGTGGGAGTGGGAAATTATCTTTTGAGCTAGCTTTATTTAAGTCCTGATAGTGTACACATACTCGTACTTTTCCGTTCTTTTTAATTATCGGGACAACGTTAGCCATCCATTTGGGATATTGAGCTACTTCTAGAAACCTTGCCTTGAATTGTTTCTGCACTTCCTCCTTTATTTTAAACAATATCTCTGGCCGCATTCTCCTTAACTTTTGTTTTACCGGCTTAGAATAAGGGTAGAGGGGTATTTTGTGAGTTTCCAAGTCCGTGTCCTGACCTGGCATGTCCTGGTATGACCAAGAAAACACATCTCGATACTGTTGTAACAGCTTAATTGTCTTGTTCCTTTCCTCACCCTCCAACAATGCTCCAATTTTCACCTATGTGGGCTCTTCCTCAATTCCCAGGTTGATTATGATGGTGGGGTCACTACTAGTTAGTGTTGGGTTTTCATTTGACTTCAACATTCTCTCCATTTCATGGGATAAGTTCAACTCACCTTCTACAGTTTCAGTTTCATGAATTATGTTTTCAAAATTAATGTCAATTTCCTGGTCAAGGGTACTGGTGTCATTATCTCCCATATTCCTGCATGAAGTCATAGCAAATAGATTTTTGACAACTGAGCTCGGGATGCAAAGAAATGTCAAGAAATGCACAATCCTTTTTCATTAAGTGAAAAACTGCCCAAGACTATAGTGCCCTCGAGTTACAAAATGAGAAAAATTTGAAAAGGAAAAATAAGAAGGAAAATCATTACATAAAAACACTAGGAAAGTCAAAAAAGCTCCAGTTCTATAGTTCCGCTCTCAGTTGAAGATGGCAAACCCACTTTGCCTAGGTGTCTGGGGAAGCTTCTAAGTCCAGAACATATATACTCAGCTGCCTTATTTCTGTCTTGAGGCTAACTTGGCTACTCTTCGTGAAGGTCTGATCTATATGTGGAGCACCTGATCCCTACTGAATGCTGGTCTCGCCAGTGAGTCTCTCCCTTCTCTGTGCCTCTTTCTCTGCCTTCTTCTTCTTTTTGTCTTCAAAAGTAGGCCTATAACCCAAGCCATATTTGTCTTTCACCTCTAGAATCATCAGCAACCTTGGAATTCACTGCAAGCACCTTCCTAGCCCCTGACTCGAATGATACCCCTGCCTGATCAGTTCCGTAGCAACCATACAAGCTGTAAAGGAAACCCAGGGTTGTGGAATCAGAGATCCTTCAGTCACATTCATTGCATTGATGATCTCAAAATCCCAAAATGAATCTTCCAGGGCCTCCTCAGCTGCATTCACATAGGGGGTGGAGGTGGGTTTGGTTACCATTAAGTATGTTCCCTGTAGTCACACACTAATTTCCCATTTACAACAAATTTCACCCGCTGATGCAAAGATATCGCAACTGCCCCAGTGTTGTGTATCCATGGCCTTCCCAATAAATAGTTGTAGGATGGTGTGATGACCATAACTTGAAATGTGATATCAAAGGTGACATGCTCAATCTGTACAGGGATTTCTATGGATCCCACTGATTCTCTGCTGGTGCCATTGAAAGCTCGCACGGTCAGGCTGTTTTTTCTCACATAGGCAAGGTCAATAGGCAAATTTTGTAGGGTCATCATAGGCATAACATTCAAGGATGACCCGTTATCAATTAGTACTCGCGCGATCATGTGGTCCTGACATTTAGCAGAAATGTGCAGCGCTTGGATGTGCCTTTGTCCTTTCACCAGGATCTCCTTATCAGTGAATGTGATGTAATTGGTAGTTGTGAGACCACCAATCACATGATTGAACTTGTCGACGCTGATGTCTTGGGGGATATAGGCCTGGTTGAGGGCCTTTAGTAGAGCCTCCCAGTGAGTTTTAAGTTCAACAACAGCGATATGATGGAGATATGTGCAGGCATCTTTTTGAGCTGGTCGACGACGCTGTACTCGCTATGTTTAATTATTTTCAAGAATTCTTCAGCTTCCTAAGGTAGAATTGGTTTCTTTATGCTCTTGCTCTATTCTTCTCCTTCATTGCGCACCTCACAACTGTACCTCTATGGTACTGCTTAGTTGCTGCAGTATGAAAAAGGCAGAGGGATAGAGATTACTATGCGAGCTGGTGCCTCCGAGACCTGCAGAGTCCTTCTTATGGTGGGAATTAACAGTCTGTTTGTGAATTGGGGATGGTCAGATTCCCCATTGGCTGAAACCTCATTCATCTTCTGGATACGGCCAATTTCCACCTGTTTGTTGTTCACCATTTCCCACAGACAAGCTCTGAAGGTTGCAAAATTTTGGACCAATCTTTCTACCGCGCTCGGGCACGCACAACGCACACCATCAGAACAAGTAATCCTTTGTTTAATTTGGCCGATGACCATGAGCACTTCATACACCCAATCTAATGACATCTGGTCAAAATCCCTTTCTGGGATCTCTATTGCTTCTTCTTGTACCATTCCCACATTATTACCCCTGTGGTTCGGTAAAGGGTTCCCTCGTATTTCTAGTTATTTATCGTCAAATGCCAGCCAACCCACGTCTCTTAATGGTTGTACTTTATACTTGAACACCCAGTACCGGTTGATAATATGGTCGGGAGAGTCTGCATGGTATTCACAGCGGGCCTCAGGATCATACCAGTGGTGGGGAGGGTTGGGTACAGGTATTGCTAGGATTGTTGTTACCATTCCTCTTTCTTTCAATTGAGGGACTAGCTCTGCGTAGGTCATAGGGATGGGTTCAGTTCTCATTTTCCAGGGAGGGTTCCCTTCACGGGTTTGCATATTCTGATGGCCGACATGTTTTGTCGAGCCAACACGGGGACGAGAGTTGTGTATCGAGTAGCTGTAAACTGTGGCCTAGTGCCCGCATGTACTGCCTCGTTAACCATTGCATCCCATATGAAAGTCCTATTGGGTCACTGACTCCAGCCTCTCTAGTTTCTTCTTCTTTCTAATTGTCGGTCCATTACTTACTTGGTCCAGCCTCGATTCCACTATTCTTTAGTAGACATGCTTTAATGTTTACTTCAATCCTACCTCCTGCTACCACGATGCCCATGAAGTCATAGGGAGTTACTCCCCCTAGGTGCCAACGGTAGGGGTCTTTTAATGTGCCCACAATTAACAAAATGGCCTTGCGATCATTCATCGGAGGGTCGACCTGAATGGCTATGTCTCTCCACTGATAAGCATACTCCCTAAATGTCTCCGTGGGTTTCTTTTCCATTTCTTGAAGCGTTATTCGATTTGGTGCCATTTCTACTACATGGAGGTACTGGACGACAAAGGCATTAGCGAGATCCCTCCAAGTTCGTATCCGGAACCTATCTTGTTGAATATACCACTGAATTGCTGCTCCGATCAAGCTGCTTTGGAAGCAATGCATCATTAATATTTCATCATCAAAATAGGCTGCCATCGCTTAACAATATAAACGGAGATGAGTTTGTGGGCATTTGGCCTGTCAAACTTTTCAAAGTTTGGTACTTTAAACTTCAGTGGCAAAGCAACTTTGGGTACTAGACAATGATTCGCGGGGTTGAAGGAACCAGATACCTTGACCCCTTCAATGGTTCTTTGAGCACATCATAGAGGTGCTCAGTGTTAGACTTACTTGCTCTTGCCTTTGTTGCTACCATTGCAGGTGCTTTGTCCACGGGGAACCCTGGCGCCGGTGCTGTAGGGATAAATGGGGCCATATTAGGTGATGGGCCCTCCATGACGACCGGGGGTGGCCCAGATGCTTGCCCACGAATTGGGGGTAAAGCTTGGGGCATAGTCGGGATCTTCATCGACATCCTCATTCAGGTCCATAACTTTTCTCCCTTTGCTCATCAACAATTCCAGTATTCTGTTTATTTTATCATTCATTGCCTCTTGCCCCTATTCGAGGCCCATGATCTTGTTCTCTACTTGTTTTGCCATGATTCTCGCTTTCCTCCGGGTATCATATAGATGGGTAGGCGCCTCAATTTTTCCGAACAGTAGTCACTTCTCTTGTTTACCTTTCCCTGTATAGGAAATCTTTCTTTCAGAATGGCGATATGTAATGAATGCTTATGTAAGAATGTAGTTAGTGTATGAATGTATACAAACAAGAAAATCGTGCATGCAACTTATGTGTCTTAATCCAAGGTTTCGGGAAAATCATTACAATCTTTTCATACAATATTTTGGAGGGGGTACAAGAGATTTCTGAACTGATCAAACGGATGTGGGATTCTGATTCCCCTGCTTGCCTCAATTGATGCGGCTCGAGCCTTCTCAGGCTAAGTTTGACCTCTTGGATACCATACCATCTACCCTCTGTTTCAGTGCTTGGTATTGGGCCTCCCATTATCTGGCCTTCTCTACTAATGGTTCCGCCTTATCTAGTGCCTGGCTAAAAGTTCTCCTCTGCTTATCCCACTGGCTGCCTAATTCTCATACGTGGAGGGTTTTTTCTTCAATATCAGCTTTGGCACTTTCTAGCGTTTTGGACTTTCGGTCAAGCATGGCTCGAAGTCTGTCTCTCCTTTCTCAGGGCCACTACCTCGTTTTATGATAGTATGAGTTGAGTCTTCAGCCGTTTGACTTAGTTATAGTAGAAAGCAACTAACTCTCCCTCTTTTTGTCCGATTCGCTGCCTTTCTATTACTGTGCTTATGGCTTCCCTTTTTACCGGTTGCCTTTCTTCTTTTGATCGTTGATTCTTTACTTAGGCTTCGATTCGAGTTGCAACGACTTCTGGTACTTTCCTGACTTGCAGAATCACCCTATTGGCCAACCATAATTCGTAGTTTTATCATGTGCCCGAGTCTCTACTGTTTGACTCCATTATGTGCACGTGCTTCCATGCTACTGCGAATTCTTAGATTTTATGCTGATTATCATCTGCTTTATATGTGAATTGAGCACTTTCCAGTCCATGAGTCATAGGCACGAATTGAGTTGCTACCATTTGCCTCTGAACCATCAAGGGGGCATATACAACTCCACCTCGCGAGTCGAGTAGTGGGACCCATGGTAGATTTCCGCATTGGTATACCATGCTAGCACCATCTATCCAAGGCGCTTGCCAAACTAATCCTGTGTCCGCTAACCCGAATAACTTCTCATTCCATTCTTGCTTGTTGCACTATTCTTTCCATTGAGTCTCTCTGAATTCAACTAGAGGGATCCTAATTACCAAGAAAATATTTTGAAATCCACCTAGATTAAACAAAAGGTGGCTCACGATCCAAACATATAACTGTGGTACACAACATCTTAACCATTCTGGCCTCCTTGCTCCGCAGTGGTTAGGGGATTGAAATGTTTCCGCTAAGATGCCATGTACTGGATTGATCCCATCTCGTACCTGTGCAACAAACGAGATGGTAGCCTGGTTGATTACACCTAGCTTTCTTGGAAACGCAACCAAACCATAGATAGCTAGAGCCATCATACGTATCTGAACTTCCTCCCATTCTTCTTCTGCCATTATTTCTTTCAACTGGCTCCAAGATATGTTTCTAAATTCCACCCCTTACCCTAAGACTGTCTTTTGAATTTTGATTCTAGTGGTAGCAAATAAGTCCTTGACAAAGCAGACACCAGTGTCTGGTACATAAGTTTTTTACGGCGTTGGCTGCTTAACCAGATGTAAAAGGGAGGTGTACTTTTTGATATTCAGTGTCAGGTCAATTCCATTCATTGTGAAGCAGCAATATAGTGGATTCCAAAACTCGACCAATGCTTTGATAGCCTGGATGTTCACTGATACATATAACAGGAAACCAATATGCACGTATGTTTGGGAGAACTTTAAACTGCGTGCGGGTGACCATTTGTTCCAAATGACTTTCAGTTCATTGAACGAATTAAACCTTGTGAAGATATTAACCCGAGCTAGTAGCTCAATGACGGACCCTTGATTCAGGCTGTCCCCCCACTTGATCTGCTGACTTTCAGAATATAGTTGTACCACAAATTCGATCTCTCGATGTATTTCTATGTTGTCCATGAAAAGCTCAGATCTCTTTCGAAACATTGGTTAAGCAGGGTGTATACCTATATGCATGCAAAATGTCAGAGATGGCATTAATTATTTCAAATCAATTATGTTCAAACGAAAGTTCAAGTGAAGAAGGATGGAGCTTCTATCCCGACCTATGGTAGGTATGTACAGGGTTTTCTGAGGCTCTATCCTAGCCAAGAGATTCCAGATGATTATATGTGGTTGAGCTCTAATCCCTATAGACAAAAGGTCCACATATTGAAACTCCATCCTCCCTCACAGAGGTCCAGACGAAACTCACACTGAGCGGAGTGGTTCGTGGGTCCCATCAAGCTCCACCACGAAGGGACTGGCGCTATTACACTTGTATCTAATCCTAGCAAGGAAAGCCCGGGTATAGAGCTGTGAATTTGTGTGAGTCTTAATCCTGATTCCCCATCAGCCCTCATTCATCCATGCATGATACAACATAACGAAACACATGCTTTATTTAGATGATCATGGAAACAACCACATGTAGTAATCACATGCTTAGTCACAGTAGTCACAAGTAATATCATGCTATTAAGTTAATCATGAGAACAAGTTATTCACAAGAAAAGGCATGTTCGAACAAAATATTCAGAAGTAATCGCATGCTTATTCTGTCAACAAAATAGTCATGACTAAAGCCAGACATCCACTTATTTAACCATGCATACCATAATATTCACAAAATACCTGCAATCAAACAATCCAATGAACAACATGTACAAAATTGGAAGGAGTAATCAAGAAGGCTTATTAGATTTGATCTTAGGGATGATCCTTAATTAATCATTGGCTTAACTCATCAGCCTCCCCAGCGGGGTTGCCAAGCTATCGTGACGTGCCGGACCCGCCAAACACGAGCACGAGTGCTGGCTGCGAACTGGGAAAATGGGGTGAATTTGGAAAAGTTATTTTCATGGAAAACATGGTGTGTGGAGTTGTGACTAACTTTTTGAAGTGTGGTTTAAACACTTGATTACTACACAGTTAAGGGTAGAATCGGTCTACACTACCAGAGTCGGGCTCGGGAGTTCGGTTACGTGAGGGGAAGGTATTAGCACCCCCTACACGCTAGTTTTTACAAACAGTACCATATTAATAAAAAATTATCCATTAAACTAAATTTAATAAGCCTTTAATGTTACTCCTTTCCACAAAAAAAAAAAAAAAATTATATAGGGATTCCCTCAGAACCGGGGCATATCGTACTCTGAAGAGTTCATGCCCCCCTTTGAAATCATCGGGATCAGAAAATTGAAGATAAGTTTTTACAAAAATAACTCCCAAGCGTTTTGAAATTTAGGATTTTTCTAAGTAAGGAAAAATAATAATTGGAACCTTGGGAGGTTTTGGGCTCATTTGGGATGAATTTCTAAACTTTGAAATATTTTTTTGTGATCTTTTTCCAAGTGAGAGAACATTTTATTTTTTTTTGGTGATTTTTTCGATATTTTTACCGAACTTCAAGATAACACAAATAAAAGTAAGATGAAAACCATAGAAATCAAAGTTCGGATATATTTTTTGGAATTTTCTAAAATTTTTGTGACTTTGTTGATATTTTATGACTTTTGTTGATTTTGGTGAATTTTGGAATTATTAAAGTAATAATGATACAAATTGAATCGGTTGAGTCGCGGTTCAGAGGACCCGACCGGTTCGTGGAGAAAGCCGGTCAAAGGGGAAGGATCAACCTGTTTAAGGTCTGGTCAATACCATGTCAACACGCAGTGTCTATGGGGCGCGCGAGTTAGCGCGTGTTTTAGTGTGTGCAAGGAACGTGTGTAATTGTGTGTGTGCATGTGGATCGGTTGTGTACAGGCATGAATGTGTACGCATGTGAGAGTATATGCGTGCGCATGAGTGTAGTGCGCATGTGTGTGTTCATGCATGAATGTATACGTGTGTGAGTTTCATGCATATGTTGGAGTGTAGAGTGCATGGGTGTGTACCTGCATGAATATGCATATGTGTGGGTGTGCATGCATATGCAGGAATGCAGAGTGCACGGGTGTGTACATGCATGAACGTGCACGTGTGTGAGTGTTGAGTGCATGTGTGTGAGTTGTGCATGCATGGGCTTGCATGCATGAATAATTAAGAGCGTGAATGCATGGATGAGGATGGACATGTACGATGTGTGATCCTAACAGGAGAATTATCTTACTCTAACATTTTTAAAAAATTTTCTCACTTTTTCTAGATTTTTAAAGAATTTTTCCTGAATTTTTCATGGATGAGGATGGACATGGACCGGGCACATGTCACACAGCGAGTGGAGGGGGCATGCGGGAGAGGATTGGCTACGTGGCACGGTCCTGAGCGAGCCATGTGGAGCATTAATGGTAGAGGGCAGGGCACCCACGTGTCGCCATGCGTGTGGAGGGTGTAGGATTCGAAAGGTTGTTTGACACGAGGTGATCTGAATCGTTGATGTACTGTGGGGATTCGACGGTGGGGATCTGATCCACACTAATTTCCTATCGTGGCGTGATCTGATCCGTCCCTTTAGGGGTTAATCCGACGGCTTGTGGAGAGAGCTTATGCGCTTCCATGCGCAGTAATGATGAAGACGGCCAAGGAAGCCATGTGTCGCATGGTGCGGATGGCAAGCGATCATTAATATCCTCTAACACCAGCGGGATCCTGTCCATTGGTGCGATTAAGATCAGATAGCTCGGAGTAGGGCGCATCAGAGCTACTGGAAAAGGTGAATCATGGTCCTCTAATAAATTTAAATCGAACGGTGGCCAATAAAAGCATCATAGGTGATGGCGTTGACAGGATCATGGCCATTGATGGAAACAACAATCCAACGACAAAGGAGAGTGAAGTCCATCAGCATTGATATTCCGGGGAGCAGTGCGGACATGTGTAGTCGAGCGAGTGAAGGGGCATGCAGACTCTCGTGATGGCTCCTGTCACAAGCAACTTGGACCGTTGATAAGGTCAGAGATCCAATGACTGCAAAGAGACTTCATATGCGATTTGATCCAACGGGATGGAGACTGCCATGTGGAAGGATCCTACGGCTCCTGAGCTTAAGATATTAAGCCAAATTTTTGATTCTGTTCATTTTTTTTGTTTCTCATTCTCTCGCATGCCCTTTCTCTCTCTTCTCTCACCCTCTCCATCTTCCTTTCTGCTCTCTTCCTCTCTGTTCGTCTTTTCTCTCACCCTATTTTTGCTTCTCTCTTCTCTCACCGTATTTGTCTCTCTCTTCTTTCTTCTTTTGTATTCCTCTCTTCTCTCTCTTCTCTCACCCTCTCTATTCTTCTCTCTGCAGGTCTATAAAGTGGAAGTTAGTGATCTAAAACCCTAAGGTTTCAGATCAATCTCTCGGCTCTTCACTCCTAAAACTGATGCTGAGCTTGATTCCTAGCCTGAACGTTTTGAGATGGTCAAGAAAGGGTAAATTTGAAAGTGAAGCTCAGATGGTGACCTCAAGCCTTCGTGGACATGAGCCAAAAGCTAAGTGTTCCTCTGAATGTTCTTTCTTTTCCATTTTCTATGTGTGATGTGTGCAATACTGATTGGATATTGATTGTTTAATGTTTGGAATCTGGATTCCGATTTCGTTAGGTTTAGACCTCAGGTTGCAAGTTAGGGTTTGATTGCAGGAGTGAGGTCAAAGACTAGTCAACTCGTGTTCGACTCAGTGAGCTGGGCTGTGTCAAACAAGAGTTGACTCGTGCGAGCAAACTCAGAGTGAGTGGTGTGAGTCAAACCATGGTTGTGTGAACTCGGGTGACCCTGAGTGTGCAACACCCCGAACCCTTAATCCCGGGTCCGGTCCGTTATACCAGATAAATTCCAGATAATCCATAATTCTTAACATATGCTGCGGAAATCATAAACATAGTCTACATACATATGATACCATAATACCAGAGTTTACTAACTCCTATCTATAATCCATAGTAATGATCCATCACCTGCATTTCCATAAACCTATATAACTCCCAAAACATTTCAGTATTTTCACAATCATTTCTTACTCAACAGCCTTAAAACATAAAGACATAAAACATAAATATTTACATTTCGCTAAGTATTATCACTATATACCCTTTCTCTTAATACTTCTTAAAAAGCCTAAAAACCCTCGAGCTCTTTAAGCCCGACCTCGTGGAAGTCCTGAAAAAGAAATATTCATTTTTGGGTAAGACACATCTCAGTAAGGGAAGAAATAATATATTAAACACAACGTGTGGCTAACATGAGGTATATAAATATCATTTTAATAACATTTGTAAAGAATTTTCATAAACATTGAAACACAGCAATGGTTATCGAGTTGTCACACTTTGCTCCGTACATCGTTCCATATGAGGTGAAAAAGGTGAGAATGTTTGAGAGGGGTTTGAGGCATGACATCCATAGAAAGGTAGTAGTCATAAAGGTGCAACAATTCTTTGAATTAGTGGATAGGGCCATAGTGGCAGAGGAAAGCAGTCGGATGAATGTAGGGACATCGAGTAAGAGGAGGAGGCCCACGGCACCGGTATTCCAGGCAGGGTCTAGTCAAGGCCCTTGGAGGGGGGACAGATACGATACAACTTAGAGGCAGAAGACTAGGAGGCAGGAGATCCAGGGTGGGCAGGTGTACCTAGTTTGTCCTACACATGGAAAGAGACACTCGGGAGAACGCCGGGCAGGAAGGTGCTACTAATGTGGTAGACCGGTTCATGTAGCACGGGACTATCCTATGTAGTATAGCATCGCTCATGCTCCCAGACCATTTGGAGGGAATATCCAAGAACCCAGAGGTGGCGACTTGTAGAGGCATACAACTCCGACAAGAGTTTATGCGTTGACGCCAGGAGATGCTAAGGCTGCAGGCGATGTCGTGACAGGTATGGTTATTACTTTATCATGTAATGCTATTATTTTATTTGACTCAGGTGCCACCTATTCTTTTATATCATTGGGATATGTCAAGTTGACTAGAGCTAAGACACAAATATTAGATATGAATTTGTCAGTATCCACACCAAGTGGATCCGTTGTGTGATGTGGAAGGGTGCTTAGAAACTATCCAGTGGTCATTCAGGAGAAAATCTTACCGGCCGATCTCGTAGTGCTGGACATGCAAGGATTCGATATGATATTGGGTACAGACTGGCTAACAGCTAACTATGCCATCATTGATTGCCATCAGAAAGTGGTGATCTTCAGACCCCCGAGAGAATAGGAATTCAGGTTTATGAGATCACGTGTGCGCGCTTTGCCACAGTCTGTGTTAGATATTTAGGCCAGGAGGCTACTTTAGGGTGGTTGTTAGCGGTATGTTGCTTATATAAAGGATATACTAGAGGTGGAGTTGAAACTTGCTGATGTTTTGGTAGTCAAAGAATTTCCAGACGTATTTCCAGAAGAGTTACTTGGTTTACCACCTGATAGGGAGATTGAATTTGCTGTGGATTTTTTTTTACGAATAACACCGATATCTAAGGCACCCTACAGGATGGCCCCAGCTGAGTTAAAGGAGCTGAAAGACCAGTTGCAGGACCTATTAGATCAAGGGTTTATCAGACCTAGCGTGTCGCCTTGGAGAGCACTAGTTATGTTCGTAAAGAAGAAAGATGAGACTATGAGGATGTGCATTGATTATAGAGAGATAAATAAAGTGAAATTCAAGAATAAATATCTTCTTCCCAAAATTGATGATTTATTTGATCAACCCTAGGGGACCTAGGATTACTCCAAGATTGACCTTCGATCGGGATATCACCAGGTGAAAGTTAAAGCAGAGGACATTCCAAAAATAGCTTTGCGAACCAGGTATGGGCACTACGAGTTCTTGGTAATGCCATTTGGTCTGACTAATGCACCAGCAGTGTTTATGGATCTAATGAATCAGGTGTTCCATCTGTATTTAGATCAGTTTGTTGTGGTATTTATTGATGATATACTGGTCTACTCGAAGAGTTTTTAGGAGCACAAACATAATTTAAGGCTAGTATTATAGGTATTAAGGGAAAAGAAGTTATATGCTAAGTTCAAGAAATATGAATTCTGGGTGAGACAGGTTACTCTCCTTGGACATGTGATCTTCGTGGATGGCATATCAGTATATCCGAGCAAAATAGAAGTAATGGTGAATTGGGTGAGACCGAGAAATGTTTAGGAGGTCAGAAGCTTCCTAGGTATGGTAGGGTATTATTGGAGTTTTGTGGATAGTTTTTCCAAATTATCGGGTTCGCTGAGATGACTCACCAGGAAAAACTTGAAATTCGAATGGACCAACGAGTGTGAACAGAGTTTCCAAGAATTGAAACAACAGTTTGTCAGTGCACAGGTGTTATCTATTCCATCAGGAGAGGATGAATTTGTTATATACAGTGATGCATCTCTGAAGGGGCTCGAATGCGTGTTGATGCAGTACGGTAGAGTTATTGCTTATGCTTCTCGGCAGCTTAAAGAATATGAAAAGAACTATCCGGTTTATGATTTAGAGTTAGTTGGAGTAGTGTATGCTCTAAAGATCTGGAGACATTAGCTTTATGGGGGAAGATGTGAGATCTTCACTGACCATAAAAGTTTGAAGTATTTTTTCACCCAGAAAGAATTGAATATGAGGTAGAGAAGATGGCTAGAGTAAGTATTAAGGATTATGATTGTATTATCAGTTACCACCTAAGCAAGGCAAACATGGTGGCTGATGCTTTAAGTCAGAAATCAGTGGGGGTAGCACTATCAACGGTCGAAATTCAGAATTTAATTCAGATGGTTTTGGAGAGACTTAGTATAGAGTTGGTAGAGGCTGAGTACCAGGCATTTATTGCCAACTTGGTACTACAGCCTACACTATAGGAGAGGATTAAAGCTGCTCAAAGGAATGATCTAGAATTAGAAGAGCTAATGGATAAAGTGTAGAGCGGACAGGGGGAGAAGTTTAATATTTTTGATAATGGAGCTCCGAGGTTCCGTACCAGGCTGTATGTACCTGCAGATGCTAAAATTGAAAGGACTATTCTAGAGGAGGTGCATAGATCTCTTTACATAGTGCATCTTGGAAGTACTAAAATGTATCAGGACCTCCAGGAGTCTTTTTGGTGGAGCAGTATGAAAAGGGAGATAGCAGAGTTTGTGGAGCAATGTTTGACATGCTAGTAGGTAAAAGTTGAGCACCAGAGACTGGCAGGATAGTTGCAGCCACTTCACATTCCTGAGTGGAAGTGAGATCATATCTCCATGAATTTTGTTACAGGGTTACCGCCGGTGTTGCATGGGCAGAATGCCATTTGGGTGATTGTGGATCGGCTGACGAAGATTGCTCATTTTCTCCAAATTAAAGTCAATTATTCCATGATCTCACTAGCAAAATTAAATATTCATGAGATAGTTCGACCGCATGGCATGTCGGTATCCATAGTTTCAGGTATTTTTTAGAGTACGATCTAAATATTAGAAGATATGCTTCGAGCATGTAACTGGATTTCAGGGGTAGTTGAACCCAGTATATGCCACTGGTTGAATTTATGTACAATAATAATTATCAGGCCAGCATCGGGATGGCACCTTACGAGACATTATATGGTAGGAGGTGTTGTTGTCCCCTATACTAGGATGAAATAGGTGAAAGGCAAGTTTTGGGGCCAGAGTTGGTACATCGAGCATATGATAAAGTACGACTTATTAAATATTAGGAACAATGTAGCTCAAAGTCAGTAAAAAAGCTACGCAGATACTCGCCACCAGAAGTTGGAGTTTGATGTGGGAGATCAGGTATCTTTTAGAGTAGCACCGCTAAGAGGAACTATGAGGTTTGAGAAGAAGGGTAAGCTGAGCCCTAGGTTTATTGGCCCATTCGAGATACTTAAAAGAGTAGAACCAGTCGCTTACGGGCTAGCTCTACCACTAGCTCTATCCAGCATTCATGACGTAATTCATGTTTTCATGCTAAGGAAATATGTCGCAAATCCCTCCCACATGATTAGCTTTGAAGAAATAGAGCTTAAAGATACTTTAGTATATAAAAAAATACCAGTGTAGATTCTAGAAATAAAGGAACAGGAGTTGCGGACCAAGAAAATTCCGCTAGTGAAAGTATTGTGGAGGAATCATGCAGTGGAAGACGTCTTGTGGGAGTTAGAAGAGGAGATGCGACAAGAGTACCCACATTTGTTCAGTGGGGATCAATATTAATTAGAGTAAGGATGACTCAAATAAGGTAAATAATATTTTGATTTTATATTATGTAGTGAAAAATAATACATGTATAAATTGTGTTTTTATTTATAGGATTTAGTGGGTTTTGGGAGGATTTTGGTTAATTATTGTAATCTCTCAAAACCATATATGTAACCACGGTATTCCTTCGCCATAAGTGAGGGTAATTAATAAAATAAGTAGCGAATTTTTTCCTCAGATGATGGTGTACATGTATAGTCAGCAATTTCGAGGACGAAATTTTTAAAAGGAGGGGAGAATGTAAAGACCTGGAAAATATAATAAATAAAAGAAAATGGAAAAAAGTGGAATTTTGGATGGAGGAGGAGAAAATCGGCGATGGTTTTCTGAAGGGTGAAGAAAGTCGGCGACAATTTTGGTATTTAACCACTGGACGGTAAATGGTAAACGGTAATTTCAAGCCGGGTAAATAGAAAATCGAAGGCGATTTTCTGAAAGCTAGACAAAGCCGGTTACGATTTTTGTTAGCAGTGTTGAAGATATATGAGAACCGAGAGCTCATTTGAAAATTAAAAATATAACTCTCTCTCCTTTCTCAACCCTACGACCCTCCACCCCTCCATCTTCGATTCTAGCTACATTAAGCTTCATTTCAATGATCAAGAACCATCATGGGTTCTTGAGAAGATTCTTTACAACAAAGGCGGAGCGGAATTTCAGTTTAGGGTTTCAGGGTACCATCCCAAAACTGAGGTAAGGGTGTTAAATATTAGTTTTATGGTTTATTTGGTGTATTCAGAGCCTAGGAAATACTGAATGATAAATATTCTTATGATTTAGTTGATTAAATTTGGGAAAAATATAATTTTAGGGATTTGAATTTTGAACACCGCAGGGGCATAGATTTAGCGCTTTAGTCGGCTTCTTAGGAACTAGGTAAGGGAATAGACTAAGTCAGGTATTTTCAGAAATTTATTTATGAATTAATGTATTTTCGGGAATACTAGAATTGAATAGAGAAAAAAGATTTTATAGCATGTTATAGTATAATATAGAGTAGAACTCACTCATGTGGCGTGAGTATAAATTTAATAAGAGTATGTTAGAAATGTTATTATTTCAAAGAATATGTATGATTTTCCGGTAATTTTAGAAAAATGATAATCACTACAGAATTTAAGATATTTTCTAGTATACTATGATATGATAGCCAGCGCAGATGTCGAGATATGTTAGCCGGTGTAGATGCCATGAAATGATAGCCAGCGCAGATGTCGTAAACAGTATTATTATGATGATTTATTAAGATATTATGAAATGATAGTTTTTCTTCAGTAATATGTAAAAGCTAGATTTTGTTACAGAGATATGAAAATGTTGTTTACAAATATAAATATATATATATATGTATTATGTTAAATGTATTACATAGTAACAGAACCCGAATGGTTACGTAAGTTAAGAGCACAGTACTGTAGCTAGCTAATTAGATCAGTGTAGTAGGATACCCATTGAGTGTCGACCCTCAGAGGGTGTCGGAGTAGTAGGTTGAGTGGACCAAATTGGGTATAGCCGACAGTGCAACCACACGATTTAGGAAGTGTGGGTCGGTGGCCGATTAGCCCGGAAGTGTGATGGGGTAGTAGGATACCCACTGTGTTACTGACCCGCTAGAAGTGTGACAGTGTAGTAGTATGGGTAGGCCAGGTTGGGTGGGCAATTATGCATAGTTATGTTATGTTTGACTTAACCTGTTAGGCCAGCCAGCGTTAGGTCCACCCTTAGGTCCGCACAACCCATATCATAAGGGGTGGAGTCATAATACACAGATATCGAGGGTATAATTTGAGTATTATGAAGATTTAATAGACGATTTAAATGTTATGAAAATTCATTATGATTATGTTTATAAGTACAGATTTCCATGTATTATCAGCTACAACTTAAGTCATACTACAATTAAATTATTTGCAGTATATGTTTACAAGATGACAAACTCACGTTGCCACACACTGATATTAGTTTATTTCCCTTATTGAGAGGTGTCTCTCCCTAGCATTATAAACATTTTAGGAAATCCTGACAGACGAGTGGGGCAAGCTCCGTGATAGAGGAGTTCGTAGGTACTACCCAGTTGCAGGGTAAGTAGTCAGGTTAGACTCATGATGGTTTTTGGGATGTATATATGTATATATAGAAATAGTGAAACTCTGGTATTGTATATTTGTGAATTGTATTTTGTTTCCGCTGCTTAGGTAGTATGTTTTGTATGAACAGGTAAATCCCCGATGCCTGTTGGTCCGGGTTGACTTTGACTATGTATTATGGTATTAGAGTATTATTAGAGTAATAACATTGTATGTAAAAAAAAAAAATTGGTTCTAAAGCCAGGACATTACAAGAGGGGCAAGTAGAAAAGTCTACAATGGTCTCTCAAGTACAAATCTTGTCTTAGGGGAGTGAGGAATGTAGGAAAAGCTCTGAAATGGAGCTATCCAACAGGTTTCAACTTCTTCCTGAATCTGATATGGAATACATTACCAGACTTGGGGATGATAGTAACATTGTCAAACATACCTTGATCACTGATGATGGATTGAAAAGTGAGAGGAAAAGCTTACCAGGTATTGGCTTGGATAAAGGGAAAGCTCAAGAAGAGCCCATTAAGGGTGCTCTAGAAGGGAAAACAAAAGCAGACAATCCTACCTTTAACCTGAGATAGGGAGCAGTTTGTGCATTACTAGCTGCTGGTGTAAGCAAACGTGGAGTTTTTTTGAAGATCCCTAACAATCAGGCAAACAGAACTCAGAATGAGGGCTTTACTTAAGTCAAGAGTAAGAAGAATATGAATAAAGGAGGGGTTGGTAACCAAGTAAACAGGAAAAGGGGGTTTGGCCCCCATCTTGCACCATGAAGATTACCTACTGGAACATCAAGGGTTTTAATAAACCCCTGAAAGAAAATGGGGTTCTGGACCTCATGAAAAAGACCAGAAGTGATCTAATTTGCATATTGGAAACTAAACTGTCAATGGCAAATCTTAAGAGTTTGATGGAAAAGAAATTTTCCAGATGGAAGCAAGTTAATAACTTTGAGTCTCATAGAGCAGGGAGAATTCTTGTGAGGTGGAACCCTTATAAAGTGCATCTTCAGGTGGTTGAGTCGAATGGTCAGGTTATTCACTGCTCAACAGCCTGCTTAATTTCATCCACAAGGTTCTATTATAGCTTTGTTTATGGCCTTCACACTACGGCTACTAGAAGGCTCCTTTGGGAAAGCATTGATCAATTCAAACCTAGTTGCAATGCCCCCTAGATGTTACTTGGGGATTTCAATTATGTCCTTAATGCTAATGAAAAAAGAAAGGGGAACCCCATAACCGCTTATGAAATCAAATATATGCTACAATGCTTTACTGAAAATGGTCTCTTAGAAATTAGATCCTATGGCTGCCCTTTAACTTGGTCAAATAATAAAACATGGTTTAAACTTGATCGGGCATTAGTAAATAATGTGTGGATTCAGTCTAGAATGAAACCCAGTGCCTAGTTTCATCTCCCTAGCTCTTTATCAGATCATGCTTCCTGTTCTATGTTGATTCTTAAAGAGAAAAATCTGGGGATGAGACCCTTTAAGTTCTTTAACATGTGGACACAACATTAGAAATTTCAGGATATGGTGAAGGCTACTTGGAAGAATAGATTCTTGGGTTGCAAGTTATATAGGCTGGTACACAAGTTACAAACCCTAAAAGCCCCTTTGAAAGATCTGAATATGATGCATTTCTCTCACATCTCCGTAAGAGCTGGTAAGGCCAATGAGGATCTAATAAATGCTCAACAGCAGTAACATGATAACCCTGAGAATGAGGCATTGCAGAGAATTGTTCAAAGTAAGAGAAATGAGGCAGTCAAGCTAGAAGAAGCAAATAGAACTTTTCTAGCTTAGCAATCCAAATATAGGTTCCTTGCTAACAGTGATAGAGACTCTGCTTTCTTTCACTCACTAGTAAAAAGCACTACCAAGAACCATGTTGCTGTGTTAACCAAAAGGAATGGTGAGACCACAAAGTCAATGCACCAAGTTGGTGAGGAGTTTTTGACTTTCTTCAAGGAGTTGTTGGGTTCTGAAATAAACTATGAACTAGTTGACCCCTGTGTCATTACCAGGGGTCCCAAAGTGAGTTTAGAACAGGGTGGGAGAATGATACAAGAAGTTACTAATATGAAAATTAAAAATGCTTTGTTCAGCATTGGGGATGACAAATCCCCAGGGCCTGATGGGTTCTCCTCATGCTTCTTTAAGAAATCCTGGAATATAATTGAAAAGGAGTTTGTGATTAAGTAATTCTTCAGGAATGGTAAGATCTTAAAGTAGCTGAATCGTACTACAATTGCCCTAATTCCAAAAAATCAACATGCCAGTATTGTGAATGACTACAGACCCATTTCCCGCTGTAATATGATATACAAAGTGATTGCAAAAGTTATTGCAAATAGAATTAAACCTTGCTTGGAAGTGCTTGTGGACAGTGCACTGTATGCCTTTATCAAATGAAGGCTCATGACTGAGAAGATCTACTTGGTTCAGGAGCTGGTTAGAAAATATGCAAGGAAGAAAGTCTTCCCTAGATGCATGCTAAAAATAGACCTTAAAAGGGCCTATGATTCTGTCTCTTGGAGCTTCCTGAAGGAGTTGTTGGTTCATCTTAATTTTCCTGGTAAAATGTTTGGTTGGATTATGCATTGCATCTCCACAACTTCCTACTCCCTAGCATTTACTTATGATCTTATTATCTTTGGGAGGGGTGACTTATCTTTTGTGAAGGAGATCATGGGACGCCTAAATTCCTTTTTCAAATGCTTAGGCCTGAATGCCAATGTACTTAAATCTAACTTTTTCAGTGTAGGGATTGCCGAACAGGATATGGATGATATTAAAACATTAACTGGTTTTAATGATAGAGAGTTTCCTTTTAGATATTTGGTGATTCCCTTGGCATCCTCCAGATTAAAGGCAGGCCAATACTCTCCTCTAATCAACAGAATAGCTAATCTGATTAGCTCATAGCCTGGGCATTCACTCTCATACGCTGGGAAACTGGAGCTAATCAACTCAGTAGTGCAAGGTGTGGATTGCTTTTAGCTTTAAACATTCCCTATTCCTTACTCTGTTTTGGAGCATGTGGTCAAATTATGCAGGTCCTTCTTATGGGGACAAAAATGCAAACCTTTGGTGGCTTGGAAGACTGTTTGTTTGCCAAAAAATAAAGGAGGGCTTGGGGTTTTTGACCTCAAAACTTGGAGCGCTGCACTTCTTATAAGAACCCTTTGGAACATTCATGCTAACAAGGAATCTCTATGGTCGAAATGGGTAAATAATATCGACTTAACGAGGGGGGGGGGCAGTATTTAGCAGGCTTCTTGCAAACATGAAGACTCCCCTTTGTTCAAGAAGATCATGCAGATTAAAGACCAGCTGATACTAAAATGTGAGGATAGTAGCAGTGCTGAATCTTAGTTGAAAATATGGGAGAATGAGGACAAATTTCTATGCTCTAATGCGTACCATTTCTGGAGACTTAAAGGTACCATGGCAGAACCTGGTTTGGAAAAATGGAGGAACCCCTAAATAATCCTTCATACTCTAGCTTACCACCTTGGGAAAATTAATGATTGTGACAAATATGTAGGGGATGGAGCTAATAAAAACTATGTGCTATGTGGATTGAACTAGAAACTAGTGAGCATTTATTCTTCAAATGCAGGATCTCAAAAACAGTTTGGAGCTCTTTGAGATGTTGGCTTGGGATTAGTAGAGCTATGACTATGATCAAGGCCAACCTTAAATGGTTGAAAAAATATGTCAAAGGAACCAGAGTTCAAGCTGTAGCTAAGAGAATCTATTTAGCTACTACAATCTACCACCTTTGGCTATTTTGAAACAAACGGAAATTTGAAGGTATTGTAACCCTTCCGGTGGTAATTTTTATAGTAATTCAAGGTCACATTTATAGAATAGTATATGACAGATTCCTAAATCTTTGTAAGTGAGTTGTAATTCTAGCTTGTGGCCCCTGGGTATGCCTAGGTTTTGATGTATGTTTCTTGATCTTGCTTTCTTTGGCAAGTTTGGCCCTTTGGGGCTTTTGATGTAATGCTTTGCTTTTACTTTTTGGAAATAGTCTCCCTTTCCTGGGTATGCCTAGTGTTACTGTACATATCCATTTGATCTTATAATTATAATTTTTAGATAAAAAATAAATAAATAAGTCTGCAAAGATAAAAGACACCTATTTTGAATAGGCCATCGCTTTGGTCAAACGAGCGCTACTACCGCTACTGAGGGACGTGAAACAGGGTGTAGAAGGAATAATGCACAGGCTTTTTTTTTTTGGAAGTTAGCAGTTAGCGGTTGGAGGTTAGCGGGAGTTAGTGATCAGTGTCGGATGTAGGAATCACAAACGGGTAGAGAATGGTTTGCATCGAATGTGATAATTCGAGTGGCAGTGGGTATGGCAACCCAAACCTCTATAACGGTGTGCTACGGATGTAGGAATCTAAGCCACAGGAGTGCAATGACCCAAACCTCTATGAGGACTTGTTGTGGCTATAGGAATCCAAGCCACGGGGGTACAACGATCCAAACCTCTATGACGGCCTGCTGCGGAGATAGGAATTCAAGCCACGGGGGTACAATAACCCAAACCTCTATGACGGCTTGCTGCAGATGTAGAAATCCGAGCAACGGGGGTACAACGACCAAACCTCTATGAAGACTCGCTATAGATGTAGGAATCTGAACCACGGGGGTACAACGACCCAAACATCTATGACAACTTGCTGCAGATGTAGGAATCCAAGCCACGGGGGTACAATGACCCAAACCTCTATGGCAGCTTGCTGCGGATGTAGGACTCCGAGCCACGGGGGTACAACGACCCAAACCTCTAGGACGGCTTGCTATAGAAGTAGGAATTCAAGCCACAGGGGTACAAAAACCCAAGCCTCAATGACGACTTGCTGCGGATGTAGGCATATGAGCCACGGGGGTACAACAACCCAAAACTCTATGACAGTTTGCTGCGGATGTAGGAATCCGAGCCACGGGGGTACTATAACGACCTCATAATTATATCATTTTTTTATTTTTCTTTTCTTCATAATATACATATATTAATTGTCCGGATACCCTTTGCTATGAAACTCGGGCCTGAGCATGCACCGAGGTAATCCTGTATGCAATATTCATACCTATGCAACGGAAACATAAACCATACATCTATACATACTATACAATACTAGGGTTCAATACATTCAGACCATAGTCATATAAAACAACTCCCTCCAGTATCACCTATCCCAAAAATACAAAACTCAGTCACAAACTCACCTTAAAACCAGGGCTATCAAGAAATCACTCTATTTGCGAGCCTGATCTGCTCACCTAGCTGGCTCACTTGTAAAATGGTAAAATAATAGGGTGAGACGACACTCAGTAAGTGGAAATATGCTATTACTAGTGTGTGGCGATCGAGTCATAAAACTATAATAATAGTATGTAAAACTGCATGATCTAGTAAATCTGTAAAACTCATATATCACATCTATAGTAGCTTACAATATATGTATCTTCTGAACTTTCTATCATTCATACTGCTAATATCATACTATATACAACAAAAACTGTAAAATTGTATACATATACATAACTGTACTTTATCCTTGGAATTCTGTATGTCATGATTTGACCCTTCATGACAAGGTTGTACAGCCCATAGGTGGGACCTAACTTGGTCGACCCTCTAGGTAAGTCACTATACTCTACACTACCTCAGCTCGGCCAAACTGCATACTCTCCTAGGTGTAGGACTAACTGCTATCTCGTCAAACCGGCCCCCTCAACCCAGTGAACTTGGGAGCTGCATACTCTTCGAGCATGGTTGACGGTACCCACACACTATCTGAGATATGTGGTTGCATTCTATTCTGTAAATGGCAACGGTAACGTGCTCTATATTCTGTATCTGTTTGTAATCTTTTCACAGGGATCTGATATCATATATATATATATATATATATATTATACTCTTTATACTGTTTCCAAATAACCATAACACCATAACTCTGTACTGTAAATTCTGTATTATCTATAGCATCTTGATGCTATAACTGTATGCTCTGTCTGTACTTTCTATCTGTATAATCTGTCTGTACTTTCTACCTATATAATCTGTCTGTACTTTCTATCTGTATAATCTATCTGTACTCTCTGGGTGTTATGGCATTTAGGAAAAACATAACTTTCTGTATACACCATATATACTGTTCTATCTGTATACTGTTAAATATCTGTCTGTGTAATCATCTAAGTAAAACTGTATATGTATACATATTCTCTTTATATAAAAATCTGTAAAATATCTAACTATATCTGTATAGCTTGCTATACTGAAAACTGTACAAAACTTCATATCAGGTAATATCTACTCCGGCCACACACAATTTAAAAATTCATATGCTGTAATATAACTGGTATACATGCATGTATATAAATGAATAAAATTTCTGATAACATAAATGAATCTCCTAGCATAGCATACTTCCCTTACCTAGTTTTTGAAAAGCTCTCACTGAACTCTGACCCTACACCCGCAGGGTTCTCCACTCAACACCCTGGAAGTGACATCCCCTAGAACAAAACATCAGTTTTTTCTTACATACAACATTTCCTATAACTGTAGGGAAATCATATTCTGAACAAAACACCTTATCCTAAATTTGGGACGAATTTCAAACCTCTTCCACCGATGATCCGCTCTAGCAGACGTGTAGAGAACTTCGTCAAGAGCATCGTGGTGGCCTCAGATCTTCAATCATGAGAAATGGAGCCGGGATTGAAGAGAGAATGAGAGGAGTGCGTTTTAGAGAAAGAAAGGAAAGATTTGCACTGAAATTATGTCAAAAATATGAGTTTTAGCAATTTATAGAGCCGGATTCGTCGACAAGACACGTCATCTTGTCGATGAGTCTTTAAGGAATTTCGTCAACGAACTTCCTCCCTCGTCAACAAATTTCAGACTGCCCCAAAAACCTCTCTTGATATTTTCTCATCGATGAGGTGCGGCTTCATCGACGAGGCCTACTTATGCGCTCGTCGACGAACTCCCTATGTTCGTCGATGAGGCCCTGTGTAAAAATCTTCCGCGTTATTATATTCAACGTGGCGTTCGTCGACGAAGCCTACTACCTCATTCTGATTCTGTTTCCATTTCCCTCCCTTTTTATTATTTAAATACCATTATTCTTCGGGTCGTTACAGATACAACGGCTCAAACCTCTATGATGGTTTGAAATT
This sequence comes from Malania oleifera, assembly GCF_029873635.1. Lineage (NCBI taxonomy): Eukaryota > Viridiplantae > Streptophyta > Magnoliopsida > Santalales > Ximeniaceae > Malania > Malania oleifera. The sequence continues at coordinate 64,078,660 of NC_080419.1, forward strand.
AGAATAGTGTTCCCAAGAGGGGGTGAATTGGGTTAATTAAAAATTTAATTCTTTTTAACTTCTTACTTGTTTTGGTGCAACAACAAGAAAGTAAGTAAATCAATCAATTTATAATCACAACCAAAACACACCACAAAGTACTAAAATTTAAACAATCCAATCAACCACAATATTAAAATCAATCAATCATTTAAGAACTTGATGCTTTCAGCTTTTGGTAGCAGTCCTATGTTTATATGCAAGCCCGGTTTTGATTTTGATTTGTAACGCGCCCTCTTAACCTAGATTTTTGCAAATTAACCAACGTAGTCCCTTGTGGGTTTCTGCAAAAGGTTAATTAAAAACATTCTTTCTAAAATTAAGAGTCTTCTCTAAATTTTTTACTTTAGCCCTGCAATCAGCAATATGCATTCAACAAATAAAAATATCATGTAGAAAGTAAAGAGTAAAGTACAGCGAAGAACCCCAAGTTTTTATGAGATTCGACTTATCCCCAGCCTACGTCCTCACCTTTGGCAAACTACCAAATGATTCCACTATATTAGTTCCTTTGCCGGGAGGAACAACACCGTTACAACCACTCCTTACTTAGGCTAGAGTCCGCCTCTCCAAATGATATTCCCTCATTCGGTCCAACAATCCAAGCACTTGAACCATCAATAGATCTACAAAGTAAGATTTGAAACAAAGTGTACAAGAGATGCTCTCAAAAGAGCTGATTAGTACAAATTCAGAGTTATAAACTTCAAAGCAGATTAAACATGAAATTCAGATTGAAGCCCCAAGAGTATATCATTGTATGATACTTTCAATAGATGAAAGAATTTTGAATTGTAGCACAATACTAGAGATTGAGAGTCAGTAAAGCCTCACTAGTTTTCGTGCAAGTTGAGAGTGAGAGAGCTCTTGAGAGTTTGGGAACAATTTGAGAGAGTATGAATGCTGTAATTGATTCTTGGTAATTGAATATATTGATCTTGAGTGCATTTATAGAGTTAGAAAAGTATTTAACTTGATCCCCATGTTTACTTGGAGTAGTGTCCAAGGTTTGAACAAGTTTGAGCCCCAAGTAATTGATTTTTCAAAAATATGTTTGTTATGAATTTTAAAATCTACTGTGTGGCAGTAGCCTGAGAACTGCTAGTCAGTCGCCTATCAATGTATTACACTGATAAAATACATAGGTAGTAGGGTTGCAGTCGCCAGTCACCTTGAGGTTAGGTGCTTGTCACTGAATTTCTCAGTTTCAATAAACGGGCAGAAAGATGACAACAACCTGATAAAACCTGAATAAGCTTCTCAAAAAACCTTGTTAGGTGCTTGTTAAGGTCCAGTCAGTAGCCTAACGACCTTCTGTCTGTGTATTTTAGAAGCCTTTAAAGTGGCAGCCTACTGACCATGTGCAGTCAGGCGCCTGTCAAGTAAAAAATCTGACTTTTAAACTATTGTTATTCTCTCTCTCTTTTCTAATCTATTCTTGGAATGTTAATTTTTTTTCTTTGAAAAATATGTTCCAAGTTTTTAAAATTAAGGTCTTTAGGTCTCTTCATTCCTAAAGAGCTTCAAAATGAAATTTCATAATTTGAAAATACTTGAAGTACTTACAAACATGTCCTATTAGACTCTCTTCATTTCTTGAACTCTTTTTCAAAAACTTCATCAAGCTGTTGCTTTGAGTTCCTGAATTTTCAATATTGATCTCTTGAGTTGATATGAACTTTCAATGTTCTTATGATATTTGAGTCTTTCCATGTTGGTCTCTTGAGCTTTTAGAATTGATCACTTGTGTTCATGAAGTATGCTTTTGTTTCAATATCTGAAATATCATAACTTTGAAGAACATTAGATAACCTTACTTTGTTATCATCAAAATTAAGAGTCATAAGCCTTGGTTAGGCCAACAATGTCCCCCTTTTTGATGATGACAAATAAGGAGAAAAGATAGGCAAGCCTTAAAAAGCTCCCCCTTACAATAAGCATAGATCTTTAAAGGAAATAACACAAATAAGCATACTTTTAAATACTTCATCATTTCATAATCATCATGCATACTCCCCTTTGTGACATAACCATAATATATTCGAAAACATACATACCATAGGCCATCATAACCATCTTTTGCTCATACACATACTCCCCCTTTTGACGTCAATCAAAAAGGAAATAACAAACATATAAAAAGCAAGTGTTCCATACATTAGCAAAATATGAACAAAAGTTAAAGTTTTTAAAAGTTACAAAACATCAAGGATAAGCATAATCAAGCATCAGATTCTGAAGTACTATCTTCAATAACTTCTTTTCCTTTAGAGCCCTAGCAGGTGCAGAACTAATATCCATGGGGGTTGCACTAGTGATATGATGTTCTATCTTTTCAAGACGCTGATCTAGTGATGAGTATTTAGTGTCCATAGTGGAGACTCTTTCTTGAAGTGAAGTGAGACCAGTCCGCATGTCAGAGTTAAAGCTAGAATAATGCTAGTAGAAGGGAATGAACCATGCAGGCATATCAGCTTCTTCAGCAGTTGGATTAGGGTCTTCTAGCTCTAGTTGTGCAGGCCTATTTCCTCTATAAAAAAAACCATCATTGAGTGTACTTCTTGTAACCCATCAATTTTAGTGTGGTTGAGGAGAATAGTTCATAATAGGTTCTTTTTACTAGTTTGGAAGATGGAGTTAGAACTTGAAAGTGAGCAACAACCAAAGAGAGTATTCCTCCATAGGGAAGTACAATATTACGAGTTTCCAACTTCATGACCGTCCATTTAAGCATTAAACATGTTAAATCCAACTTCTTTCCTTTGAATAGGTACCGCATTATAAAACAATCCAAGAAGGACATATGATCATATGATCCTACTGTAGGAAGGACATTGTAGGCAATGAGTTTGTGAAAAATTAAAGCTTGTAGATTTAGCTGCTTATAAAGTGGAGCATTACCAAAGTAAACAGGAGGATCATTCATTACAAGTGGCAAAAACTCTTGTGGAGTGAATCCTTGCTCCATAATCCATTGTTTTTCAATAGGATTACACTCGAATTCACCACTCTTTATGCGTAGAATTTTGCCTAATGAGTGTGGTGTAAGGGTGAGGGTTTGTCCTTGATGGGTGGAGGTGACACTCAGTCACTGGTTGTGACTGCAACTTAGTGAGAATCAATTGCAAAAACAATTAATTTCAATATGAAAATAAATACATAGGAATCCAAAAAACAAAATCTCTTTTGCTTACTGGTTATTCACCCTCACTTCACCACATACTACATTGCACACACACAAACACATCTATTTATAGCAGATCCTAAAACAAAATAATCAAGGATTGTGGCTGGTAGGTGAGGTTGGTGACCACCGATCAATAGAAGCGACTGGTCGGCAGTCGTCGACAAATATTGCTGCCCCCGTCAAGTTTACTCTTCAACATCCCCCCTTAAACTTGACTCTTCTAACTTTATCATTCCGAGCATTGTCTTCAGTCTTGCAAAAATATCATGCCTTAGTGGTTTAGTGAAAATGTCAGCAATCTGATCATACGTTCTGTAATATATCAACTTCACTTCTTTATTCTTGACATGCTCCCTCATAAAATGATACCGAGCATCAATATGTTTGCTTCTTTCATGGTAAATAGGATTTTTTGCAAGTGCAATTTCTAATCGGTTGTCGATGTAGACTTCTGTGGGGTTATCTTGAAGAAATCTCAGATACTTTAGTACATTCCTAATCCATATACCATGACAAACAACTGAGCTGGCAGCAACATACTCAGCTTCACATGATGATATCGTTACGATGGGTTGCTTCTTCGATGACCATGTAAACGCTGTATCTCCTATGAAAAATGTGAATCCCGTCGCTTTTTTTCTTTCATCAAGATCTCTTCGCCAATCGCTATCTGAATAGCCGATAAGTTTGCAATCACCTCTTAATGAATAGAACATGCCATCGGTGATGGTACCCTTGACATATCGAAGTATCCCTTTTGCTGCATTCAGGTGGGACTGGTCAAGAGTCTCCATGTACCTGCTAACAAGTCCAACTCCATAGAGTATATCTGGTCTGGTGCACGTCAAATACCTCAAGCTTCCAACCAGACTCTTGAAATATGTGGGTTCAACATCTCCTTCCTCATTCTTTCTCAATTCCAATCCCGTTTCAACCAGAGTTGTCACAAGGTTGCATTTGTCCATCCCAAACTTCTTCAGTACTTCTTTTGCATAGTGGCTCTGGGAGTTGAAGATTCCCTTCTCACTTTGCATGACTTCTATGCCAAGAAAATGAGCCATCTGGCCAATATCCATCATTTCGAATTCTTTGACCATGCTTCTTTTGAAAGCAGCAAACATCTCTGGATTGTTGCCAGTGAAGATCAGATCATCAACATATAGGCAAGCAATTAGTATGCTTCCATCTGTCTTCATCTTCATGTATAGCGCATGCTTATAGGGACACTTCTCAAATCCATTCTTCTGGAAGTAGCCATCAATCCTCATGGTCCACGCACGAGGTGCATGCTTCAAACCATAGAATGCTTTCTTCAACTTGTACACTCTATCTTCTTTGCCCTTCTTCACAGATCCAGGTGGTTGATCGATATAAATCTCTTCTTCTAGAAAACCGTTCAAAAATGTTGATTTCATGTTCAATTGGTAAATCTTCCGTCCATTTTGTGCTGATAGTAAAATTAGTAATCTGATGATTTCAAGCCTGGCAATCGAGGCAAAGATTTCTCCATAATCAATCCTTTCTTTCTACTTGTAGCCTTTGGCGACAAGTCTTACTTTGTATCTCTAAACTTCTCCTTAAGTGTTCTTCTTGGTCTTGTAGACCCATTTCACACTAATAGTTTTGTGGCCCTTCGGGATATTTGTCAACTCCTAAGTCTTGTTCTTCTCGATGGATTGAATCTCTTCATCCATTGCTTTTCTCCATTTGTCTTCTTCGTTAACTTCCTTAAAGCTAACTGGGTCGCTAGTCAGCAATAGACAGTATAGAGTAACATACTCTTTTATAGGTTCTGTAGTTTCATACAGATCAGCTAGATTATGGGCTCCTCTAGGCCTCATGTCTGAGATTTAACGCTCAATTAGTGATGGAGATTCATTCCTCTGTGGTGAACCATGTGGAGGTGTTTGCAGCTCGGGAACTTGTGACTCGATAGCCACTTCTCTTTTCTATGTGGGTTTTTCTCCTTCAAGCGTCAATTCCTCATCTTTGGAAGATTTAGCCTGGTCTTGGGTCGAGCTGTGCGCCATTAGTGTAAAGACCCAAAAAATTAAAATGATTAAAATAATAATAAATAAATAGATCAAAGGAATAGTATGGGGAAAAAAAATAAATATATATGAAATAAAATGAAATTAGACTAATTATTAGTTAGTTAATTAATTGAATATTATTTAATTGAATTAATAAATTAATTAAACGTTATTTAAATGAATTAATTAAGTAAATAAATGATGAGTATATATATATTAGGATAGGGTGTATATATATATGGTTAAAGTAATAAGTGTATATATATAATATAAAATAATATAAAGATAGAATTAAATGAATTGGATTTCAATTTGAAATCCAATTCAATTGTTAATCTTACCTCTCCAGTGCCTGAGCCTGATTCACGCCCCCCCTCTCTGCAAATTCCTACACCAGCTTGTGGCCGCTCCGTCTCCGTCTCTCTCCTTCTCTCAATTTCGCGATGAGTTTGCGGTGGATTAGGAAACGGAAGGTGCTGTTGGATTCATGGTTCTACTGCCGACATTTCTATTGGAGCAGATTCGTCGTGGGAACGGCTTCGACACAGCTTCTGTGGAAAGGTAACTTTTCCTCATTTTTCCAATTTCTCTTTAAATATGTTGTTAAATCAACGATCAGACACCACCACAGGGTCCTAGTCATCGTCGTCGTCATTTTGGCGTAGGTAATTTTCCAATTGGGGTTTTCTAGGCCCCACTCCAAAGCGAGTGTGATTTGGGAAAATTGGCAAATTGATTATATTTGCTGGTATAACTGTTAATTTGAAAATTATTGCCCTAGAAAATATTTAAATAATATTTTATTTAGGGTTAATTTAATGAAACTAGGAATTTAATTTTAGGATCCGGGTGAGCGTCGTAGGCATCTTTTCGGGGTCCCTGTTGACGTAGTGCAAGAAATCAGGTAAAGGGAAATTATATATTAAATCAAATTTTATGAAATTAAAGGTAATAATTTATGTTATATTATATGTATGTTTTGGTGTGAATTATTAAAATGCCAACCATGTAAAACTATGAATTCTGAGCTTAGGACCACTTATTTAGTTACTTTGTTTATCTTCCTATAATCTATGCACATTCTCACAATTTCGTCTTTCTTTTTCACAAATAAAACTAAAGCTCCCCATGGCGATACACTAGGTCTGATAAACCCATTATTCAATAAATCTTGTAGCTGATCCTTTAAATCTCCCAATTCTGCTGGAGTCGTTCGATAAGGAGCTTTAGAGATCGGTGCCATCCCTGGAAGCAAATCGATAGCAAAACCTATCTTGCGGTCGGGAGGCAACCCAGGTAACTCCTTTGGAAAAACATCTAGAAACTCTTTTACCACTGGTATACTAATAAGTTTCAATTCATTTTCTATCACCTTCTTTACATAGGCCATAAACCCCTACATCCGTCCAGGAGTAGTCTTTTTACTTGTATGGCTGACACTAATTGAGGCGGGGAATGCACCCGTGACCCCACAAATATGAATTCTTGCTTTAACGGTGGTCTGAATATCACCTCTTTTAGATGACAGTCAATACTAGCATAGTTAGCTGCCAGCCAGTCCATAACTAGTATTACGTCAAATCCATGCATGTCTAGCACTATTAGGTTAGCTGGTAATACTCTCCCCTGAACATCTATTAGATAGCCTCTGAGCACCCTACGACACCTCACCACAAACCTTGTCGGTGTAGCTACTAACAATTCAACATCTAATAATTGTGTCTCAACTCCAGATAATTTAACGTATCCCGTAGACACAAAGGAATGGGTGGCACCTGAATCAAACAAAACAATAGCTTGACATGATAACGTAGTAAGGGTACCTGTTACGATGTCGCCTACAGTCTCAACATCTCCCAGCGTCAATGCATAAACCCTCATCGGAGCTACATTCCTCTGCTGGCCTCCATGAGGCGCCTGATAACCTCCCCATTAAGGTCTGGGAGCAGAAGCAATACCAAACGGTGTAGGGCAATCTCGTACCAAATGTCCCAGTCCTCCGCAGTAATAGCAGACGCCTTTTCCCGCTTGACAACACCCCAAGTGTCTCTTGCCACATGTCTGACAGACAGGGTAGATCTGCACACCCTAAACCTCATGGCCCCTCATTTATTGCCTTTGTCCCCTACCATAATTACCTCTCTTCCACGACCCCTGACTAGATCCCTGCTGAAAACTTGAAGTCATGGACCTCTTCTTCTGTCCTTGGTCCTCTGCACCCATCTGCTCACTAGCCTTTGCCATAGCTGCTCTATCTACGAACTCAGCAAAGTCCTGCACTTTTAGCACTACTATCTGTTTATATATTTCACACCTCAAACCTCTTTCAAACTATCTCGCCTTCTTTGCCTCATCAAGAATGATATACGGGACGAAACTGGACAACTCTATGAACCTTGCCGCGTACTGGTTGGACTATTTGCTGTCCCTGCTTCAAATTCAAGAATTCCTCTACTTTGGCCTCTCTGGTAGTGGCCGGAAAGTATCTGTCGAAGAACAACTCTTTAAACCGGCACCAAGTCATAGCTATAGGTACTGCCCTCTATTCCTCCAATAGTTTTACCACAATCCACCATCTTTCGGCCTCTTCTGACCGCTTATAGGGGCAAGTAAGACCCTCTGCTCTTCCATGCACAGCAGCACTGCCAATACTTTCTCAATTTTCTGCATCTAGTTTTGGCGATTGTAAGATCAGCTCCTCCTGAAAATGCAAGAGGATTCATCTTGGTGAATTTCTCTGTCGTACACCCATGACCTGCAGATGGACCTGCTTTTTCCTTGGAGCACCGTGCAATCTCAGCCATGACCTATTAAGTTACGCTGCGTAATACCGCGTCTAAATTACCTCTGCCTGCACCCGAGGGCTCTACACCCTCACTACCGCTCGCATGAGCACTACAACCCTCAGGATCCATCTTGAAAGAGACAATAAACATATCTTAGGGACCCTATCCTTAAAAATTATGTATTTAACCACTATCTTGACATCCTTATCTTAAATTAAGATTCGGTCCTATACTATAGAAACACAACCCGACAATAGTTTACTATGACTTTCTTGTAATCGTCACCTCAGGAAAGACACAAAAACCACCATGAAAGTCCTGCCTCCACATTGCAAAACAAAACTTCGAATCCTTTTTCCTATACTCTGGTATTGTTTCCACTGCACTTTAAAATCTACAGAACCTAGAGACCTAGGCGCTGATACCAAACTGTAACGACCTGCCTATTTTGCTATATAAATTTTTTTTCAACATAAGCACATACATAATAACTCTGATATTCTGCTAAACTGATATAGTCATGATCAACTCGGTCCCATGGGTGCTGAGAATAAACTTGTCATACATCTCTGATACCTAAACAGCGAAAAAACATAATTTACATACATGCCATACAATACCGGACACAATACCAAAATTCTACTGAACCTGTCATATATGTACAATCATCCACAAAAGGACCAAAAAGTACCCTAGGGTCATAACCCAAAAACCATTCTGACCCTAACTCAACTACTTACCCTTCTAATAGGGTAGTTCAGTCAACCTTTACTGCTGCAGAGCTTTATTTGCCCTTCTATCTAGATTTCCTGAAATGTTTCTAATGCTAGGGTGAGACACCTCTTAGTAAGGGAAATAAACTAATATCAGTGTGTGGCAACATAAGTATTATCGTGTTTAAACATGAACTATACATAATATGTATATCTGATAAAAACTGGTTGTATAAACTCTGAGCAAAGCATGATTCATCATATCATAATAAATATCATACTAATTTATGTAATCATGTAAAACGTCTTCTATAATTGTACAATACTGAAATAATACCCAGGATGGATAGCTAGCTGATGTCATGTCTTACCCCCACATGATAGGGTTGTGCTGCCCAAAAAAGGGACCTAGCAATGGCCACCCTAAGTCAAACATAAGTTTGTAAGTATGATGAGCTTGTCCCACCTGTTCCGGACTACCAGGGGAACACCTGCACTACACTGAAGCCGTATCGACTGTCATCTCCCGCACTCTATCTGAGATGTGTGATAGCACTAACATAAGCTTGAACTTATATGTATAGCTATGATACTGTGCTCTGAAATACTAAACTAAGCCATCCTGGTTCTGATAACATATAGTACATACAATTCGTATTTATGATACATAATTGTTATGTATTTCTGAGTAATATCTAACATGATCATATTTTCAAGGATTCTAAAATATCATACATAATTACGGCATATGCGCCGATCGTAAATCACGACATCTATGCCGGCCATATCATAACTTACTGAACATGAATTTTCTGCACTATTTAACATAATATTTTAAACCATAGTTTCTATACTGCTTTCATGGTTTTTTTGAAAACTATTATAACATGCTTATTTTGGAAAATTATAATATTTTGGTATAACATAATTTTCATGAAAATTTATACTCATGCCACACAAATATGAATAGTACTCTAAACATAAAATCTGATTTGAAATCATATTGTCTAATAAAATGTATTAAATCTATTTTCCTGTTCAACAACAGTATTTTCAAACCCTGTACTATACATATATAATTTCTAAAAATAAATGTTGTATATTCATAAATAATTTCATGAAAAATGCTGACTTAATTTATCCCCTTACCTGACTTACTGAGAAGCCCACAAATTTAAACAAACCTACTCCTGTATATGTGTTCCCAACCCAACACCTTGAAATTCACATTTCCCAACAAATCAACATATAATACTGTAACACCTTCCAACACATTCCCCTCAGTCTAGAAATACCCAATAACTTATAAAACTTAAAATAACTAACTTACCCAAATTTTGGGATGGAGCCTAAATACTCCAAATCAAAATTCTGATCTGGCAATATCGTAGAGAATCTTCCCAAGAGTAACGTGGCGGCTTCCGATCGTCAAACAGGCGAGAATCAAAGCTAGAATCCTAGAGAGAGAGAAAGAGAAAGAGACGAATTTTAGAGAGAGAGAGGGTTTTGCATGTGAGTTTGTCACTAAAAACTCGTTTTGTGCTTATTTATACACCTTTGAACGTGTGGCTTCATCGATAAGATACGTAACCTCATCAACGAGTCCAAGGAGCAAGTTCCTTGACGAACTTGTAACCTTCGTCGATGAACTTTAGGCTCTGATATAACCCCTCTCAGTATTTTTTCGTCGACGAGACATGTGGTGCATGACAAATCTAATAGGGAGTTCGTCGACGAGACCAAAGGGTTTGTCGACGAATCCTATTTAGTTCCCTTTTTGAATTTCCTTTTCCTTCCACCTATTTACCTCTCTCTTTATTATTAAATGACTATTATTTTAGAGGTCTCTACAATATTTATTCTTGACATTTAGTTTATTTATTTCTCTATAATGCACATCCTTATAGTCCCATCTTTCTTTTTCACAAACAAAACTGGTGCTTCCCAAGTCGACACACTAGGCCTGATAAACCCTTTATCCATCAACTCCTGCAACTGGTCTTTTAATTCTTTCAATTTGGCTGGAGTCATTTCGTACGGTGCTTTAGATATCAGTGCTGACCCGGGTAGTAGATCCATAGTAAATTCAATCACTCAATCTGGTGGTAAACCAAGCAATTCTTCTAGAAAGACATCTAGAAATTCTCTAACTATTGGAATATCATACTATTTCAGTTTTTCCCTTGGTAACTCCTTTATGTAAGCAATATATCCCTGGCAACCACCCTAAAGCAGCTTCCTCGCCTGAATTGCCTATACAAACTGTGGCGAAGCGTGCACCCGTGAACATATAAATATGAATTCTTGCTCACCTAGGGTCTGAAAATCACTTCTTTTCGATGAAAATCTATGCTAGCGTGATTACCTACCAACTCGTCCATACCCAATATCACATCAAACCCCTACATGTCTAATGCCACAAGATCGGCTAGTAGTACTTTCTCCTGAATGCCCACTGGAAAATTTTTAAGTACCCTCCTACACCTCATTATTGACCTAGTTGGCGTGACTACTAATAATTCCACATCTAACAACTGCGCCTCAATCCTAGATAACTTAGCATATCTCGACGACACAAAAGAATGGGTGGCACTTGTGTCAAACAAAGCAACAACTTTATATGGTAAAATGGTAAGTATACTTTTCACAACATTTCCAACAGTCTCAGCATCTCTCGGCGTCAATGCATAGACTCTTACTGGTGTTGTATGCCTCTACCAGCCTCCACGGGGTGCCTGATAATCACCCCGGAATGATCTGTGAGCAGGTGCGTGAGCTGATGGTCCCTAACTTGACCAAGCCTTATGACTAGGTCTCCCATACCAATAGTAAACATTCTCTCCTCTTCTACACTCACCTGGATGCCTCCGACCACATCTGCGACAGATGGGATAAGTTGACTCACCGTGAAACTCTTGGTGTTCTATCATCTGCTTGTGGCCTCCTCTGTACTGATCTCCTCTCCATGGGCCTCAACTGGAACCCACCTGAAAACCTGGAGGCATGGACCTATTCCTCTAACTCGGTACTCCCACATCTGTCTGCTCGCTCTCCTATACTTCTATGGCTCTATCAACTAATTTAGTGAATTCTTGTATCTTTAAAACTACCCACCTACTTATATATATCTCGCCTCATACCTCTTTCAAACTTCCTGGCCTTTTTAGCTTCATCTAGCACTATGTATAGAGCAAATTATGACAGCTCTATAAACTTTGCCACATACTTATGGACTATCAACAGGCCCTAAGTCAAACCCAGAAACTCTTGCATTTTAGCCTATTTGATAGTGGAGGGAAAATATCTGTCAAAGAATATCTCTCTGAACCTGCTCTAGGTTGTAGGCTCTAGTATGGGTCTCTGCTCCTCCAATAATTTCTTAGTCGTCCACCATCTCTCAACATCTACTGTCAGCTTGTACGTAGCATAAAGGACTCTACTCATCAGTGCAATGAAGCACCGCTGGTTCTTTCTCCATTTCCTACATCTAGTTCTCCGCAACTACAGGATCAACTACTCTTGAAAACACTGGAGGGTTCATCTTAGTAAACTTCTCTATCGTATGACCCTGGGTTGTAGATGGACCTCCCTGCTCCCTAGAGTTTCGTGCAATCTCAGCCATGACCTGCTGAGCTATGCTGCGTAAAACAGCATCTGAGTCCCCGCCACCCATGTTAGAGGTCCCTGCTCCATCATCATCGCTACTGTGAGCATTACTACCTTTTGGGTCCATCTTGCAATAATAACAAATTATTCTGAGAATCTGAGCCTCATAATACTATTCTAACTAAAATATCCCCCATACCTCCTATCTCTAATTTAAGGTCTAGTCCTACCATATGGAAATAGAAATGGACGATAGTTTACTATGGTTTTCTTGAAATTGTCATCTCAAGAAAAACACAGAAACCACCCCGATGTTCCTACTTCCATACCATAGAACAAAACCCTAAATTCTCATCCTAATTTCTCAACATTAACTCACTGATACTTTGTTCTATCCTTCTCAAAATTTTAATCCTATATTCTGGTATTGTTTTCCGCTATACTCTAGAGTCTACAGAACCTAGCAACCTAGGCTCTGATACCAAAATGTAACGACCTGAAGTTTCATACCATTTTTTTTTAAATATATATTGTAAATTACCTTACTTTGATACCCCTGTAATAACTACTAGAAAATACCTACGTAGCGGAAAACACAAAACTATACAACCATATACACAATACCAGAATTCAGTAACTCTCCAAAATATACATACACAAAAACATAACTCTTTAGTATCATCTATCAGAGCTCCTGATATCCACCCAAAAATACTTTTCTCCTATAAACACTTACCCTACAAACAGGGCAATGCAACCGACCTCCCTATCTTCGAGCCTGATTTGCTCGTCTAGTTGGATCACCTGAAAAATGTTAATTTACTGGGATGAGACAACGCTCAGTAAGAAAAAATATGCTATTACCAGTATATGGTAGCTGAGTTTACATAAATAATTTACTGATAAATAATTGAACTGAGATATCATGTAAAATATAATATTGTGTAACTCACACCTATATGACTTAAAAATACAACTGTATTATCTGAGTTTTCTATTTATTCATACTGCTAATATTATAATATATCTTCTATTATTTTGTAAATCTATATATATATATATATATGTGTGTGTGTGTGTGTGTGTGTGTGAAAATTACCTTGAAAAACTGTATGTCGTGATTTAACCCTTTGTGACAGGGTTGTGCGGCTTGTAGGCGGGACTTAACCTTAGTTGGCCCACCTAGATAAGTCAACTAATACTCTATCAATCCTTAGAACAGCCTTACTGCTATCCCTCCAAATGCTCGATATTGGCTTTCCCTCGTCAAACCGGCCACCTCTACCCAGAATACTTGGGAGCCTGCAATCCCTCCAAGGCATGGTTGACGAAAATCCACACACTATCTGAGATATGTGGTTGCACTTTGATTTGAAATAGCTACGGTACCGTGCTCTACTGACTAAATCTAACTGAAATAATTCATCGGGGTCTGATACTATATAATACTAATATATAATTATCTTACTGTTTCATCATGATTCCAAAATAACTATAACACTGTAAATCTGATCTAAAAATACTGTAATATCTTACTAAAATAACTGTAATATCTGATCTGTATTATCTAACTGAATAAACTATAATATCTGAGTGTTATGGATTTGAAATTCTAGAAATCATGGTATTTTGTAAATACTGTAAAATATCTGTCTATAAAATATCTGTTTGTATAATATCTGTCTGTAAAATATCTGTCTGTATAATGTGTGTCTTTATATACACTCTAATTTATAATTCTATAAAATCTAGTAAAACATATTTTTGCGCAAAAATACTGTAAATCATGGTATTCTGAAAAACTGTATAAATTTTGAACTGATCTAATATTAACTCATACCACACAAATAGATAAATAAAACCCCTATACTAAAATCTGTACTGTCTGATAATGAAAATAATTTATACTCTATAGAATTTACCCCGAAATACATATATATTACTCACGCCCACGGTATTCATAATTCCATAATCCTAAAATTACACACACACACACACACACACACATATATATATATCCTTGTCAATCAACTGAATTTCCCATAATAGTTTCATACTCGCATTTCCTGAATTATAAACTATTTATCATTTACCTAGGTCCCTCAGGAAAAACACCCACTGAAAACCTAGCCTGCCTGCCGTGTATACACCAACCCTGAATTATACAAAATCCCAATTTCTCAATTTAACCTCAGAAATACACTCACATCTAAGGTTATACCTTCAATAATTAAATGATCAACACAAAACACTCAAATAACACCCTTACCTTAGTTTTGGGATGGTGCCCCAAAACCCCAAATTGAAATTTTACTCCGCCTACGTTGTAGAGAATCGTCTTAGGAACCCTATGGTGGTTCCTAATCATTGAAATGAGGCTTAACGGAGTGGAATTTGTAGAGAGAAGTGAGAGAGGTTCGTGGGTTTGAGAGAGGAGAGAGAGAGAATTTGATTTTGTTTTAAAATGAAGCTCTCGGTTCTTTATAAGTTTCAGCACTGACCAGAAAATCGTCGTCTTTTTCTATGCTTCTTAGAAAACTGTCGCCGGTTTTCTATTAACCGACTTCAAAATTACCATTTTACCTTTACCCGACCACTGTTAAAACCCAAAACCGTCGCCGATTTTTTGGCTCCTTCAGAAAACCGTCGTCAATTTCCTCTTGCCTTAGCCAAAAATCCTTTTTTTTTCCCATTTTCTTTTATTATTATAATTTTCGAGTCACTACAACATGGCTTAGAAAATATGGAATTTCAGGGTTTCAAGCAAAGTCTTACACAATATAAAGCAAGGGTTCAAACAAGTACTAAATTTACCAAGAGATTCATTGGATAACTTGATGTTGTTCAACACGAGTTAGATCACGCCGTAAGTCCTTCGAACAAGCTTTGAAACACCAAGATGAACACAACTATGGAGTGAAGGGAAGAAGTGGCCATGTGGGTGTATAAGGGGGAGGTTGTGGGGTGTTTAGATGGGAGGCCGTGTGGGTGAGAGATAGGAGGGGGGTGATGGTATCGCTGGATGGAGTGGTCTCTCACCGCTTGATCTCCGGAGAGAATGTCGTAGCCTCAACTACACAATCAAGAGATTGGACAAAAATTTCAAGCTTCAACAATGGAATTATTTCAATATTCAAACATAAGCTACCATAAGAGTTCTTACAATGAAATAATATAAAGCTAGTATGGCAGGACAAGACATTCGCAAGCTTACACTTCCCACACAAGCATGAGAGACAAAGCATGGGGAAAAAAAGCATTAATTCCTAATATAATAAATACTCTCATAATTTACTAAATACATATGCAAGCTTAGTTGTCTTGCAATATTACAAATTAAATGTGAGACTCGAGCATATGCCAAAAGGAGGCCCAAAACTGTGTGGGGCCCATGGAGCCGTGTGGGGTCCAAAAGCCGTGTGGGGCCCATATGGGTCTTAAGGTGTGCTTCAATACTTCACTTGGGTCTTCAAGCACCTAATAGTCTTGAAATGACATATCCAAGAAAAATATAAATGAACATAATAATAAAGTCTTCAACAAAAAGTCTTCCATCCAAAAAGTAGATGTAATCCCACGTGTACCTACAAAACAATTATGAACAATAGGGGATATCGGGAGGTCGTCCACATGTCACCATATCTACTGAGGAAATGGTTAAAGCATGTTGATCCCCATTAGGTATGGCCGGCCTAGTCTTATGGTCACCCCTCAAGCAAGCACATACATGTGAACACTTTGATTCAAGAATTCAATCAACCAAACACAAACATCATAAATTATGCGACGATTCACATGTTGTAAAATTTTTGAAAAAGTATATGATTTTGTCTAGAAATCAAGTCCCAAGTGTTCCTTTATTAAGGAATCAAGTTTTTATGCGGAAAGATGTTATTTTTAAAATTCAATAATGCACTTAATATTCATACGATTAATATTAACAAGTGACAATATTGAAATCTAAGGATTCAAGTGGACTCCTCTAATATGGGATTCAATGCTTCAAGTAATGGTTCATGTAGAACTTGTAATAATAATAATAATAATAATAATAATAATAATAATAATAATAATAATAATAATAATAATAATAATAATAATAATAATAATAATAATAATAATAATAATAATAATAATAATAATAATAATAATAATAATAATAATAATAATAATAATAATAATAATAATAATAATAATAATAATAATAATAATAATAATTATATTATTATTATTATTATTATTCTTCTTATTAATTACATCTTAATACTGCATCTGGAGTAATTAATACCAATATAATACAATGATATATTAATATAATATAATTTAATCTACGGATAAAAGATTCATGATCTTCTGATATATATATATATATATATATATATATATACACACACAAATATCTTCTTATGATATATATATATATACACACATATACAAATATCTTCTTGTGAAATATATATATATCTAAAGGAAGTAGAAAACTTCCTTACGAAGTTTTCCAGGACCCCCCTCACGGTTCTCTCTCTCTCTCTCTCTAAAATTCTTGGCTATTTCCTGGTCAAATCGAAAAATGAACATCATATCTGGGCTCCAGCTCTGCTCTTGAACGTTTTAACCGGAGTGGATTCATTGTTTGGACGTTGTAGGCTCCACTCTAAGGCTAAGGTAAAGGTAATGGATTATGTCAGTTTTTATCAAATTTGAACAGATTAAACGAAAGTATAAGATTGTAGGATAAAAGTAAGGGATTTGCTGAACAATTTGAACGGTTGAAATAATTAATTTTAGTTATTAAATATGCTTTGTAAAGGATTAAAGTGAGTAGGGTTGATCATCTTCATTCTCTTTTAAATATGAATTCTTAGGTTATTATAAACTGTGGAGATGATCATATCCTTATTTTCAGGAACAATGTATTCAAGCATATTATCGTATAGTTTCTACAAGCAGTATATTACAGTATGGTTAACACTTAAATCATGTGGCATGAGATTAATTCTTCATAATAAACTGGTTGTGATTACTGTGGTGGATAAACTTATATGTTTGGGCGATGTGTGGTTATTCTTGTATTTTGCAATATAACATTGGCAGACCTGAGGAGTTCGTTATATTGTCCTTGATTTAAATCGCAATATAATGCTGGCAAGATATGAGGAATTCGTTATATTGTCATTTATATAAATGGGATAAAACGTTGGTAGGCCTGAGGAGTTCATTTTACTGATTTACTATGAATAGGTCATTATGAAAGTGTAACAGTGGATGTCTGTTGTGAAGTACGTGCTGAGAATGATGGGGAGGGATGCCCTGAGAACCACGGGAAGCGAAGTATTTGCGCATTATCCTTTGTGGGTGTGAGTACATGTATGTGAATTAAATGTATTGTGATTGTGGATGTGTTATGGTATTACGTATAATATGTGTATGCAGATTTCTGTGGTATGATTGATGATGTATGTGTAAGTACAGTTTATTAGTGTCCTTATAGTTGTAGTTGATTAACAAACGGTTATGTTTTGTATACGCTAAAACTCATGTTAGCCACACACTGGTAACAATCTATTCTGTCTTACTGAGAAGTGTCTCACACCATTATACAACTCTTTTTTCAGGACCTTCTGGTGATTGAGCTTAGCCAGCTCCAGGGCAGGGTTGGATAGTTTAGAATAGTGTGAGTGGTTGTAACAAATATCTTCTTATGATATATATATATATATATATATATATATATATATATATAAGGAAATAGGAAACTTCCTTAGGACGTTTTCCAATACCCCCCTCATGGCTCTCTCCTTAAGATCTCTCTCTCTAAAATTCTTGGCTATTTCCCAGCCAAATCGAAAAACAAACATCATATCTGGGTCCTACCTTTGCTCCTGAAAATTTTAACTGGAGTGCATTTGTCATTTGGATGTTGTAGGCACCACTTTAGGGCTAAGGTAAGGGGAATAGATTATGTCAGTTTTTATTAAATTTGAACTGATTAAATGAAAGTATAAGATTGTAGGGTTAAAGTAAGGGATTTTATGAACGATTTGAACGGTTGAAATTATTAGTTTGAGTTATTAAACATGTTTTTTTAAAGGATTAAAGTGAGTAGGGTTAATCATTTTCGTTCTCTTTTAAAAATGAATTCTTAGGTTATTATAAACTGTGGAGATGATCATATCCTTATTTTCAGGAATAATGTATTCAAGCATATTATGGTATATTTTATACAAGCAGTATATTACAATATGGTTAACACTTAAATCGTGTGGCACGAGATTAACTCTTCATAATAAACCGGTTGTGATTACTGTGGTGGATAAACTTATATGTTTGGGCGATGTGTGGTTATTCATGTATTTCGCAATATAACATTGGTAGGCCCGAGGAGTTCGTTATATTGTCCTTGATATAAATCACAATATAACTTTGGCAGGATATAAGGAGTTCATTATATTATCATTTATATAAATGGGGTAAAACGTTGGTAGGCCTAAGGAGTTTGTTTTACTAATTTATTATGAATAGGTCATTGTGAAAGTGTAACAGTGGATGTCTGTTGTGAAGTATGTGTTGAGAACGATGGGGAGGGATGCTCAGTACGTAAAGGGAACAATGGGGAGGGATGTCTTAAGAACCACAGGAAGCAGAGTATTTGTGCATTATCCTTTGTGGGTGTGAGTACATGTATGTGAATTAAATGTATTGTGATTGTGGATGTGTTATGGTATTACGTATAATATGTGTATGTAGATTTCTATGGTATGATTGATGATGTATGTGTGAGTACAGTATATGAGTGTCCTTACAGTTGTAGTTGATTAACAAACGATTATGTTTTGTATACACTAAAACTCATGTTAGCCACACACTAGTAATAATCTATTTTGTCTTATTGAGAAGTGCCTCACCCCATTATACAACTCATTTTTCAGGACCTTCTTGTGATCCAGCTTAGCTAGCTCCAGGGTAGGGTTGGATAGTTTAGAATAGTGTGAGTGGTTGTAAGAACTTGAAGTATTTAAATTTATGTTTTAAACTCCTGATTATGTAATATGGTGTAATTGATACACCTTTTTGGATACATAGTATAGTACTCTGGTATTTTATTTGAGGATGTTTAATTATTTTCCACTATTTGGATGATATTTATGGTATCAGAGATGTAACAACCTGAAATTCCATATTTTTTTCAAAATAATATATAAAATATACTAATAATCATTTTACTCCGATACTGTTGAAGTCACCTATACAACGGATAGTATAAAGTCATACATCCATAATTAAAATACCATAATCCAGTATTAACCCAAAGCATACATACATAATTATACATCACCTTAACACCTTCTACCCAACACTCTTGAATACTACTCAAAAATGTAATTCCCATATAACACTTACCCTTTAGACAGGGTAGTGTATGTGTGAGTACATTTTATAAGTGTCCTTATAGTTGTAGTTGATTAACAAACGGTTATGTTTTGTATACACTAAAACTCATGTTAGCCACACACTGGTAACAATCTATTCCGTCTTACTAAGAAGTGTCTCACCCCATTATACAACTCATTTTTCAGGACCTTCTAGTGATCGAGCTTAGCCAGCTTCAAGGCAGAGTTGGATAGTTTAGAATAGTGTGAGTGGTTGTAAGAACTTGAAGTATTTAAATTTTTGTTTTAAATTCCTAGTTATATAATATGGTTGAATGGATACACCTTTTTGGATGTATAGTATAGTACTCTGGTATTTTATTTGAGGATGTTGAATTATTTTCCGCTGCTTGGATGATATTTATGGTATCAGAGATTTGTGAATGTAACACATAACACCCCGAGCCTCACTCTCGGGTTCGGGGCATTACAGTTCACACAATCAAGCAAGGATTTAAGAAAAGTAATGAGTTTACCCAAGCGAATCATTGGATGATTTGACGTTATTCAACCTGAGCTTAGACCACATCAAAAGTCTTTCAATCAAGCTTTGAAATACAAAGATGAAAGTGGGTATGGATTTGTAGAGAGAGGAGGCCGTGTGGGTGTTTAAAGGGGGAGGCCGTGTGGGTAAGAGAGGGAGGAGGGGGTGATGGTGATGTTGGATAGAGTGGTCTCTCACCACTTGATCTCCGACGAGAACGATATAACCTCCTACTATGCAATCGCATGAAATGGAGTGTTTTTTCTTTTTTTTTTTCTTTTTTTTTTCAATTTTGAGCCATAGGCTAATTAGAGTTCTACAATTAAAAAGGCTATAACAACTAGCATTGGAGACAAAACATTAAACACTGTCAATAACTCTTACACTAAAAGACAACCTAACACGATTAATACTTACTAAAAAAGAAGGAATTCCAACTCATAGACACACAACTAAAGCTCAGTTGTCATGCACTATTACTATTCAAATTTGAGACTCAAACTTGTGCCAAAAGGAGGCCAAAACCGTGTGGCCTATGGAGCGTAAAATCGTGTGGGGCCCACATGGATCTTGGGGCTTGATCTTGCTTCAACATCTTCACTCGAGTCTTCATTGCACCTAATAGTTTTCAAGAATAAATATCTAAGTCTTCAAAACTTTAATCCACGAGTCCATAAAATCTTGAAATAAAATGTCCAAGTCTAAATTAAAGTGTCCATGCAAAATATAAAGTCCAACATAAAGTATCATCTTCAAGAATGCATCCACAAATAATGTCTTTAAGTCTTCCATCAAAAGGTAGATGATCTTCAAGTAATTCCATGTGTATCTACAAAACAATTATGAGTAATAGTGGACATTAAGAGGTCGTCCACATGTCACCATATCGACAAAGGAGATAGTCAAAACATGTTGATCCCCATCAATACTTTGTAATTTGTCGATTGCTGAAGTCTGAGAGTACATTTTTTGAACTTTGCTTATGAATTTCTCCGAGATTCTTCATGATTTTGAGTCTTTATACTGATCAGAGGGAGTTGGCCAAGCTTGCTTGCTATTTGGATGTTGGTTTTCGTTGTTTTTCCATAAATAGACCAAAATTTTCACTTCAAAAAGCAAATTCACTCAAGTTTTCTAAAATGTCTTCAAGTTTCATAAAAGTTTTTTAAATTTTTCTTGGAGTCGTACATCTATGATGTGGCTTTTGGATGTTCTCCAAGTTTCTAAACATGCTTTCAAGCCAGGTTTGCAATTCTCCTACCAAAAATCCACAAAATGTTTCAAGTTTTATAAATTTTTTCCAATGTAAGCACCCATGCAGTGGCTTGAGGGTAGAGAAAAAAGGTTTCGTAATGTTAAAACTTGATTTTAATCTCTGTTCTTATAATGTTTTCATTGAATGATTTTCTAATCAAATGACAAAATATTTTTCAATATGGTTTCATGTATGAGAGTTTTTTAGTGATTTCACAGAGATTTCTCAAAATTATTCATTAATAATGTTTTCTAAACCTTGTTTTGAAATTCTTGGAACTGTAGTGATTTGATTCCTTTAATGGAAGATATGTAGGCAATATATCTTGGTAGATTCACCAACCACCAAAAACTTCATGTTTTCTTTGCTATTTCATTTTCTAATTTATTATTTTTATTGATGTTTGATTTTGTTTGTTGATTTGCTAAGGCAACAAGTAGTGGAATTCTCATGAGGTTTCTACCTTTTGTATGAATTCCATGAAACCCTTTTTAAAAAGGGAAAGGGAGTGAGAATCTCAAAATTTGTGGCAATGGAAGAAAACAAAAATCAGTAGAGGTCAATTGATTGCTCTCTCCAAGCATTCAACCACTCCATGCCAAACCCAAATTTGTGCTTATTTTCAACTTTTTCTTCGAAATTTTTATTTTTCAATGGAACACAAACACACACACACACACACGCGCGCGTGCGCGCGCACACACACATACATAGGACAAGTGTTGCAACCATCCTTAAAATGGGTACTTTAAGGTGTTAGGTCTTTCAAATCTCAAATTGAAGAGATTTTCCTTGGGCAATGCACATAGAGTTCACCGAAAATAAATAGCAAAAGAAAAAAAATAAAAAAAAAAACTATGGAAGTTCATTAAAAGAAGTAGTAGATATAATTTGGAGAAATTGTTCGACTTAGAGGAAGTGTACTCTACCCTCCTCAATAGATAATAAGAGGAGTGAGCTATTTGAATCGAGGCAGAGTTTGATTTGAAATATTTTAAAGTGGGATGAGTCGAAATTGAATTTTGGAGATTTAAAATTTGAGAAAAACTTATAAAAAATAATTTTTATAACTCACAAATCACAACATAACACATTAATATTAGATCCATATAAATGAAATATATGACTTGAGATGCATTCCAATGATATAGGTAGAAGTACTTTCAAGGTGTGGTTCGGGTGGTAGTGCGGATTGTGAGAGTACCTCTTACGAGGTCAGGTGTTCAAACCCTCTTGAGTTCATTTTCGCCTCTGGATTCCTGAAATTTACCTCCCTTTGAAGTTGTGGGGTCAGCTTCAAGGGGTGCGAGATTAGTCACTTGGATTGTAAAATGGACACGTAGAAACCGGTGCTTAATCCAAAAAAATGATATAGGTAGAAGTATTAATATAAAATATTGTAAGGTGGACTTTAGATTCTACGTTCATCACTCGTCTTTCTCTTAAAATTTGTCCAAA
The DNA here is from genome assembly GCF_029873635.1 of Malania oleifera. Lineage (NCBI taxonomy): Eukaryota > Viridiplantae > Streptophyta > Magnoliopsida > Santalales > Ximeniaceae > Malania > Malania oleifera. The sequence continues at coordinate 64,101,651 of NC_080419.1, forward strand.
TAGCCACGTGGACTCAACCCATGGATTCCAATTTCAGATAATACATTCCGATCAGCTGGATTTTCCAATTTAAGACACCCCGGGTGTCGTCTTCTTTGCCCGTTTCCATTCCATACACAAGTCTGCTTTTTTGCCCCCGCCTGAAGCAATTGGGGATTCATGGCCTCCCCGGCAGGGACTCTACGCTTATCGGCGAAGATCCTTCTCGTTCTGTTTGTGTCAGTCGCGGTCGCCGATGACGTTTCGCTGGACGATGACTCGACTCCGAAATCCCCCAACTGCAAAAATAAATATCAGTTGGTAAATCATCAAATCAAACATGATTTGTCTATCTTATTTTCTTTCGTGTCGTTTATTTGTTTGGAGCCGTTCCTTGATTCGGGAAGTGGGAAGAATTTCAGAAAGAAGGAGAGCTAAATTGGATTCGATTGGAATGTTGATGCCGTGAGTTTTGGAAATTTTGCTCTAAATGCGAGATTGTTGATGTTGAATTGGGTTTAGGGAGCTAAGTTCATTTCTTTTAATTTATAAATGGAGCTGCAGGAAAGTGGAGATTGAAATTTCCATCTAATTCCAAGCTCGTGGTGTAATTTCATGCAAATAGAAGCAAACTCCTCTCTTCTATGGTTCGCTAATTCTTTTGCTCCCTCCCTTCATCCCTCTCTGCCCCCACTCTCCACCCGATAAAAAAAAAAAAAAAAAAAAATACACTCCGGTATGGTATTGTGTCTGGACAAAACGACTGTATTGAGGCTGTAAGAGGCCCTTCTAGGACCGCATTAGAAGGGATACCCTGTAAAATTTGTTATGCATATATTGTAGCATGATCGACCATGCTCTTTTGAGCTTTTAATTGTTACCCAAAAAAACAAAAAAAAGAGGAACCGTGGGCATTATGGTTTTATCTTGCAACTGATCTAAAAACATTACTTGCTTTCTTTCTTATATGTGGAAAATTTTCTGTCAAATGGTCAAACAAAGGGCAGTGTATGCTTTACATTCTAGACTCCATTTCATTTGACCCCTGACGGACAAATGACTGAATGATTCAAAAAATGTGACAGTAAAACTGTGGATTATCAATCAAACTCGTCCTGGAAATATTTATTGCAGTTTTCTAGATTAGACCTCCAGCCTTGAACAACTGCAGGTTACATATACAGGAGTAATTTTTCTCTTATGTAACAATCAACATTGTGTCCCATATTCTGAAATATTGTGAAATGGTTGTTCGTGAATGTCAAATGATTATTTGTAAATGATAATTCTAAAACTGCAGCTTGTTTTGCATATGGACTTATAGGATGTGTTTGCCACCCTCTACCCAATGCATCCATTGCGGTATTCTTTTTCCTGTTATTCTATTGAAGAGAAAAATTTATGCCTTTTGTATATAACTGCAACATCATAAATAAAGAAAAACCAATAGTTTTTGCCTATTAGAAAGAGAGAGAAAAATATTTGGGAAAAAGAACTACAAAAACACCCAAAACGAAATAGAAATAGACCTAACGAATGTTGAAAAAGAAAACCCCTTTTCAGCTCCTTTCCATCATAATTAATATAGCTTTAAAATTAGCTAATTTTTGTTGTGCCTTCTTTGCCCGACTTTTACTGCTATCCAAATGTACTTGCTTGCCAACAGGATTTGACAACCACAAACCCTTTTCATCTATCACTTCTTGTGCCTCTACGTCCTTGCCATTCTTCTCTCTCACATGAGAACCAGGGGTGGGCAAAATACCAGCCTTAGTCTGCTTATTCATTTGTCACTCCTTGCTTGCTTGTTCCATCATCCTTGAAGATAGAAACACCCTATATAACGTCGAGTGAAGATGAGGTTGCATAAGAATATCATGCAATAAATTAGAAGATTATGATACATATCCAAATTGATGGCAAACCTCATTTGAAAATAGTCCTTATCACACAGCAGTCACTTGTTTTTCTCCTTAATTGGATTTTCCTCACTAACCATCTTTATTGAAAGTAGCTTTGGCCTATTCAATATCTCCTCAATTCAAAAACTGCCATTGCCATTCCCTCTAAAATTTTACTTACCTGCATGCCATGACTGCCATGACTCTTTTAGTCTCAACAGGAGGATTCGTTTTTTCCACACCCTTTTGCATGGTGTGTAATAGGTATAAACCTTAGATATTGTTGACGTTCCCCAGCCAGGGGTTTTGCCACCCACTTGATCCCACTTTGGCATTTTTAGAGTCCTTATACCTTAAACATCAACTTCATCATCAATCAAATTAGCTCTTGTCCACCATTCCTACAGCTCTCAAACCTTCACCTGGCACACAGAATACTCTTTTCACCTGCACTCAGCTCACTTGAAAAGAATCTGAGATTTTTGGTATTGTTATCTTTCTTTGTAGAAGAATCACTTGGTGATCCATTGTCCTTATTTTGTTTCGTCTGCGCAATTTGTCTGGTACTAGAATTGCTTCAACCTTTATCTCAAAACCCTTCACTCTACCACTTTTAATCTTAACAATTCATCATATTTTTTGCTTTAAAGCCAACCTTTTGGACACTCCCTTTACTTAGACATTGGTCCTCTGAATTCTTTTGGACAGGAATAAGGAAAAAAAAAAAAAAAAAAAAAAGGCAGCTCGGTGCATAAAGCTCCCACATATGCGGGGTCTAGGGAATGGGCGTACTATGTTGGGTCTATAGTACACAACCTTACCTTGCATTTTTACAAGAGGCTGTTTCCATGCCTTGAACCCATGACTTGCAGGTCACGCAGAAACAACTTTACCATTGCGCCTAGGCTCCCCTTCCTTTTGACAAGAGTATGTGCCTTCACAAAAATAACATGGTAATGAACACATCTTTGGAACAATGACTCCCTTAAAGACTATTCTTGCCTGTTTGGGAATTACTTTCTACAAGTCCTTCAACCTTTCACTATCCACGAGTTGGCCCATGTCCAACACTATTGTTGACTTGCCTGACCCACCCCATCTTCTTCACAGTGAACCCCTGGGGCCTCTGTCGTGACTCATGAGCATCAAACCTTCCAAATGAAGGTGTTTGGCAATTGACAATGCATCAACAGGCTGCTCGACTTTCATCATACTGTCACAATGAGCATAGACTTGTTTCTCTATGCCTTCAGTTTAGAGCTATTGACTGTTACTCTTCAACCCCTCACACTCAACAACACTGCCATGAAAAAAGTCCCCTAGCTAGTGTACAAAATTCTTGCACAAAGCCTCTCCATCCACCCCGTTTAGATCCACTAGAAAGGAAGACTGAGTTTTGCCTTTATTTCTAGCCAAACACTAGCTCCAAAAAATTCCCCATTTTTATTGATCAAATCACTATTTAGTATATGGGGCTACCAAATTGAATGATTCGAATTCCTCGTCCCAATCTTGCAAACACGGATATGCCAAATCCATCTGAAAGGCAATTTGTTTCCACCGAAGATACCCTCACCCACCAAGTTTGATTTGGGTTCTGCTTAAGTACAAATTAAAACTCACACTCTGATTTTATTCAATCTCTCTATCTGGACTGATGTTCTGCAATCCACTTCTTTCATGATCCGTAACAGCCATAATGGCAATGTTAGTTGTGATGAGAGAGGGAGAGGTTTCATGAGTCATCCATAAACCAATTGTCAGATCCCTCTGCATTCAACAGCCTCCCAATACCCTTGTTTCCCCTCTTGCTTTCATTCCCACTAGTAGTTTGAGCACTAGTTTCTTGAAATGGGTTTAATGTCTTTTCTTTTTTGATGGGTCGAGTGAGAATTCATTAATATGGCTCCAAGGGGGTGCCTCTCAGGCACAAGAAAAGAAAAATAAGATACAGAAAAAATGTTGAATCAATTGTGTGGCAGGGTATCCAAGAAACCAACAAAATTGTATGTGTCCAGCTTGTACAATAGACTAAACCAATTTGCAAAAGTTGTGAGCTATCTTTCCTTGAGGATTGTGAAAGAAATAGTTGAAGGAGTTTCTCCCAGTCCACATATCCGAAAATTGGTGAGTGGGAACAATGACAAGTTTATTCCCCCTTTTTGTAGGTATGCTTTCCAAGCCCAATCTCCTTTTTCATAGTTTCAGCTGTAGCCCAGTGCTGGCTAGTTAGAGCAGTAGCTGGATTCTCAAAATTGCTGATCTAGGCACAGTCAAGTTGAATATGGTCAACAAATTCAACATCATATTTGCTAAAAAGAATTTGTTAACCAAATTTATTTTTTTCCGGAGATTATTAATAGTGAGGATCTTCCCCAAACTTGCCCCTTAACCCAAAAAAAAATAAAGAACTTTCATTGGCGCTGGAGTTCTCCCAATAGTTCCTAGGGGAAGCTAATCCTGCCCTCAGAGGGGTTGTCCAACTGTTGCTTGTAGAATGAACTGACCGTGAAGTCCACTTTTGTTAAGCTCCCATTTAGGCATTCAGGTTTGTTGAATTGGGGACATTTCTGTATAAGTAGACATAGAAATCAGCGAAAGAGTCTAGCTGGTAATCATGGGCATTTCTCAGAAAGTGGATGTTTCAAGAATTTCTATTATCAGAGTGGTCAGCATGCATAATAATTAAAAATAGGAAATTGGGAACTAAGTGGGGAGGAGATGCATCAGGCATCGTACCAAAAGAAGATGTCACCATTTCCAGCATTGAAATGGATGAGAATGAAGAAATCTTCCCAAACTTTTTTATCCACTTTCAGAAACTTACCACATAGGACTGCTAGACTTGTTGGATGCACACCCATTGTGATCAAATTCATAATTTAAAGCTATAATTTTTTTCCCAAGCCATGTCATGTGTTGTAATTGGTTACAAAACAACTTATCATTTAACTATGTGGAATTTGAACACCTACCCAGTAGTTTGCTCAAGAAATCTTTTTTGGGTGTCTTCCAGACTTTTGGCCCTAGAGCAAGGCATGGGAAAGGGGAACATGAAGTAAGTAGGGAGGTTGAAGGGAGTACTTTTGATGAGAGGGAGTCTTTCTCCTTTAGGGAAGTTGTTTCTTCACCAACTAGCCAAGAATAAATATGAATGGAATGATGTTTGGGTGATTGAGGAACTAATGTTTCATTGCAACAGGGTTTTGACAGATCAGATTCAAGGAATACAGTGAATTAAGTAATTATAAATGAAGAAGAAAATGCATAAGAAGAAATCAGATTGGAGGTGAAGCTTGGCATATTGCCATAAGAAATTGTATTGTTGAAAATGCTGTCAAAGATTTTTTGCTGGAGATGCTGCTTTTGTGCTGTTAGGGTGTAGCTGTGGAGTGATGCTTGAATACAAATGATTATATAAATTAGACCATCAGATTGCTCGAGTATAAAACATTGCATTGATTAAGTATATGAACATTTATCAAATAATAAAAGTTGTAAAACTGTAGAGTTATGGAAAACACAATCTTTATTCTCATGGGTGAACAATTGAAGCCTCTAAAATATTATGTTTCATGTAATCTAGGAATTCAATATCTTTTTTCTCATTTTTATGGAAAAGCAATGGAGGCCTCTCAGAAATTATGTTTCATGCAATCTCTTGTGTGATATGGCATGTGAGGTAAATTATACTGTACAGCCTGTACCTCCTTAGCATTGTTGCGATAATACTTTTCGTACTTGAAACTTAAAGGTGATTGAGGGAACTCCCAAAAGTTGTGCATCTTTCACTTTAAGTTGCCTGCTACCCTTTTCGCCTTATTTATTTATTTATTTATTCATTTATTATTATTTTTTTAAATTTTCATTAATGGATAGGCAAACCCAATGAATGCACCCTTCCTTTCATATGCAGATACACATATCTATGTTGTATGTCTGCATGTCCTATAATTTACAAAATGTTATACTTGTTCTTCTTTGACTCAAATAGATCATCAACACCTTCTCTATGACGAATCATTAATATTTATCTATTATAAACCAACTTGCGAATGTTAGAATATTATTATTTCAATTTGTGATTGTTGTTGTTGTTATCATATGATTTGTATTGAATCTATTGATATTATATTGGAGGGAAAAGAGGTGTAAGAACAAAGAACTTTTAAGTAAAAGAAATAGTATGAATCTGTTTGTATGGAAGTGTCGGAAATATTTTTCAATTACAAAGACTAATGGGTTATGCGTGCATCACATGCATGTTTCCATTAGAGTTATGGTGCAATTCTAGTCGAAGGGTGTAAAGTGTCACCTAGTCGAACTTTTGAGGGTTCTTTGCCCATTTTGAACTTAATGATGCAAAATGGTTTGGCTTCATATTAAGAGGGGGCAGTGCAATTATTATAAAAAAGGGAGTTCAGTGCAATTTACCCCATTTTTGTAATTATTGCAGAGATTGTATCTGCATTTTGCTTTTTGTCCTGACTATTTAGTTTCTAATAAATTGATTTGGAGTGCTTATTGAATTTAATTTTCAGGTCAAGATCAAGAACTGGGTTAATGGTGTGGAAGGCGAAAGTGTAGTTGGGTTAAGTGCAAGATTTGGTGCTTCATTGCCAAGTCATGCTGAAAATGATCTCAAATTGCCTGCTGTTTTTTCAAATCCTTTAAATTGCTGTTCCAATTCCTTGTCAAAGGTTTGTTACTGTTTACTTCATTAAATTTCTCTTATCTACTTCATGGAAAGTTACTAAAACATCATGAGTGAATAATTAACTTTTTTTCTTTAGAGGCTTCAAATTGCTTTGGAATGTGGACTTAATTGACCATAGTGCAAATTTTTTTTAATAAACAAAGAAATTTATTAGAAGAGATAAGAATGTGCAACAAAATAAAAGGTGGAAAAGAAAGGAAAACTAGGAGCATAAAAAATCCTCTCTTTACAACAATAACAAAAAATTACACCGGGAAATCATCATTGTCTGAAAGCCAAGTCAATGAAGCCGAGCCAACCAGCCTCACTGCAGGTCTCCCAGAGAAACATGATGAAAACAGCCATTCGCTGACACCCACAATGATGCAAGATAAACCACTCTACTCCAAACCAAATTATTAACTGTGGCGATCCCTTCGAAAATTCTAGCATCTCTCCAACCAAAGACACCAAATAACAGCCATAGTAGCACATCGCCACAAGGCTTTCCTATCCTTCCCTTTTCCAAAACCCTCCAAAAGTGATAGATAATAAGTATTTAAAGTGGAGGGACAAATCCAATCTTCACCACTTATATACCAAATAATTTATTCCAGACAACCCAAGTTAAGGGGCAATGAAGAAACAAATGTGAGCAATTCTCCCCACTACTCGAGCAAAGGACACAAACATCTGGTTATGGCCTTGTTAGGCCTTCTCTTCTGAAGCACATCATTAGTATTGGTTCTATCGAGTGCTGCAGTCTGAATAAAAGCTTTTATTTTTGAGGGAGCTTCAGCTTCCAAATCAAAGAGTACAAACCAAAAAATCCTCATTAGGGTTGCAAGTCAAATAAGAGAAAAACGATTTACAAGAGAAATCTCCAGACCCTTTCATCATTCCCCTAATGAACGTGAAAAGAATAAAGCAAATTGGTTCAAAGAACCAACTCATCAATCTCTCTATTATTGAGATTTCTCCCAAGAGAGCCCTTGCAAAAGAAAAAAAAAAAATCAGAAATAGGGGTATCATGAAGAATAGAGACTTGATGAAGATGAGGAAAAGCAATAACCAATGACATCTCCCCAATCCAAAGGTCCTTCTAGAAATGAATCCACTCCCTGTTTCCCACCCTGTACTGGATTTTTTAGGAAAGAAACAATTGTAAATCTGAGAAATAAACTTCTACGAACTCACATGAGTAATACTATCCCCAACTTTAGCATCTCACCGATTCTGTATTGGACCAAATTTACTATAGATTACCTTATGCCAAAGAGAATTAGATTCTCAAGGAAAGCGCCATAGCCATTTCCCCACCAAAGAAATATTTTTGGACATCAAATTGCCAAGACCTAGACTTCCATCCCTTTTAGACCTACACAGTCTCCCAACCTACAAGGTGATCTCTGACTCTCTCCCCCACTTGACCACAAGAAATCCCTCATTAATTATCAAGCTTGCGCATTCTCATAGGAATTCTAAAAGGAGAAATATAATACAAGGGAATGGAAGATAGACATGCATGAATAAGAGTAATCTGATCCTCTTAGGTGAAAAAATTTCCTTTCCACCCATCCAGTCTCCTAGCCGCTCTCTAAGAATAGGATCCCAGAAAGGATCAGCATTAGGATTACCACCTAAGGGAACACCTGCATTTATAATTGGTCAATTCTAAACCGCACAACCGACAAGCCTAACAAAAGGATCAACATTAATGCCATGGCCCACCAGACCACTGTTGGAAAAGTTAATCTTCAAGCCAGAAGCTTTCTTGAAAACCTGAAGGATAGTTAGCAAATTAGAAAAGCAACACATGTTATCTGTGAGGAAGAGAATAGTATCATTTGCAAATTGTAGATGTGAAATGATACACTCCATTTCCTACCTTAATCCCCTCCACAAGCCCTCTATCAACTGCTCTCTCAATCATCTTGCTCAAACCATCAACTACAATATAAAGAGAAAAGGGGAGAGGGGATCGCCCTGTCTAAGACCCTGGGACGCATGAAACCAAGCCCTAGCCTCACCATTAACTGAAACAAAGAAGACCACAGAAGATAAGCATTCTCTAATCCATTTCTTCCACCTCAAACCAAAACCTTTTCTATCCATAATCTCGTCCAAGAAACTCTAGTTCACCCTATCATAGGCTTCACCCTATCATAGGCTTCTTCAAAATCTAGTTTCAGCACTATACCCGCCTTTTTCCTATGGACAGTGTGTTCAACCACCTCATTAGCTATCAATGCAGCATCAAGGATCTATCTATCACCTCTTAAAGCGCTTTGGCTAAGAGGGTTAGTGTCCTCCAAAACAGTAGTCAATCTCTTAGATAACATCTCAGTCAAAATCTTATAGACACTTGTGATTATGCTAATTGGTCTAAAATCTTTGACTTTAACCACACAATCCTTTTTAGGCACTAGGGTTGTAAAAGTAGAATTTATGTTCCTCCCTACTACCTCATTATGTAAAAATTCAAGATAAATTTTGAGCAAGCCTTCAGAATATCCCACCGGTACTGAAAGAAAGCTATTGTAAAATCATCATGCCCAGGGGTGTTCTCTCTATTCATTTCAAAAAACCAAAATTTTAATCTCTTCTTCCTCAAAGGGTCTCTCTAGCCAAATTTCTTTATCAGCTAATATAGGACACCAATCTAGCCCCTTGACCATAACTCTCCTTTTGTCCTCCTCTGAGAAGTGATTCCTATAAAAATCAATAATCAGCCCTGCAATATGTTTCAAATCCCTAATAACCTCTCCTTTATCATCCTAAAGCTCTTTAATAAAATTTTTTCTTCTCCTGCCATTAGCCACCCTATGGAAGAGTCTAGAATTACAATTCCCGCTTCTGACCCAATTCATCCTAGATTTTTTCCCGCAGCTCATCTCTTCCCTTAATGCAACCTGCTCAAACTCATTGGACAACAGCAATATCCTAAAGAATGAAAGCCTTCTCAGTTTGTTTATCAATCACCGCCAATTCCTCAAGAATATTCTTTTTGCTAGATCTAACATCACCAGAGGTCTCAATATTCCAAATTTTCAGTTTCTTTTTCAAATGCTTCAATTTTTTCATAGAGAAAAAACCTTCCCACCCTTAGTGCAACTTATGTTAGATGTTTTTCAAAACATTCCTCAAAACTTTGGAAATATCTTTGTGAAACATTGCAATTTTAAGTTTGTTTTTGGGGTTGACAAAAGATGCATCATGATGTCTCCAGGGATCATTTTATATAAACAATAAATTGTATCTTTTGCTTTTTTCAGTTATCACAATGTGCTGCCTTGTCTATGCGTGGTGATTGCGCGTTCATGAAGAAAGCAGATATTGCACAATCAGGAGGAGCAGCAGCTCTGTTGGTGATAAATGACAATGAAGGTTTAATTATTGGCTGGAATCTGATGTTTTAATTTTGATATTTGATGTTCAGCTATTTAACCGTGTTGATATTTCCTAGTCAGCTTAACAGATATTAAACCTAACTTCTTTGTTTTTTTTTTTTTTGTGCCCTCCCTTCCGCTACATTGTCAGATCTTTTCAAAATGGTTTGTTCTGAAGATGATACTACTGTGAATATTACAATTCCTGTTGTCATGATTCCAAAGTCAGGAGGAGAGACTTTTAATAAATCTATCGCAGGTGGAGGGAGAGGTGAGCCTATTAATTTATTCTATTCGTTCAAACGCTTGCTTGGTTATGTTTATCGCTTAAGGACTATTGAAACCTTCAGCAGATGGAAAGATATCTTCTGTATTGATAGATGCATGGGTTAGGAAGGAGTGTGGTCTTAAACTTTGGTAATTTCCTGATATTTTGGTCTCAGGAGGGTTTGAAGTTAAATTGGGTTCAATATTTTTTACTTCAAATACTTGCTGAAATTTGGGAATTCCTGAAATTGAGTCAAAATTCTACAAATTTTGGAAATTTCATTCAAAACAAATGCATTCTTGGAAATGGGAATTTGTTTTCTACTAGGAGGGGCCTTAGCTTAGTTACTCCCCTGGATTCCTCTTTTTTCTTTACTTTCTTCTTCCTATCTTTTTTGTATTTGGCTTATTTTATTTTTTCTAAAAAAGAGATGTGAAATTAGGAATAATGCACAATGAATGACAAGCTGTCCTTCACAAAAGAATGAGTGCAAAATGGCAGAAGTTGAATTTTTGGCTAAACCTATTGTTATTTTCCAGCTGTTCGTTTTGTACCTTCTGTGGGGTTCTCAGTTTTTTGTTTTTAGCTGTATTGAAATTGAATTTTTACGTTTATTTGCATTGTAATGTGATATATGATTAACTATATTTCATCATGCAGTGGAACTTCTGCTTTACGCCCCTAATCGCCCGGTTGTTGACTACTCTGTGGTATTCCTATGGTTGATGGCTGTTGGAACAATTGTTTCTGCTTCACTGTGGTCAGATTTTATTGCATGTGAGCAGAATGACGAACGTTATAATGAATTATCACCAAAGGTTATTAACTTCTCGCTTCTATTTCAGTTTTTGAAATTTCTGCTGAATATCCTTACTTTTACAATATGTTTTTTCCCCATTCAAATGCCTTTAAATCTTGATACATGTCATAGCTTCTACCAATAAAGAAATTAAAAAGAAAAAGAAAAATTGTAAAATATATAATTTAGCTTCTAAAATAGAATTAAATGTAAGATCACTCTTATTCAGGCTTGTCTGTCTAGTATCCCATTGTATTACTGGTCAGATTCGTGTATGGATTGCTAGCAAGTGAGAAAATAATGAGAGATTTCTCGTCGTATGGAACTAGGGGTCTTGGGGATCATTTGGTGAGTTGGGATGTGGTATGTTGGTCAATTTTTTTTTTTTTTAGGTGGGGTGGGGGGTGGGTTGGTGTCTAAAATCATTGCTCCCTAAGCTAAATGGATTTGGTGATTTCCCTTAGAGGATTCTTTCCATTGGCATAAATTAATTAGAAGCAAGTTTGGTTTGAATGAGTCTGGCTAGGACACCAATTTTAGTTTTAGATTTTCTTCAGAGAGCTTGTGGAGATTATCTCTCAGATTTATCCCCTATTCATCCCCCATACATAATTTGTAGTGGGGAGGGGCTCTCAGATGTGTTTTTGGAAAGATCTTGATTGGGGAATGTTGTTCTATCTACTTCTTTTCCTTGTCTCTTCCATTTGAGCTCAGAGCATAATAGTGTTATTTCTTATTTAGCTATGGACCCAGGTAGTCCTTGGCTTCTTGGGATTTTCATTTTAGAAGATCTCTTAATAATACGGAATTGGATGAGCTACATCCTTGTTGATTTTGTTGAATAATTGCCATATTTCTTTGGGAATGGATTCTCATTCTTGGTCCTTGGATCCTTTGGGGATGTATTCATGTAAATCATTTTGTGAGTTCTTGGCCCGTTCTAATTCTTCTTTTCCTTTTTATTCTGTTATTGGGAAGGCCAAAATCCCCCCCAAAATTACGGCTTTTATCTGGTTGGTCGTGCTTAATAGAATCAATACCAATGACATGTTGCAGATAAGGAAATGCTTGCTGAGTGTGGAAAAAGTTATTTGGTGTTCTGGAAGAAAGCTGGGTTTGTCTGAAGTTGGCGTAGGACTTTTTGGCTATTTCATTCATAGGTTTTGGAAGGAGAAAAGACATGGCCGTGTTACGGAAATGTGCGTGTGTGTGCGTGTGTTTTTTTTTTTTTTGGTAGTGTTGTGGGGGTTATAGATGGAACATAATGCACATATCTTTTTGGGGAAGAAGTTGAATTGTCTGCTGGTTTTGGAAAAGATTTACTACACAAAATTATTGTGGTATGTTATGGGTATTTTAAAGGAGTAAGCTTTTTGGATGTCAGTAAGATTGGCAGAGTCTGATAGCATGATGTAACCTTTTTTGAGGGGACATCTTATTTCTCTAGTGGATGAATCTTTTTTTTTTTGCTAATCAGTGGATGAACCCATTTTGAATCCATCAATGATTTATGTTCCCTGAATCCCTCCCCCCCACCCCCCTTTGTGTTCGTCCTCTTTTTACTACCCTTATCCCTCTCAAGAAATCTTCTCCTCCTCTTCCAAATCCATCAGCTACTGATCTAGAGAGACAATTGAGGATTTATGAACTACGAAAAGCAAGCACAGACGTCACTACCACCATTTAGCTGCCTTTTTTTTGCGCCTTACTTTTTAGATTTCTAGTATTAGAGATCCATCGAACTTGGATTTGCGCATTACTCACTGGAAAGCTACTTGAACATGTGCACAGTTGTCTTTAGTTGCTTATCATATTAGTCATTATGTTTCAGTTCTTCACCTTCTAGTCCTATGCATTCTTTTGCCTTGTCTATTCTTCTTGGTTTCTATCCCTTCCTCCGACGTTGAAGTGCGTGCTAACCTTGGGTGGAAGTATGCAATGGATGTAAAAATGGATGCCTTGACCACTTGAGGGACATGACTTGGTTAGGTGTTGTTGCGTATACACTATATACCATCAAATATCTTCTGATGGCTCTATCAAATAGGTTAAGGCTCAGTTGGTTGCCAAGGGGTACATTCAGCATATGGTATGGATTATTTTGTGCCCTTCTCTCCTCTTGCTTGACTAAACTTTGTTCATGTATTGATCTTGTTGTCACTTAATTTTGATTGGCCCTTGTACCATTTGGATGTGAAGAATGCCTTTTTGTTACGAGGTGTACATGAAGCAACCTCCTGGGTATGTTGCTCAGGGGCAGGATGGTAAAGTATGTAGGTTGTAGAAGGCCATTTATGGTCTTAAGCCTATTTTGACAAATTTAGTGTTGTAATCTCTGCATTTGGCTTTATCTAGTGCTACTCTAATCATTCAGTTTTTGTCCACAAAAAGGGGACAGGTGTGATCTAGTGGTTTATGTTGATGATATCATCATCATCAACAGTGGTTCGGCTGGGATTTTACATGTTAAGCAGTTGTTTCAAGAAAAATTCCATATTGAGGACATGGGTACTTACTTTCTTGGTTTTGAGATTGTACAGTGTAGGAAAGGGACAAATCTATTTGAGCTAAAATATACGTTGGACTTGCTAAGTGAGACTGGTTTGTTGGAAACTAAACCAGTTGATGCTCCTATGGATCCCAATAGGAAGTTTTCTGGGATGCTGGGTTGGACTTTAAGTATAAATTTAAATATAAACGTCCATATAGGTAGTTGGTTGGCAAGTTGATCTGCTTGACTGTCACTATACCTGACATTTCTTTTGTAGCGGGGTGGTGAGTCAGTTTATGGAAAATTCTAAACCACCACTTTTGGATGCTGTTTCTAAAATTTTGTGGTATCTCAAAGCCTCTCTTGGCAGAGGTTTGGTATATAAATGTAATAGAAATTGTGAAATCGTGGGGTACTGTGACGTAGATTCTGCTGGCTTTGTTGATGACAGATGGTCTACTACTGGATGCTGCTCATTCGTGGGAGGTTACCTTGTTACCTGGTCTAGCAAGAGACAAATCATTGTAGCAAGATCTAAAGCTGAAGCAGAGTGTCGAGCTATGGCTCATACTGTGAGTGAGCTTATGTGGCTGAAGTCTTTTATGTCAACAAAGCAAATAGTTATGTTTTGTGATAATAAAACCACTGTTTCATGAGAGGACACAGCACATTGAAGTTGACCTTAATTTTTATTTATTTATTTTTTATAGCAAAAGAAATTTCATTAATAGGGAAAGAATTTACAAGGAGGGAGATAAGATATCTCCTGAAGAAAATCTGGTTAAAACCAGAACAACAAAAATCAAGCCAACCAGTTCCTCCAATCCCTATTTAAATCCTGAAAGCTAGCTTTCTAGAAATTCCAAACCCGACACTCCATAAAGAAGCCATGTACTGAAACTTTTCCCACACCAATGACCAATTTAACTTCTTCCCAGAAAAAAAATTGCGTGTTATGTTCCAGCCATAAACCTCTTAAGACTGCAAGCTTTTCACACTTCAACAGACCTGCCCTATCCTTCCTTCTCCCAAAGCCAGCAAATGAGATGTGTAATGGGCCTTCGGCTGAATAGGGGCAAACTCAACTCTCTTCCATAATACCAAAGAGTTTATTCCATATCCTCCACGCAAAATCACAATCCAAAAATGAGATTGGATGCTGTTTTGGGATTCCCATAACATAGCACACACACATCTGGAGAGTGAGCCTTCAAAGGTCTCCTAATGTTATTGGTATTAATTTTGTTAGGGACACTGTGTTAAAGAAGGTCGTGAGGGAACTTTGTGAAATTTGTACATCAGTTAGGCTATGTTTTTACGAAGCCTCTATTTAAGCCTGCATTGTCTAATGGTTGTTACAAACTGGGTTATGTGATACTTTTACACCTCCAGCATGAAGGGGAGTGTTACAAAATAATATGTTATTTTGGCAGGTCCTGTGATGAACAACAAATTGCAATAACCAAAGAAACAAAAACAAGTTACGTCAAAATAGCCTGCCCATCATGTTTTAGATTGAAAAAACAGACCCCTTAAAAGCAAGCAGTGGAAAATGTTCAAAGATATGCCAAAAACCAGATTCTTTCCTAGAACAGTGATATGAATAAACCCCTTCCATTGAAAATTCACATCCCTCTCCAACTAAATGCTCCACAAAACAACAAAAACTGCACATTTCCACTGTCTACTAGTGTCCTTACTCCTTCCAAAACCTCTTGACAGATTAGTAGAAAACTAAACAATCTCAACCAAACAAACCCAAATGATCTAGTCCTATCTCCAAGTAACTGAACAATGCAGAAAAAGAAAAAGAAAAGAAAAAAAAAAAAAAAGGAAAAAAAAGAAAGAAAGAAAAAGTGATAGCAATCCTGGAACTTTCGTGAGATGAAATGGCTAGGGTAGAAAGCTAGAGAAATTGAAAAAATCAGGATTTAAATTTTGGCACATTGGAAAAGAGAAACATAAAAATTGGGTGGGAATCATTGTAGAAAAGACCTAAAAGATAATGTAGTAGATGTTAAAAGAATATTGTCATAAAAATCAAGATAGCTCTAGTTCTAAAGATAGTAAATGTCATTAGTGCGTATGCTCCCCAAATAGGCTTACCAAAAAACCTTATAATACAATTTTGGGAAGATATGGATAGTATTATACAAGGGATACCAATGTCTGAAAAGACAAGACAAGAGCTGATTTGAATGGACACATTGGAAAGGACAATATAGGTTATGAGCGGATACATGGAGGCTATGGCTATGGAGATAAAATTTAAGTAGGTGATACAGCTTTAGATACCATGTCCTATGATTTGGTTATTAAATACCTGATTTATAAATAGAGAAGAACATTTAATAACTTTCAAGAGTGGGCAAAGAGCCTAATACATTTCTTCTTAACTAGGAAGGGGGTCATCTATCATCTAAAGATTGAAAAATTATTCTAGGTGGAAGTTTGACTACACAACATAGAGTCCTAATATTAGATAGAAGAGAAAGAACAACATAAATCAATGTAGGAGGACTAGTGGGTGGAGCTTGAAGGGAGAAAATATAGTAAAATGTAAAGATAAAATGATTAAAGAGAGTGATTGAACTATAGGGGACAAGGTAGATGCGAACACTATGTGGCATAGAATGGCTAACTCTATTATAAAGATAGCAAAAGAGGTTTTAGGTGAATCTAGAGGAAGATACTTGGGCAGTAAAGAAATTTGGTGGTGGGATCAAGATGTACAAAAAAGCCATAAAGACAAAAAGAAATTGGTATAAAACATGGAAAAGTAGTAGAAATATAGAAAATCTTGAAAAGTACAAAGAGGCAAGAAAAGATGCAAAAAAGGCTATTAGTGAAGCTAAACATAGAACTTATAATACTTCATATACTAGACTAGACACAAAAGAAGGAGAAAGAGACATTTATAAGCTTGCTTGAGCTAGAGAAAGAAAATGTGAAGATTTTGGTAATGTAAAATGTATAAAGGACGAGAATGATAATGTCTTAATCAATGAAGAAGACATAAAAGATAGGTTTCGAAGATACTTTAGAATGAAAACCAATTTGGAAGCTTGAGCTTAGAAGTGACAAATGAGGAAAAGACTAAAAATAGGAGATTTATGCACAAAGCAGAGTACTCGAAGTTAAGATGGCTTTAAAAAATATGAAAAGTGGGAAATTTATAGGACCAAATAAAATGCCAATTGAAGTTTGGAAATGTTTAGGGGATAAAGGAAGTTTATCGTTAACTAATCTATTAAGGACTATTATTAAAACCAAGAAAATGTTGGAGGAATGGAGGGAAAACAGGTTAATAAAAAAGTGATATTCAAAATTGTAATAACTATCGCAGGATCAAGGTTATGAGACATATAATGAAACTATGGGAAAGGGTAATTGAACAAAGAATAAGACTAATAAGAGTTCATGATAATCAATTTGGTTTATGCTTGGGAGATTGATAACAAAAGCTATTTATCTTTTAAGAAGATCAGTGAAAAAGTTTATGGAAAAGAAAAGGGACCTGCATACGGTTTTTATTGACCTAGAGAAAGCCTACGATAGAGTACCTAGGGAAGTTTGTGGGTTTTAGATAATAAAGGTGTCTTTAGCAGATATACAAAGGTCATTAAAGACATGTATGATAGAGGAATGATCAGCATTTTGATTGTAGGAGAGGAATCTAGAGAATTTTCAATCACAATATGTGTACATCATGGTTCTATTTTTGATTTGGTGATTGATGAACTCATTGGGAATATCCAAAACGAGATCCCTTGGTATATGTTGTTTGTAGATGATATTGTCTTGATCGATGAAAGTAGGAGTTGTGTGGAATCTAACTTAGAACTTTTAATAATCATTACAAAGTCTTAAGGGTTTTAGGATAAGTAGGAATAAGACATAATATATGTAATGTAATTTCAATAACGTAAGGGGGAGTATTAGAGAGAAAATTAAACTTGATAGTCAAGATATTAATAGCACTAGTAGATTTCGATATCTTGAATCTATTATGCAAGTAAAAGAAGAAATTGAAGAGGATGTAATACACATAGAGTTAGAGTAGGTTTGGTAAAATGGAGGAGTGCATCAATCGTGTTGTGTGATTGTAGAATACCCTTTAAAATTAAAAGGAAAGTTCTATAAGAGGGCTATAAGGGCAGCCATGTTTTTTAGATCAGAATGTTGGGCAACTAAGAAACATGTACAAAAAAGTAAAAGTTTCTGAAATGTGAAAGTTAAGGTGGATGAGTGGTATAACATTAAAAGATAAATTAAGGAATGGACATACACACAATAACCTAGACATAGCACGGATTGAAGAAAAGATAAGGGGGGCCAACTTAGATGGTTTGGGCATTTGAAACATAGAGGCAGTAATGCACCTGTGAGGAGGAGTGAGTTAGTTATTTTTTTTGACATTAAAAAGGATAGGTGGTAGACCTAAAATAACCTGGAATGAGGTAATTAGGAAGGATTTAATAGCTCTTAAGTTATTGGAGGAAAATGCTCTCGATCGGGTGAATCGGTGGAAAAGGATTCATGTAGCCAACCCCATCTAGTGGGACTTGAGGCTTCATCTTGTTTTTGTTGTTGTAATCCTAGCACTGTCATGACATAAATAATGTACATGTGGGAATAATGCCTTATAGGGCCTACTGCCCTGCAACATTTGGTTGGTGCTACTCTATTAAGAACTAGAAACCAAATAAATGCCTTTATCTTGAAGAAAATTAGCCTTCCAAATATTATGATGAAAAAGGACAGACCTGTTAGAGATAATTAAATGATAAAAAAAGGATTTACAAGAAAACTTCCTGAAAAGATCCAAAACCCACACCTGAATATCCCTCCATTTAGAAGTGCTACAACAATGGAAGTCCCAAGAAACAGCATCACCAGCTATTAACATAAAAGAAGAAATACAGGCATCATCAACCACGGAAGGATGGAAAAGATGCTGACAAAGATTAGAGAAAGAAACATCACCCAGCGAAACATCCTCCTAAAAATAAATACATAAACCATGACCCAATTTATACCTAATGAAAGAACAAACAAAATATAAATGTGCAAAATAAATTACCAAGGGCTCTCACAGGCATATCTTATCTTCGTAATAGAGTTGAATCTATTCCCCTACAAGCCAAAATTACTTATAATCACTTTGTGCAATGGGAGTTCATTCCCAAGGCAAACACCATAACCATGCATGTAACAAAGCAGTGTTTCTAGATACCAACTTATTGAACCCAAACCTTCTCACCCTTAGGCCCAGAGATGGCCTCCCAACCAAATGATCCCTCTTCTTTCCTGCTCGGAACCAGCATGAACTAGCAAATTTGTAGTGCTCTGTGAATTGATAGAAAGGGTTTAAAAAAGGTTTGATTTAGTGTCAATTAGGTATTCCCCCCCCCCCCCTCTTTTTTTTTGGGTTGGTTTCTTCATTTTTGAGGATTTATTGCCCTCTACTGTGTTGTAATTTCTTTATCTTCTTTCTTAGAACATTTTAATATCTAAAATAGATTTTTTTTTTAAATTTTCAACTCAGGAGTCCACTGTAGAATCAGCTTGGATCACAGTGCAAGCAATTTTTTCACAAAAGAGGAGCGATGTCACTTATACACTACTAGAAATTGCATGATATGCTTAACCTGAGAAAAAGCCTCTGTTTACATTTATTTACTACCATTTACATATTTGGGTAAACAAAGCATCATATTAGAGGAAGAATGAATACAACGAAGAGAGAAATAAAAACAGGGAGAACAATATATCCTCCCAATACAAAAGGAAAACAGTTAGATGAAAAAGCAAATAATTACATGACAGATCTAATGGAGCAAAGCAACAATCCCGCCTGTAAATCTAACAGAGATACATGCTGAAAGAAGCCATTTGCAAACACCACAGCAATGCAAGAAACACCACTCTACTCCCAAGCAATTTAAGAATCCTAGCATTTCTAGCAGTTCTCTCTAACTGAATACACCAAATGATAGCCATAATTGAGCACCACCATAAAGCTTTTCTCTCCTTTAAGTCCTTTCCCTTACCAAATCCCATAAATATAAGGGTAGAAATTAGAGAACCTCTGAAGAAGAGGGATTTTTGTGTTGTAATTAGTCTGTCATTTTTGCGTTGTATGGTTTTTTGGCCTTTTAATGCCTTTATAACTTTATATCTTCAATGTTTTAACTTGTCTTAATTCATATTGATAATTATTCAGGGATGCAGTATTTAAATTAATTTATTGTCTTCTATCCGTGGGCTAGGAATCTTCTAATGCAGGAACAGTCAAAGTTGATTCTGAGAAGGAAGTTCTTGATATTAGTGCAAAGGGTGCTGTGGTTTTTGTCATAGCGGCTTCAACTTTTCTGGTGCTGCTCTACTTTTTTATGTCATCTTGGTTTGTATGGCTGCTGATTGTACTCTTCTGCATTGGTGGTATTGAGGTACTGCATTTCTTATAGATAATTCCTTGCTGCTATTTCTTATTGCTGAACTATGACAATTTTATCATACTACTGCGATGAAATTCAAGAGATGGTCACATTTTAAGACAAAATGAAAAATTAATTGGTTTTATTTGGGATATTCTTTCTAATATAATTATTATAATCCATGCTGGGTTATTTTTTGGTTTAAAAATATTAAGATAGGGTTGGGCGTATTTGGGAATATTCTGTGTATTGGAATTGTTCTAATCCACTAGGAAGTGTGTCATGTGCATTGCATGTGATTTTATGTGAATATTATGATGTAAAATATTTTTATAATCCTTAATGAAGTTCATGTATATATATATTTTAAAAATCAATAACATATTATTATAATTTAGTTTATAAATATTAAAGTATGAATATTCAAAGTTACTTATAAAAAATTATATTTTATTTAAAATTATAAAATAAAAACATTGACTTGGGATACTCTTATGACACTAAGTAGATGTAGGGACAAGAAAAATTTTAAAAATATATGACTTCTTCCGATGAAAATATTAATAAATCTATTCCAATTTCTAAATTGTGATTTGCTACCAAAAATATTTATTATAATTATTTTTTGTTTACTTAATGATCAATTAATGAGGTTTTTTTTTTTTCAAATAAATTATGTGGGAGTTCCTATAGGTCAATAAATTTTTTTTTGAAATTAAATTTTCAGAAGTTATATTATTATCTATCTAAATGATACTAGATACTTCAACATAAGTTTAGATGATATCAAAAGAATTAACCTATTTTATTTTGAGATATATCTTTTACTTAGTCTTTACACTACATATTTATTTTTATATTTTTTAACTTGAATAGAATTTTACTGATACTATTTAAAATAAAAATTTTAATCATGTATCTATCTAATTTTTCTTGAATTTTACTTTTCTAGAATTTTTTTTCTTATTTTTAAAATATTAATATTTTTTTTTCCTTGCAAAATGACTTATACTATTTGTATATAGTACTGCTAGTTTAGTTTTTTTTTTTTAGCCAAATAAGGTTTTTTTTTTTTTTTTTGGGTTTGAACATTTAACTTATCCAAAATATATTTTATATATAATTTTATTTAATTTTGATTAAATTTACTTTATTTTAAGATTATTATCTTATTTTTAAAACATAAGGATATATATTTTTTTTCACAAAATCATTTATGCTATTTGTACTTTTATTAATTTATTGTACATACATTTATATATATATATATGTGTGTGTGTATTGCTGGCTTATTTTATTTTTTAACCACATGAAATTTTTTTTTTAATTTTTAAATAAGAATTTCTAGACATTCTAAATGTAATTGTATCTAATTTTGGTGAATTATTTCATCATACAAATTTAATGCTTTTAGGAATATTTAGTCGATTTTATCTGGTTTTGTTAATTTTTCAGAAATTTTTTTTTTGACTTACTTTCAAAAGATAAGGATATTTTTGTCCAAAAAGTGTTTCACACTATTCGTGCTTCCGTATATGCTATAGATTCAGGAATATTTAATCTTACTTAAAAAAAAAAAAAAAAAAAAGGGATATTTTTGTTCAGAAAATGGTTTGCAGAAATTTCCACTTATATATGTAGCATGAAAATTTATTTCTTTTAGAAATGTTTAGTCTTTATTTATTTATTTATTTTTAAGATTAAGATATATAGGGTAAAAAAATTAACTTTTAGGAATTTTTGGTCTTACTTTGAAAAGATAATGATCCACAAAATGATTTACAATATTTGTGCTTTTATATATAGTATAAATATGGGTTAAATTTATGCATGGGTTTTGAGCTAGTAGTTGTTAAGGTGTTTAGTTTTGAGCAAGAATTCATTACATTGTGGGCTTGTTTCATTGGGATTTAGTAGATTATCAGTTGTAATTTGGAAAGTTATTTTCACTGAACATTCTTACTTTAGAAAGTTCTATTTTTTGTTAATCTTCTTAATAATCTAACAATGTTTTGTTCCTGTTTATTTTAAGTCCAACAGGATTGTTTTATTGGGTTGCAAAACTAGCTTTCTATTTTAGAGTGATTTTATATCTTGTTGGTGTTGAAAGTTTGAGACTATAATTAGTGTTGGTTGCATTGGCTGCATGAAATTGAGACTATACTTTGGTTAGTGGAAACTTTCGAAGGATGACTGTCTGTGAATAGATACATATGTACATACATACATAAATACATATATATTTTGATAAACAAAGAAATTTTATTAGAGATGCAGAATGTACAAGAAGAATAAAACAAAAACGAAAACACAGGGAGAAAAAATTCAGGATTTTAAGCAAGAGTATCAATTCCACTTTCATATCGCTAGTGCCAAAGAAGAATAAATCCATTAAGATTTTGGACTTTAGACCTATTAGCTTAGTTTCCAGTGTTTATAAAATCATCACTAAAGTTAGCTAATATGCTGAGTATGGTGCTTGATAAGACTATTTCTAAGGCTCAGAGTGTTTTGTGGGCGGTAGGCAAATTGTGAATGCCATTCTGGTTGCTAATGAGGCTGTGGAGGATATTCAAAGAAGGAAGAAGAAGGGAATCATCTTTAAGTTGGATTTTGAGAAAGCGTATGATAGGGTGAATTGGAAGCTCCTGGATAAGAATTTTGTGAGGAAGTGGTTTGGCGAGAGATGGTGGGCATTGGATTAGATGTTGTTTGCATAATGTGAGCTACTCGATTTTAGTGAATAGCGAGTCTAAATATTGGTTTAAGGGTACGAGAGGGATTAGGAAAGGTGACCCTCTTTCCCCATTTTTATTTGTTTTAATGGCTGATACTTTGAGTAGGACCAGGATAGGGCAATGGTTAGAGGTTTAGTGAAAGGTATGGATGTGGGGAGAGAGGGGGTGAGGGTGTTGCACCTTCCGTTTTCCGATGATACTATCTTCTTTCTAGAGGATTGCAAACCCTCCTTTAAGAATATCTTGGGTCTCCTTCACGTTTTTGAGAAAGTTTTTGGGCTTAAGATTACTATGGGGAAGAGCGGTATTGCAACTATCAATATGTCTATGGACTGTGTGAGGGAGTTATCTGCGGAGATGGGGTGTTGTGTTTCGGATTGACTGCTGTCCTATCTTGGGTTTCCTTTGGAGGGGTAACCCAGGATCTTCTAGCTTTTGGGATTCTATTGTGGAAAGGGTTACTAAGAGACTATATGGGTGGAAAGGCGCTCTTTTTTCTCTTGGTGGTAGAATAATGCTTATCCAAGCTCGTCTTTCTAGTATCCCTTTATATTTTCTTTCAAGTTTCAAGTTTCTGCTAATAAGATTGAGAAGATAAGATAATGAGGGATTTCTTGTGGTTGGTGGTTGGGGGTTTTAGGTATCATTTGGTAAGTTGGAGAGTGGTGGGTAGGTTAGGAGGTTGGTTTGGGTATTGAAAATTTGGTGTGTCTAAACACACAGCTCTTTTGGCTAAATGGCTTTGGTGGTTTCCGTTAGAGAATTATTCCCTTTGGCATTTGGTTGTTAAGTTTTAAGTATGGATTAGATGAGAATGGGTGGGATACTAATTTGAGATTGAGATTGAGATTGAGATTGAGAATGTCTTTGGAGAGTCTGTGGAAAGATATCTCTCAAAGTTATCCCCTCTTCATTCCCCATATTAAATTCCCAGTGTAAAAGGTAGTAATACCTGTTTTTTGGAACGATCCTTGGTTTAGGAATGTAGTTTTGTCCACGTCTTTTCTCACTTTTTTGCCTGAGCATAGGGCAAGATGGGTCCATCTTCTTTTATTGTTGATCTAGGTGGTCCTTTGCTTTCTTGAGATTTTCACTTACATAGATCGCTAAACAATAGGGAGATGGTAGAGCCATCCTCTTTGCTAGTCTTATTGAATATCTGTCATTTTTCTTTAGAGGAGGATAATCTGTCTTGGTCTTTGGATCCTTTGGGGTTTTACTCTTGCAAATATTTTTGTGATTTCTTGAATAGGTCTAATTTATCTTTTCCTCTTTATAGTTCCATTTGGAAGGCCAAAGTCCCCTTTAAAATTAAGGCTTTTATCTAGTTGGTTGCGCTTGATAGAATTAATACCAATAACTTGCTGCAGGTTAGGAGACCTTTGAATGCTATGTCTCCAGGCATCTGTGTTCTCTGTTTTAATTGTTCGGAATGTTCATTGCATTTGTTCGTTCATTGTGACTTTGTTTGGATGATTTGGAATAAGGAGTTTGAAGAGAGTCGAGGATTTTTTGAAAGTGTCTTTCACTGGCTTTGGCAGGAAATAGGAAAGGACAGCGCTATGGAATTTTTTTTTTTTTTCAGTCTTTAGGGGGTTGTGATGGAGCGTAATGTGCGCATTTTTCTAGAAAAGAAGTTGTCTCAGTTGTTGGTTTGGGAAAAGATACATTATTTGGATTCTCTTTGGTGCGCGAGACAAGGGAATTTTACTGGGGGGAGCTTTTCTAATTTTCAGCACGACTGGTATTATGTGTTGGAGTGTTGGTTTGTGCTGGTTTCTCTCTCTCTCTCTCTCTGTTATTTTTTAGTCTTTAGGTTGTTTCTTTGCTCTTTTTTTTTTTCATCTGGATTATCCAGACTATGTTGAGGAGATGTCTTGTTCTCCTAGCTGTATATTTGTATTCTATTATTGAAAATTTTCTTTTATTATCCAAAAAAAAAGAAAAAGAAAGAGAAAAATTTCTCATTTTGCATAAAAATAAATAATTACCAGTTTCACAGTCTAAGCCCAAAACCAAACTCAATGCAAAAGAGTGAACGAGTCCAGCTGCATGTCTTCTAAAGAGATGTGGTGAAAAAAAACCATTTGCTGACACCCACAATGAAGAAAGGTAAGTCACCCTACTCCAAGCAAGTTACTGGAGATAGCCACTCCTTTGAAAATTTTGGCATTCCTTCCCATCCAAGCACACCAAATTATAGCCATAATTGAGCATCGCTGTAAAGATCTCCTATCCTTTCCGAACCTCTAAATGCGATGGTGAAAAATGCCTTCATGAGGATGGGCAAACCCAGTTCTCACCAAATATACCAAATAATTTATTTCAAAGAGCCCATGTCTAAGGAGAATGAAGAAACAAATGTGCACAAGGCTCTCCACTCCTCAAAGGACGCAAATACCTGGAGATGGTGCTTTATTGGGTTTTCTTTTCTGAAGCAAGTCATTGGTTAATATTCTTTCAAGTATTGCAGTACAAATGAAGGCTTTTATTTTCGAGGGAGTCAAACAATAGAAAAAGGATTTACTAGAGAATTTCCTGGAAGTGTCTTAATCTTCAAACCCTTTTGTCACTCCTCAAATGAGTATGAAAAGAATAAAGCAACCAAGTCAAGAGGACCAACTCATTAATCTCTCTCTCATTGTGATTTCTTCCGAAATGGAAATTTCATGAAGGCCTTTCTCCGTGCAGAAAACGAAAAGCAGAAATAGGGGTATCATGGAGATTAGATAAATGAAAGATACGAGGGAATTCATTAAGGTTTGCAGCTCATCCCTTCATCCTATGCTTAGGCCCCTCTTCTCTCCTCAAGGGATTGCGTCCTGAATCTTCAATATGGAGTTCAAGCTGTAATGGTGATGATGTCCCTGCGATTGCAAACCAGATTTTAAAGTTTTATTTTGGTAGAAAACTTGATTTCTCTCCTCATCCTCAGCTCAATCATGTAAACTCAATTCACAGTTGCACCGCATGAATCCAAAGTAGAATACGATGAGATTTCGTTCAGTATTCGACACCAGTGAGCTTAGAGCAGATTTCTAGAAGGCCCAAACCAATTATAGCTTCATACGCTTTATTGGAAGTACATTATTCAGAACCCTTTAGGCCCAAACCAATTATAGCAGATTGTAGGTGGCGATTTTAATGTAGTTAGGTTCCCTTAGGAAAAAATGGGGTGGTGGGGTTAATGCCTTTATAGAAAAGTTTGATTTGGTTATCAGGGAGTGAATTGAGGGATCTTCCCTTAGGCAATGCCAATTTTACATGGTTAGTGGGTGGGGCTAGGGAGGTCGCTTGTAGAATTGATAGGCTTTTGCTTTCGATTAAGTGGGAGGAGGAGTTTCCTAATCTTTCTATAGTGGTATTACCTAGACCCACTTCTGATCATTTTCCTATCTTGTTGGAACCTAGGAAAGTGCCTTGGGGTCCCACCCTGTATAGGTTCGAGAATTTGTGATTAGAGCATGGCTCCTTTTAGAACTTGGTTAGTGACTTGTGGAGTGAGGATGTGGAAAGGGGCTGGGAGGGGTTTAGATTTATGAAGAATTCGAAAGAAAATTTAAAAGTGTGGAATAGGGAGGAGGATTAAAAAGTCTATTATTCTAGGAGAGTTGGAAGAGTTAGAAAGGAAGGAGTGTGATCCATTCGAGGGACGAAGAGGTTAAAGGGTTTCTCTAAAGAACAAATTGGAAGAGCTAATTTTTAAGGATATGAGAAGTTGGAAGTAGAAGACAAAGTTTAAATGAGTTAGAGATGGTGACTGTAATTCTAAATTTTTTCACAGGATAGCCACTGGAAAAATGGCGAAGAATTTATTAGAGAGTTGGAGGTGGATAGGGGGTTTATTATCTTCGATTCTAATGTAATTGCCTCTTAAGAACACTGATTTTTATTATAATTTGTATACTGAGGAGGATGAGTGTAGATTGATAGTGGAAGGATTAGAGTGAGATCCTTTGCCTATTGATAAGATAGCTTGGTTAGAGAG
The DNA here is from genome assembly GCF_029873635.1 of Malania oleifera. Classification (NCBI taxonomy): domain Eukaryota; kingdom Viridiplantae; phylum Streptophyta; class Magnoliopsida; order Santalales; family Ximeniaceae; genus Malania; species Malania oleifera. The sequence continues at coordinate 64,128,340 of NC_080419.1, forward strand.
AATTTTTGAGGAAGTGGAAGTTAGGGCTACAATTTTTGGGATTGAGAGGGATAAAGCTACTGGACTGGATGGTTTTAATTTAGCTTTTTATCTAGATTGTTGGGTGGTGGTGAAGAATGACCTCATGAAGGTTTTCAAAGAATTATCACCAAAGTGCTAGCTAAGAGGTTTAGTGTGGTGCTTGATAAGACTATTTCTTTCCGCCGCCCGGGGGGGGGGGGGGGTGGGGTAGACAAATTGTAGATGCAATCTTAATTGCGAAGAAACTGTTGAGGATATTAGGAGGAGGAAGAAGAAGAGGCTTGTTTTATATTGGGCTTCGAAAAAACTTACGACAGAGTGAATTGGAACTTTATAGATAAGATTTTTGTGAGGAAGAGGTTTGGAGAGAGATGGCATAGATGGATGAAAGGTTGTATGTCTAATCTGAATTTTGCGGTGATAGTGAATGTTGAACCCAAATCTTGGTTCAAGGCCACGAGGGGGATTGGACAAGGGGATCCTCTTTCTATGTTTTTGTTTGTGCTAGTGGCTGATGTTTTGAGTGGGATGGTTGATAGGGCAGTAGATAGAGGTTTAGTGAAAAACCCTAAAGTGGGTAGGGAGGAGATCACGGTGTCGTGCCTAAAGTTTGCAGATGTTACTATCTTTTTTTCTAGAGGACCATAAGCCTTCTTTCATTTACATTTTGGGGCTTCTTCTAATATTTCAAAGGGTTTCGGGGGTTTTACAAATTTTGGTAAGAGTGGTATTGCAGCTATTAACGTGCGTGCAGGGTGTGTCAGGGAATTGGCCATGGAAGTTGGTGGCTGGGTTGGCCATTGTCCTCTCTAGGGGTTCCTTTGGGAGCTAATCCTAGATCATCTAGTTTTTGGGATCTAGTGGTGGAGAGAGTGTCCAAACATTTAGATGGGTGGAAAGGAGCCCTTTTTCTTTGGAAGTGAGGATTACTCTAATTCAGGCCTATCATTCTAGTATTTTTTTTTGTATTCTCTTTCTATTTTTAAAATTCCAATAGGAATTCTTAATTTAATTTGGGTAGCATTAAAAGCTTTTTCATTAGAAAAATCTCTTGGTGGAAATTCACAAAGTTTTTTTAGGCAACAAATAGACAAATAATAAATCCAATGTTGGAATACAAATTTTGAAGTAATCAAAATCAGGATAATTCAACAAATTGGCTAATTTTTTATTAATGATTTCCATTCCTTAATATTTTGAACTATTGCTAGTAGGATTGAAAGAATTATTACTTTATGAGAGATTTTCTTTGGTCAAGGATAATAAATCAACTCAAAAGGATTAGATGATGGAGCTTGAAGGGAGATAATATAGTAAAATTCAAAGATAAAATCACGAAAGAGTGTGATTGGATTGTATTGGATAAGGTAGATCATGGTTTTAAATCGCGGTAGCTGGTAGGGTAATGTAATAGTAATGGGTGTAATGGGAAGCGGGAGTAGCGGATGTTACATAGCAGGAAGCGGGTGTAACGATCGTGAATTTTTTTGAAGCACGCACAACCTTATGCATATTAGCGTACTTGCATGTTTTAAGTTTTTAGCCCTTATTAGAAAGAGTTTTAGTGTATTTTGGATCCTTTAGTTCGAGTAACTAAGATAATTGGTAAGGGCAACAAGTTTACATTTGTTTTAAACCACCATTGATAGAAAAATTACGTGTGTGTGCATATTTATACTTCTCATTGTTCTTATCTGTGATAAATTCATGTGTGCTAAATTAATTAATAAAACAAAATACATTATATAATCCATTAAACTATTAGACACCTAAGACATACGAATAATACAAATATAAAATAGCTAGAAAAGAAAGAAGGCAGAAGTTGAAAAATATAGAACATAAATATCACATTACTGATATTCTCAAAATAAAATATTTTCCTAACAAGTTAGTATTTTAAAGTTGTTAATTAATGCATCGCTTACTAGTATTTAAAGAAATAGTAAATTTTGTATCATTGTCACCTCATTATAATCTTTTCCCCCTCTCGCCACGTGGTATATTGAGAATGATTTATGAAAGAGAGGGAAAAAGTGAGAAGAAAAATTAAAAAGTAAAAAGTAAAATAAATTTTTTGGTGTAACAATCCTGTAGCGGTAACGTAACTTCTGTAGTGACCTAAAAACTGTTACATAATGTTCGCAGCCTTTATTTAAAACCATGAAGTAGATGCAAATACTGTTTCGAATAAAATGGCTAATCCTATCTTAAGGATAGTAAAAGAGGTTTTAGGAGTTCAAAGAAAGATACTTGAGTAGGAAAGAAAGTTGATGGTAGGATCAAGAAGTCCAAAACACTGTAAGGCAAAAAGAATTTCATATAAAATATGGCAAAATTGTAAAAATATAGAAAATCTTGAAAAATATAAAGAGGGGAGAAAAAATGAAAAAAAAACTATTAGTGAAGCTAAACATAGAGCTTATGATACTTTATATGCTAGATTAGATACAAAAAGGAGAAAAAGACATTTATAAACTTGCTTGGGCTGGAGAAAGAAAATGCAAAGATTTAGGTGATGTAAAATGTATAAAGGATGAGAATGATAATGTCTTAACTATAGAAAAGAAGACATAAAAGAGACGTGGCGAAGTTACTTTGATAAGTTGTTTAATGGAAACCAAAGTGAAAGATTAAACTTGAAAGTGACAAATGAGGAGAAGACTAAAATTGGAGATTTATTCACAAAATTAGAGTTGTTAAAGTTAAGATGACCTTAAAAAAGATGAAAAACGAGAAATCTATAGGATCAGATAAAGTACCAATTGAAGTTTTGAAATGTTTAGGGGATAAAGGAAACATTTGGTTAACTAATCTATTCAACATTATTATAAAAGCCAAGAAAATGGTAGAAGAATGGAGGGAAAGTACATTAATACCTTTATAAAAAAACAAAGGAGATATTCAAAACTGTAATAACTATCGTGGAATTAATATTATGAGCCATTCATGAAATTATGGGAAAGGGAAATTGAACATAGAATAAGACTAGAAAGGGAATTTCAGAAATTCAATTTGATTTTACGCCTGAGAGATCAACAATAGAAGCTATTTATCTTTTAAGAAGCTTCTTGGAAAAGTTTAGGGAAAAGGAAAAGAACTTGCATATGGTTTTTTGTTGACCTAGAGAAAGCTATGATAGAGTACCTATGAAAGTTCTTTGGTGGGTCTTAGAAAAAAAAGGGGGTTTGCAGTAGATATACTGACGTCATTAAGGATATGTCTAATAGAGTAGTGACTAGGAATCTAGAGATTTTCGAATCACAATAGGTGTACATCAAGGTTCTACTTTGAGTCCTTATCTTTTTACTTCAGTGATTGATGAACTTACTAGGAATATTCAAAATGAGATCCCTTGGTGTATGTTGTTTGCAGATGATATCGTGTTGATTGATGATAGTAGGAGCGGAGTGGAATCTAAGGTAGAACATTGGAGAGTCACATTAGAGTCTATAAGGTTTAGGATACGTAGGAATAAGACAAAATATATGAAATGTAATTTTAGTAATGTAAGCAATAGTAGTGGAGAGAAGATTAAACTTGATAATCAAGAGATTAATAGCATTAATAGTTTTTAAATATTTTGGATATATTATACAAGCAGAAGAGGAAATTGAAGAAGACATAGTATTTAGAATTAAAGCAAATCGGGTAAAATGGAGGAGTGCGTTAGGTTTGTTGTGTGATCATAGAATATCCTTAAAATTTAAAGGAAAGTTTTTTAAGACGGTAATAAGTATTTATTATGGTTCAGAATGTTAGGCAACCAAGAAACAATATGTATAAAATGTTAAAAGTTGTTGAAATGCAAATGTTAAGGTGGATAAATGCACATTAAAGATAAAGTAAAAAATGAGCATATATGCAATAATTTAGGCATAGCCCCCATCGAAGACAAGATAAGGGAGGGGCGGCTTAGATGGTTTGGGCATTTGAAATGCAGGCCTAGTAGAGTATCTGTGAGGAGGAGTGAATTAGTTATCGTTTGTGGAATGAAAGGGGTAGGGGTAGGCCTAAAATGACTTGGAATAAGGTAGTGAGGAAGGACTTAATAGCCCTTTATCTAATAAAGGAAAACACTCTTGATCGGGTGAATTGGCAGAAAAGGATTCATGTAGTCGACCCCACCTAGTTACTTAAGGCTTGTTGTTGTTGTTGTTCTTTAGTTAGCGGTAGCGGGTTCTAGGGATCATTTGGTGAGTTGGGAGGTGGTTTGTAGGACTAAGAGGGAGAGTGGTTTGGGTTTTAGATGTTCTTTGAAAAGTCCATGGAAAGTTATATCTCAGATTTACCCTCTCTTTATTCCCCATGCTAAATTTGTTCTAGGTAAGGGCTATATTATCCATTTTTGGAAAGACCTATGGATGGGGAATGTTGTTTTGTCCACCTCTTTTCCTCACCTTTTTCACTTGAGCTCAGGGCAAAATAATCCCATTTCTTCATTTAGAGTAGACTTGGGTGGTCCTTTACCCTCATGGGATTTTCATTTAGGAGCCCCTGGAATGATAGGGAAACTATTGAGTTATATTCCTTGTTGATTATGTTGAATAATTGTAGGGTATCTTCCGAAAATGATGACATATTGGTTGTTGGATTCTTCGAGAGTCTATTCTTGTAAATCTTTCTTTGAATTCTTGGTTGGGACAAATTTCTCTTTTACTCTTTACAAGGTTATATGGAAGGTCAAAATCCCCCCTAAAATTAAAGCTTTTCTTTGGTTGGTTGTTCTTAATAGGATAAATACTAATGACGACTTGTAGATGGGTAGACCTTTAAAGGCACTCCTTCCTGATATATGTATGCTTAGCTTTAATTGTTTAGGGTATTTTTCAGTCCTTTTCATGCACTACGATTTTGCATGGAAGGTTTGGAACAATTTATTCAATTACTTTGAAGAGAGCTGGGTTTGTCCTAGAACAGTGGAGAAGTTCTTGGCAATTTCTTTTGTCGGGTTTAGAAGAAAGAAGGAAGGAATTGCATTATGGAATTGTGCTTTATTTGCAATGTTTTGGGGCTTGTGTAAGGAACGTAATTTGCGTATATTTTTAGGGAAGAAGTTACCATATTGGTTGGTGTGGGAAAAGATTCTTTATGGTGTATGGGCTATGGAAATTTCAAGGGAATGTGTGTTTCAAATGTTCAGTGCGATTGTCAGTCTCTTCTTAGGGCATCTTGTGTTTCTTTTTTCTTTTTCTTTTTTTTTTTTCCAATTTTCTTTTTTGGTTTTCCTGATTATCTTATCAGACTTTTCTAAGGAGATGTCTTCTCTCTTGATTGTAAATTCTTTCTTTATCTAATGAATTTATTTTTCTATTCCAAAAAAAAAAAAAAAAATAGACAAGGGAATTTAACGAACAAAGGCATCCCCCGCCCAATGGTCTTCCCCAAACTAAATTTGCTCCCCATTGCTCACTGAGTACTAGATGTTAGGAAGGGAATAATCATAAATCTGAGATACAAACTTCCAAGGACTCAAAACATATAATATGACTTCTAAAGACTCAAATCAATAATATTATTTCTCACTCGACCAACCCCCCCATTTTGTATTATTCCAAATTTGCTTCGAGTTACCTTATGCTGGAGAGAATTAGGTTCTATAGGAAAGTGCTGTAACCATTTCCCCACCAAATATATGTTTTTGGACACCAAACTACGTAGACCCAAGCCTCCCTCCTTTTAGGCCTACACAGAGTCTCCCACCCTGCAAGATGATCTCTACTACCCTTGCCCCAACTCTCCCATAAGAAATCCCTCATAATCTTCTCCAGCCTCTGTGCCAACCTCAAAGGGATTCTAAACAGAGAAAGGTAATACAAAGGTATAGACGATAAACTAGTGTGAATAAGGGTAATACGATCCCCTAGAATGAAGAGAGCTCCTTTTGAACCCTCTAATATCCTAGCTACTCTTTCAAAAGCAGGGTTTCAAAAGGAGTCAACATTACAACTACCACCTAAGGGGACACCTGAATACATAATAAGCCAAGTCAAAATGGCAAACCCTGCTAACCTAACAAAAGGATCCATATTTATACCCAAACCAACCACTCCTAGAAAAATTAATTTTCAGCCCATACGCTTTCTCCAATATCTGTAAGATTGTCAACAAATTAGAGAAACAACCCTCATAATCAAATAGAAAGAGAATAGTATCATCTGCAAACTGAAGGTGCGAAATGGTGCATTCCTCATTACCTACCTTAATTCCCTCCATGAACCCTCTATTTACACTTGTCTCAATCATTCTACTTAAACCATCCACCACAATGGTCAAAAGGAAAAGAGAGAGAGGATCTCCTTGTCTTAGGCCCCTAGACGCACAAAACCAAGACTTAGCCTTGCTGTTAACTAAGACATAAAAGGTCACAGAAAATAGGCACCCTCTAATCCATTTCCTTCACCTCAGACCAAAACCTTTTCTAGCCATGACCTTTTCCAAGAAACTCCAACTCATCCTATCATAAGTTTTTCAAAGTCCAATTTCAACACAAGCCCACTCTTCTTTCTTTGAATGGCATCCTCCACCACCTCATTAGCTATCAGGGCATCGTCTTGGATTTTTCTATTACCTATAAAGCACTCTAACTAGTAGACATAGTGTCCTCTAGAATAGTAGCCAATCTTCTAGAAAACACCTTAGCCAAGATCTTATAAACACTAGTAGGTACACTAATAGGTCTAAAGTCCTTAACCTTAACAGCACCTTCTTTTTTGGGCACCAAGGTGATAAAATTAGAATTCATACTCCTCCCTACCACTCCATTATCAAAGAATTCAATAAAAATTTTAAAAATATTGCCCTTCAAAATCTCCCAATTGTCTTGAAAAAAGCCATGGTAAAGTCATCTGGTCTAGGATCCTTTTCTCTAGCCATCTCAAAAAATTGATCATTTGATCTCCCCTTCCTTAGAAGGTCTCTCTAACCAAGCAGCTTGTCAGCTGTTATAGGACACCAATCCAACTCCTCTACCATTATTCTTCCAAATTCCTCCTCAAAAAAGAGGTTTCTATAGAAATTTGTAATCAAACTCGCAATAAGATCAGCTTCCTTAATAATCTCTCCCCTATCATCCTCAATTTCTTTAAAAAGATTCCTAGTTGCCACACTATGAAAGAGCCTAGAGTTACAATCCCCATATTTAATCCAATTTGTATTTGTGTCACCAATTGATGTCTTCCGTAAAGACAACTTTTTCAAACACATTGGGTAACTGAGCTTGTCTACTGACAATGTCCTTTGAAAGAGGACCCTCTTCAACCAATCTATCAATCACATCCATTTCCTTAGGAATATCTTTCTTCCTAGGACGTTCAACAAGAATCTCCAAATTCCAACTTTTTAATCTTTCTTTCAAACACTTCAATTTTTTCATGAAACGAAAACCTTCCCAACCTTCCATAGTGCACTCTTCCCACCAAATCCTAACCCAATTCTAAAAATCATGATGGGTCAATCCCATATTTTCAAATCTAAAGGGAGTAGGACCCATTTTATAGGATTAGATTCAAGAATCAAAAGACAATGATCATAAATCACTCTAGGAAATACTCCTTGAATAAGAGTAGGAAATTTATCTTCCCAATCAGGGGTAAACAAAAACCCATCAATTCTAGGATCTAGTACCCTCAGCAAACCAAGTAAATTGAGTGTTCAAGTAATATCTCTCAAATCACACTCGTTAATAAAATTATCAAAACCCCTCATACTTGAGGTAATCCTATGGCCTCCCAATTTCTCATTAGTGGATCTTATGACATTAAAATTACCCCCCCAAACCAATTTGGGGGAGCACAACCCATTGACCGCAACTAATTCCTCCCACAAAACACCCCTCAAATGGGGGATATTCTGTCCATGAACTGAGGTAAACCACCATTAGCTCTTACCTTTTAACATCCAAAAAAATAGATGCAGAAAAGGAACCAATAAGAACATCTAGCAAACCTGGTGTCTTAAGTAATCACAATACCCCCCTAGGATCCTGTGGAAGCTAACCAAACCTCATCTTTGAATCTAGACTCCCATACACTCCTAACAACGAAGCCATCAACCACCTCTAGTTTGGACTCTTGAATCACAACAAATTCTTGGGCAGCCTTAGCAATGATCTCTTTAATCTGACAACGTTTATGAAGGCAGTCCAGACCCCTAACATTCCAAAAGATCTTCATTCTACCCTCTTGCTGCTCCTGACCCTCTTACTATTCCCCCCGCCATAGTTTATATTGGAAGCTAATTTTTGCTATCCTTTATCCACCCTTTTTCCTTTCATAGGTAGAAACAACAACCTTAACAGCCTGGCCTAAAGGATTAACAGCAAAGCTCCCCATCCTATCTAAGATCTCCTGAGGGTCTTGGTTGTCCCTCTCATTTCCTAGTGGATCAAGAGTTAAAAGTCCCTCCTAAAGGATTCGATTCTCTTTGGAAAAAAAAGGTAATTGTTTTCAGTACAGTCAACCATAGGTGTAGGTAAGATACCTTTGCCAGAATTAATTGACTTGTTGCAAGTAATAAAAGTATCAATCCCAGAATAAAGATCAGTCCCAAAGTGAAATAAAAGCCGGCTATCAGAGGAATTATCCATGTGATTTTCTTTAGCCAAAGCTTCCTCTTCAAAAAGATTACTTGGAACTGCAGATAAACTTGAAAAAATCCTTACCTGACTGTTCAGAATAAGAGGACCCACGAAAAGTCTCTTGCCTCTTTTAAAGGTGCCTCCTGCTTTGAGTTTTAATTTTGAATAGCATCCGTATAATTATTGATATCCTCAGGATGAGGAGGAGTTACACAAACATACTTGAATTCCCTAATCTGTTCCAAAAATAGATTATTATCTTTTTCATCCCATTCTTCCAGTTCATTATCACACTACAATAGCTTTCAATTCTGTTTTCCCTTAGAAGATTTTGCTGTATTTTCCTCAATTTTCTGTAAGATCTCAATCTTCCTTTCAAGTCTTCCTTATCTGTTTTTATTGGGTTTCCGTCTGCGTCTCTAGCTCCATCATTGCCGTTCTGTAAATTCGAAAAGCTAGAAGAAAAAGTACCTTCCTCAAAAAATACAGATGGTAATTTTTACATTGAGGATTTGGATGAGTTGAAAACAGATTTAAGAAAAAAGGTTAGTGGGGAAATTCTGTTGGAGAAGAAAAAGTGGGGTGGCCTTTCAGATAAGGAGGGTGATATGATTAATGAGTTTGATTGTAACGAAGAGCTACTCATAGATGAGGTTCGTGAACAACTTGGTTATGGATAAGATAATTCTGATTTTATGGGGCTCATTCCTTGAAGTCTTCACCTCCAATGGAGGGTAGGGTATAGAGGAAGTTATTGGTTTGGGGAATGTTGAATTAGAAAATGTAAATGGCAAGATTGAGCAGAATAAGATCAGTACTACTTTTGTGTCTCATATTCAACATATGCTGGATAAAACAGGTATGTAGTTAGCTGATAAAAAAAGAAAGGAAGAAGTTGTAAATTTGCAATAAATTGATGAATCAAAGAAGGAAGTACAGCCCTTAGGGTTAGAAACAAAGAGAATAAGAGGGGAAGGAGGATAAAGAGAACAGTCAGCAATTCTCTTGTTCATGCTTTCGTGAATCTTGAGAGGAAGGCAATTTCTGTCTTGTGTGGGGCTATTAAATATTTAAATAGTCGGTAAATATTTAAAAGAAAAGAGTCTAAGTTTTGTTGGATTAAGTTTAAAGGTAATCTTAGCCTAATTAGATACCATTTGCAAGGCGGGTGTGTAGGGGGTGCTAGCACCTTCCCTCACATAGCTGTACTCTCTAACTTGACTCTGGTTACATAGACTTTGACTATTGATTCCTTAGACCCTAGGTGTATCTAGTTGACCAAATGATCATCGGTAATTAATTAGGTTTTCTTATCTCATTTAGGATAAAATAGGTTTGTGGTGACTTTGTCAATTTGCTTTGAAATTCCCAATTTTATACTTTCCATTTTGAGTTCGCCATCCGAGTTAAGGTGGTTCAGAGATCCACCCAGGCAGGTGTTGGACCTACGGAGCATTGCAAAACACGCATAACCATAGTTGATACCCTCTCCTTCATTTCGGCTGTTCTTGCTTTTCACCATCTTTCTTAACCCTTCCATTATCTACTCGTTTTGTTCTTGAGATTCGAAACTAATAAAAGATAGAAAAAAGAGTTAGAACAGAGGGGAATAGTCTAATCAATGAAAAAAATATGAGAGCACTTATAAGAAATACGATGCATATCTACACTATAAAGTTGGGATTTTTCATGGAATGCAAACTAGATGAAGGTTTACATGATGCATGCTCTAGTATTGGCCGTATGTAAAATGAAACTCAAGGAATGAGGGAGAAAAAATCATACCTGCAACCTTCTCTAGGAGCTAATAAGAATGCCAAGAATGCTAGGAAGTCCCATGAAAGCCATAAACTGTTGAACCTTTCCCAATCCTTAAACATGTGCTCTCTCCCAACCTTTTAACCTCCTTCCAAATGTGAACTCCCTTTATTCTTGAACGTGTGCATTCCCTTTCAATGTGTGAGCTCCCCCCTCCTCCTCTTAGTGTGCCTGGCTTCCTTTTTATAAAATAAAGGAAGCTAGGGTGTTGTCCGGATGGTTCTCTTTCTAAGAATGTCCTTATTGTTCTAGGGGTTTCCTTTTCTTTTCCTATGAGGGTGTTGGGGCACACTTTTAACCTTGTTTTCGATTTAAAACCCCTAACTAAGCTAGAAATATTCCATTATTGTAAGAAAAAAGTGATTTAATAGTTAAAAATACAATATTGAAGCCTAGCTTATCTCAAAGTTGGAATATGCTAGCAAGGGTCTTGAGAGAGATGGAGAACCCTCAATTCATTGCTTTCTAGTGATTTATTGTCCACTATCCCACATTGGGATTTTGATTAAATGAATGACCTAACTTTAAGATAGCCCTCTCCCTCTATTTATAATACAAATTAAATACATTCTAATGACAATAATACCTTTACTCTCACTAATTAACATACTAACACGCTTAGTAAAAGTAATAATTGTACTAAAAGACATAAATAACCTCTAGCAATATCATCATTACTGGCAATGACTAAACGGGATTGTAGATGTTAAGTAGTGGCTTCAAGCTAAATTTCAAATCAAGGACTTGGGTACCTTGCAGTACTTTTTTGGTATTGGAATTGTATAGTGTAGGAAAAGGTTGAATTTATCTTAGTGAAAATATACCTTGGATTTGCTAAGAGAGCCTGGTTTGTTTGGAGCTAAACTAGTTGATACTCATATGGACACTAACATGAAGTTGACTAGGGATGTCAGACTAGATTTTGAAGACAAATGTTGATGTAGGCAGTTGGATGCTAGGTTGATGTACTTGACTGTTATAAACAACAACAATCCTTAAGTCCCACTGATGAATCGTTTTCTCCTAATTCACCCGATCAAGAGGATTTTCCTTTATTAGCTTAAGGTTTGTTAAATCCTTTCTTGCTACTTCATTCCAAGAGTTTTTAGGCCTACACCTACCATTTTCATGCCAGACACAATAACTAACTCACTTCTCTTGATAGGTGCTCTACTAGGCCTGCGTTTCAAATGCCATCTACTTAATTGTTACTAGACCTGACATATCTTTTGAAGTGGGGGTGGAGAGTCAGTTTATGGAAAATCCCAAACAACCACTTTGGGATGTTTGTAGGATTTTGCAGTATCTCAAACGCTCTCTCTGCAAAGGGTTGATATATAAATGTAATACAAATTGTGAGATCATGGGGTGCTCTGATGTAGATTGGGCTGGCTCTATTAATGATCAAAGGTCTACTACTGGATATTGTACATTTGTGCAAGGTAATCTTGTTATGTGGCATAGCAAGAAACAAACTACTATAGCAAGATCTAGTGCTGAAGAAAAATATCAAGCTATGGCTCATACTGTGAGTGAGCTTATGTGGCTTAAATCTCTTATAAGAGAGATGGGATTCTCGGCAACAAAGTTGATAGATATGTTTTGTCATAATCAAGCTGCCATCTATATCGCTACCAATGTAGTATTCATGGGAGGACAATGAACATTGAAGTTGACTGTCATTTTGTAAGGGATGCTATGTTCAAGAAGGTAGCGAGGACTCTGTTTGTGAAATCTGTGGATCAGTTAGGCGAAGTTCACAGAGACTTTATTTAAGATCGTCCTGTCTAATGGTTGTGATAAGTTGGTGTTAGGTGATATTTGTACACCTCTAGCTTAGGGGGGAGTGTTAGAAGAAAATATGGTATTTTAGTCATTAGGTTGTATGAGTGGGGGTATTTTTGTCCTTGATTTTTTTTAATATATTAATGAATGAGTGGGTAGACCAGGAGTTGTACATAGGGTTATAGGAGAATTATTTACTATTCTCCTCCTCCTCCTCCTCCTCTTCTCTTCATCTCTAACCCTAAGTGCTGTATTTTCTTTTTTTGATTCTTCAATTTATTGCAAATTTACAACTTCCTTTCTTTTTTGAGCCAGCTAATCGCATACCTGTTTTATTTGGCATATGTTGACTACGAGACATGAAATCAGTATTGGTCTTGTTCTGTTCAATCTTGCCTCCTACCTATTCTAATTAGTACAAGCCATCCTTCTGAAGCCTTCCACCAATCCTCTTCTTTGTTTGCAGATCCTGAATAGCACAATGAGGAAAGAAGGTCACATAATATGAATATTGATGGGATTTAGTTAATTTTCTAATTGATAACAAGTTTAAGGGAAATTTAGTCACATATAATACATAGGAGGGAGACATAGAAGGAAACAAAAGAATATCGCCACAACTAGAAATTGGTGTAATTGAACCATCCGCAAGAGTAACCTTAGAGTGTAAAATGGTAGGTTTCAAGGACTGAAACAAATTAGGATTACCTGTTATACGGGAGGAGGCATGAGAATCAATAACCCAGGGTGAAGAGGATGATGGGGCAAGAATCCTAACTACACTTGAATGGACCATAGTAGCAGTAGATATAGAAGACCGAGTTTGAAGTTGCTGAACCATGCAAGCGAGATTGTTATACTCCTCTCAGGACATGGTAGATAATGTACTCAACTCTCCCCCAATGGAGTGACCTGGTGCACTTGAACTTTCAATAGTGGAATCACCATTGGCAACAAACTTATTGGCTGAAGTTGGTCTCCCATGAGATCCTAGCAATGATCAACCGTATGTTTTTCCTTATGACAATGTGTGCAAATGCAGGAATTGCTATGATGAACTCCTCATCCTGATACACTACCTTTGCCAGCCCATCCTCATCCTCCAGCACTTCCCCTTACCCTGGTTGGAGGCAGTGCAAACCATGGCTGAACCATCATGGGAGAAGCTTAAGAAGAAGACTTAGAGGAATCTTTGGTGATATGTTGGATTCTAGCATATGCTTCATTCTCGGAAGGTATGGATCCACTAGCAAGAATTTTATCATGGATGGGTTGATGCTTAGGACTCAGTCTAGATAAAAACTTGGCAACTAAAAACTCTGCCTATTGCCTCTTAATCATCTCATTGTCAGAGCTAACTATTTGATAGATGTGGAATTCCTCCCACATACCCCTGCAAAGTGTTATAATGCTCACTAATGGACCAACCTGCTTGGTCATATTTGAGAAACTTCTCTTATAGGTCAAAAACACAAGTTTGATTTTTGTCTTGTAAGAAGCTTTCACGAAGGTCTTCCCTAGCCTAGGCTGTTCTACGAAAAATCACATTTGCTGTGATTTGTGGCTCCATGCTATTCCACAACCACACAAGCAATGTCATTGTTCCATCCAATCCTCATAATTCTTGGTGTCTAGAGTCTGAGGAGAATGGAACAAATACTTGGATTTACTTTTCACATTAATATACGCACGCACTGCCTGAGACCACAATAGTTGGAGGATCCAACCAATTTGATGGCTGTGATCTGTTCATTAACAGTATTTGCCGAAGCACTCTCTGTAGAGGCCATAAAACCACCCCCTACACATTCCAATCATTGCACACCAGTACCGAAACGAATAACACAGCAGCTATGTGAAATCAGACAGCAAACACAGCACAAAACTGCACTCAAACACAGGCATGGAACAGCACTCTTAATCTTCCAGAACTTCAACAGGAAGCTACTACTGCAGAAGTGAAATTACAATATCCTACCAGAAATCACAGACACAAATAGCACACTGATCCTGTCAAAGTTGGCTGAGTATGCAGAGCAGAGAAGACCACACTTTGACCACACAGATCAGGGCAGACCACAAGGAAGCAATGCAGACACTCAACAACCACCCTGGTAGCAGCCAGAAGCAAAAAAGCAGGCATGTTAACAACTATTACAGCATCAAAACAGTATCATCACTGGACCAGCAGTCAGAACAAACATCAGAACAGCAACAGCAGTCCTTGGGAGACAGTAGGGGTCTGTACACAGCTGATAGGAGAAGGATATAAAACCGTAAACGACTGTCAAACCAGGAAAAAAATCTCTACTGTGAGGATTGACAAGGAAGAGAAAAGGAGAGGAAGAGAAGGGCTGTAACTATTTTAGATTAATCAGTTTCAGAGGACCTGCTTTGATACTATGTTAAAAATCTGCAATATATTGAAGAATCAAAGAAGAAAATACAGCATGTAAGAGTTAGAGATGAAGAGAAAAAGAGGAGGAAGAGAAGGAGTACAGTTGGCAGTTATCCTAGAGCCTTATGTGCAGACCACGTCTGTCCACTTATTTATTACTAATAGAAAAAAAAGGAAAACTTCGAGGACACAAACACAATTCTTCACCCCCCCCCCCCCTTGCGGGCGGGGTCACACACCCTAGTTTCTAAAGTATCATATTTTCTTCTAATAGAAGTCTACTTGGATGGTGGCATAGTAAGGTTAGGAAGAGGCAATGGGAATTGGCCAATTTGCAGCAATGGGAAAGGACTGAAATGAGGTTTTCTCATGTAGTGTTTAGGGTTTTGGGTGGTTGCCTGGTGGGTAATAGTGGTTCAGATTGGGGGCAGGTTTTGGGTGGTCTTTACCCTTTAATCTTTGTTTTTATTTTCTTTGAGGATTCCTTATCCTCTCTTGCTTGTATCTTCTCTCTCTCTCTCTCTCTCTCTCTCTCTCTCTCTCTCTCTCTCTCTTAATATATCTTCTTTTATTATAAAAAAATAAAATAATGATAATGATAAAAAAAAAAAGCTTTGATCAAGGTCTAAGATGCTCTAACATACACCTCAAAGTATTCTTTTTTTTTTTTTTGATAATACAAGAAGATATAGTAAGAGAGAGAAGATACAAGCATAGAGGTTGGGAGGGTTTTAAGTTCATGAAATCCTTGAGCATTTGAGAAGTGCTGTTAATAGTATTGTGTAAATTGAAAGACCTATTATTGTGGCTCACAAGTTGCGTATTATAGGCTTAGACGTCAAATCATGGTTCACAAGTTGCTTCTTCTTCTTCTTGATCCCTTCTCAACTAATAGCTCTGCTTATGAGCTTCCAGAGTATGAAACTTTCCCAACTGTCTCATGCTGCTAGAGATAGGATTTTAGGATCCTGTTTCAACGGTCCTTACAAGTTTGGAGTGATTTATTAATTAATGAACTTTACTGCAATAGATCAGACTGATTGACTTCTGGATTGTACTGATTGAAGTTGCTTCTGTTTACAGGGAATGCATGCTTGCACAGTAACCTTGCTGTTGAGGTATGTTAATGTTCCTATTTGTGTTGCTGAAGCTGTTAACCACCCATTTTTTGTAATAGTTTTCCTCTTATTCTGTCTTTTTATTATTCTCTCTTTACCAAAAAGTTCAATTTATTGGATTAGCAGAAAACGCAGAAACCTGGGGCAAAAGACTGTGAACTTGCCTCTTTTGGGGGAGGTGTCTGTTCTCTCAATTGCAGTGTTATTATTTTGTATGGGGTTTGCAATTTTCTGGGCTGCAAATCAGCATGCATCATATGCTTGGGTTGGGCAAGATATCTTGGTAGGTTTCATCTATTTATGTCAGTTTCTTTTGCTTGTCTTCTTCCATCACCACCCTTACCACAACATGCATTCCCAATGAAAGAATTTTGCAGTTGTTGAGATATAAATGCATTTTCTTCTGTTGTCGACATATTTGTGCTGGATGGTAATTTTTGACTGTTTGATCCAGAGAAAAAAAATCAAAATGCAGGTTGAAATTATTTTTGTATGCTTTGACTCCAGATTATGAGACTGCTAACAATTTCTTTTATCCTACTGGACTTATTGAGTTTCCTCCTACAATGAAAAGAATTCTCTTAAAATGATTTGACCAGGCATTATTAATGGTGCATGGAGAGATTCTCCTTGCCTACATTATTATGAAGATAATTGATATTCCCATGTAAATAACTAAGCTCAGGATCATTGATAAAATGAACTACATGGTGAAGCTCAATGGAGAATGGTGGTTCTTCTGCTGTGGCTGCATGACCCAGTTGAAATGTGCATATTAAGAATGAGTGTGAATGTCATGATCGACCACCTTACCTATGAACATTTCTTTAGTTTGGAAATGGTTATGGAGGTTCTCTTTTAGAGGCTAAATATGTATGACACAAGGTTAAAGTAAGTATGGAATTCATTGGTGTGGATGGGATACTAGAGGGAGTGGCAATGTTTCTCATGCCAGCACCTAGAGTTTTGTTTCCCAAGGTTGCTCATTGGTATTTCTTCTCTCACGGTTTGAAGTGGCTAATGGCTATATGATTTGGTTTTAAAAGGATAATTGGCAGAAGAGATATCGCTGGAGGCTTTGCTGTCTTTCTTTTTTAGATTATTATCTGTTCATAATGCTCCAATATCTTTTTAATATTTGTTATGGAAGAGATTGTTTTCTTGCGTCTTTTTGGCACTTAGGTATTTTTTGGGGGATTTCATTGTTTGACCTCAAAAGAGATTGGAGCGCAGCACCTTTGTAATTGCTTTTAATTGATTTCTATAGGATATCTTGTTCTCAAATGCTTGTATTTTTGTTTCTTCTCTTATGAGTAGGTTTTTTTTGTGTAAAAAAGAGAGAAGAAAAAAAGAGAAAAAAAAACCAAGCCTTGAGTCCCACTAGGTGGGGTTGGCTACATAAATCCTTTTTCGCCAATTTAGACGATCATGGGCAATCCTTGGACAATTTAAGGCTTTTAAATCCCTAGTCACTATTTCATTCCAAGTGCAGGTCTACCCTAGCCATATACTGCCACTAGTGTAATTAGCCCACTCCTCACTAGAGCATTGTTTGGCCTACGTTGCAGATGCATGTACCATTTGAGCTGCCCGTCCCTTGTCTTTTTTAGGTGCTATGCCTAACTTACTATGAATATGTTTATTCATTAATTTATTTTTTAATGCCACCTTAGCTGGCTCATTTTGACAACTTTTACCTTTTGGATTATTGTTTATTAGTTGCCCTTCTTATCCAGATAGCATAGATGGTCTTATGCTATCCTATAAAACTTTAATTTTAATTTTAAAGGTATCCTACAATCATGTAACACGCCTGAAGTTCTTCCCCATTTTATCCACCTTGCTTTAACTCTGTGGATAAAATATTCTTTGATTTCTCCTTCAGCTTGCATAATAGATTCAAGGTATTGAAATCTAGTAGTTCTATTAATTTCATGATTAAGTTTAATCTTTTCTCTAATATTCCTCCTACAATGGCTAAACATGTCATATATTATGTCTTGTTTCTTATTTCTACTTATCCTAAAACCTCTAGGTTCTAAAGCTTCTTTCCATGATTCCCACTTAGATTCTACTCTATCCCTAGTTTCATCAATCAAGACAATGTCATGTCTGAACAATATATACAATGGAATCTTATTTTGGATGCTAGTAAGTTCGTCCATGACCAGTGCAAAAAGATAAGGGCTCAAAGCAGATCCTTGATGTACACCTAAAATTGGAAATTCCTAGATTTGTCCTAACACTAGTCATTATTCTATAGCAAACATCCTCAATGACATTAATATACATATTATGTACTCCCATTTTTTCTAAAATGCACCATAGAATAAAATCATATGCAAGTCCCTCTTCTTTTCCCTAAAATTTTTCATTAATCTTCTTAATAGATATATAGCTTTTGTAGTTGATCTCCCAAACCCAAAAAAAAAAAAAAAGGTGAAAAATTTCATACCCTTATTTATGACAAACCTCAAATGTAGAGTACTATATATTGTAATTAACCATTTATTTATTGTAAAAATACATTAAGTGTGAATATGTAATTTCTAGAAATTTGTTGACATAGGTATCCATTTTCTTGAACCAAAAAACTTTTCTTAGGTGTGCTAAATAATAGTTCATTTTTTAAGGCAACCTTAGATCCACTCTGAAGCAATGGTGACAGTCTAAAGTGAGGGTACCTTATATGACTTTTTAAATGTGCCAATCTGCTGGCTATTATTGATATCCTTTATATGGAGTTCTGGTGGCTTGCAATCAGTACAGATGTGTTTTTTTTTTTATTAAATGTTTTGCATTAGTGTGGATCATTATTAGTGTTCACCAGAATGTTTAACATTCCAGTCAGTCCATGGAACAGGAATGGGATCATGGTGTAATATCTGCTCTAAAAAGTGCAGTACATTATGGGTACACTTATTTGGATATTTTGGTTCGAAATGAGTAATGGTTTTTGTGTATTGAAAAGATGATGTTGAGGTGGTTATAATTTTAAAAGAGATTTCATCTGGCTAGGTAGATTAATTATGACTGAGAATATAATTACTTCGTGACAGTGCTCTACTTTTTCCAAAAAAAAAAAATGTAAAATGGAAAATATTGATTAAAAATTTTGGATGACTATTCTGTGTTCTGAAAATGAAAATGTTCAATGTTTCCAAACATCCATACCTTTTCATAGTTCACCGGTGCGTTGGCTTTTTCTAGTAGCTGTTATTATGATTTACAATACATTTTTCAGTACGACCAACTGTTTGTGTGTCAGGTCCATGGGTCCCTCATGTCTGAACTCTGTAGTGGCCTTGTAAGACTGGATCTCCATATAAATCTCCGTTTTTTTTTTTGGTCTTGTTGTTGTTATTATTCATATTCTTATTATCATCATCATAATCATCATCACCATTATTATAGCAGAGCAGAGACTGCAGGTTGTTATTATTATTGTTATTGTTATTGTTATTATTATTAGAACAGAGCATCGACTGCAGGAATTGTATTTAATCCTTTTATTTAGGTCAGTGAAGGCGAGAAAGATTCATCCAGAGCAGAGACTGCAGGGATTGTATTTAATCCGTTTCTATAGTTCAGCGAAGGCGAGAAAGATTCATTCTTTCCTTTAGCTCTGCGAAGGCGAGAAAGATTCATTAAAGGGGCTAAGGAAGTCATCTTCGTTGCACAAAAGAAACTAGAAACAAATATAAATCTCCTTTAAATTGCTTTGGACTATGTACTGATGGGAAGACACTATTGTTCTTTTGTGATTGTATTTCTATAGTTGTTTTAAAACGAAGAAGGGAAAAAAAAATTGTAGTTTCTATTTTTTTGTGATAAAGGTACAAATTAGTAAGAGAATAGGTTAAGTTCATTAAAAGAGTTGACAAACTTCTTTGTATAATTAATTACCTCATGCATGGGTATTTGTTGCCCTTTCGTGTTTGGCCTTCACTTTGCGTGTTTTAAAATTTAAAATTTTTAAAAACTATGCGTCTCTTTGCTCTAGAAGAACTTATACCATGCATGCTATATTACTTTCCCTTAATACTAAGCTCAGCTGACTTTATAACTGCCTTCTATAGTTATATTTCAATAAGTTGTGTTCCATGGGTACTCATTATGTTGTTTATTCATCTATGATATTGAAGGATTCGGTAGTGATCCTTTTTTCAGTGCTTTTATAATGTCATCAACTTTTTCTTTTTGAAATTCTGCAATTATAGTAGTGCAAATGGTTGGCGTGATGCTTTATTTAAGTTGTATCCAGGGTGGGATTGCAATTGTCCTTGGGTTGACAGCCGCTGTTCTATGCTGATTTTGGTCTATGAACTAATGACTGTCTTGCAACAACTTCAAGAGCCTTTAGTTTCTGTGCAATTTTTTTTTTGCCAATGATTTTCCACTTTTCTTACTAGGAATTTGTGTGTATGTAGGGGAAGTGCTAATGCAGGCATGTGTTTAAATAGATTGCAGATTTACCTTTTAATATTTTTCCATCAATTCACTAGGGTATATTGTATGCTGATTTATTTTGCTTGAAATCAGTTCAGGGAAAATTTGCGTGATTTGCGAATCCTTACTTCTTGCTGTTCTGTACTTGAAAAGGGATTTTCCTTGTTCACAGGGTATATGCTTGATGATAACAGTCTTGCAGATGGCTCGATTACCTAATATCAAGGTACTTGTGTTGTTAGTGTGTTATTTTCCTGTTATTTATATATCAGAGCTATTGTGAGAAAATGTTTCTTTGCTCAGGTTGCCTCAGTGCTACTCTGTTGCGCATTTGTTTATGACATCTTTTGGGTCTTCTTATCACCATATATTTTTCATGAGAGTGTTATGATTGCGGTAAGTTTTTTTTAATCTCATATAGTACGTTTTTTCTTGTATTAAAATATAAGTCGAACTTTATATGGACACTATAATTGTAATATGAGGCATTTTCTTGGATTGTTGAATGAATGGGAACTTCTAAAATTTATTACGAGATGTTATGATGACAAAGTCCTGTTTACCATGATTTTGGTTGAATATCTCATTTATCTCTACTTGTGTTTGTCCGCTTATAGGATTCCCAATATATACAGAAGTTAAAATAGGGACAAAGATCAGTGAGCAAACAGAGCTGATTGAATGATTCAATTGCTTTTTGTCATTGCTTCGCCTCTATATGCTTCTGGCACTGTTAGATATTTTAGATACAGATATTCACTAGCAGTGAAAATATTTTTGATGAAAAGTTTCTTGATTTGATATTTTATATCTGTATCTATTTTACATCTATGGTTAGAGTGGGCAAACTGGCAATAGCTGATGCACTGATTCTATGCCCTTATTGCCTTTTATGCATTAGCTTATGCAAACATGTGTTGGTGACTAATGGTTACAGCATTGTAGATTGTGTCTAATTAATGTCAAATTATTGTTTTCAAATGCTTGCACAGTAACATAACTGAAATATGCTGGCATACTTACTTACTTCTGGGAGAATATATTGCTTTTAATTGGCATATGTGCTAAATCTCTGTTGGTTATTTTTGGTTGAATTAGTTACACAGAAACATCAGAAATCCTTAATGAGAAATTGAGGGAAAAATCCTCTCTTTGTAGTACTGTTTAACTCATGACAAATTCTGGAGAAACACTGCAGTGAAGTTGAGAGAGTGCCACTTCTAGAATTCTTGTGCACTTGGCTTTACTGTCTCTTCTTAGACCTGTTTAAGTTTTGATGTTTCTCATTCGTTTGAAGTGTTACTGATTGTGCTTTGAGATAGTTTGACAGGAGTTCAACATTTTTTTTAAAATAATATTATTTTTTCATAAATAACACTTGAATCCTACTAAAGGAAACATGAAGGAGGCAATTTTCTTGCATGATATGTGGAAGAAAAAATCATGGGATGAATGGATGTACAGGATACTTTGCAAAAAAAAAAAAAAAGAGTTACAAAATCAAAAGAAATTCAGTTTTTGAACTGAATATCTTTAATGCCATGGTTGGTATTCAGCAGTGGTAGAATTCATGCTAAGGTCTGTTTCAAATAGAATGACCAAATTAATATTTTTCATGATATTTTCCACTTTAGAACATATATTAATTCTTATCTCTTTTTCAATCGTTTCAATTGTAATTACAATTCATTTGATAATTTTATTCATCGATGAAATCACTGGACTATAGGGGAGAAGCAGTGAGAGTAGCTCATCTGTTATTTGCGGATGATACCATTATTTTTTTTGTTTGCAGCTGAGGATCAAATTTTGAATTTTAGATGTATTCCCTTGCCTTTTGAAGCTACTTTTGGGTGGGCTGAGGTTAAACCCAGGGAGGAGTGTAATTGTTCCCGTTGGATAGAGCAGGGGAAGGGTTGTCAGATAGGGCAGAGTGTGGCAGATATTTTACCACCTGCCCATGGATCCCTTCCCATCACTCATCTGGGGCTGATTTTGGGTGCTAAGCACAAGGAAAATGGTGTGTAGAAGCCTGTGTTTGATAAACTTGAGAAGAGGTTTGCTGGGTTGAGAAGGTTGCTATCTAAGGGGAGAAGATTGACCCTATTCAAGTTATTTCTATTCTTTTATGTCCATCTTCCTTATTCCTTGTTTGGTTTCTAGAGGGCTTGAATGTATTTAAGTTGTATTCTTGTCAGACAATGAGGGTGATATTTTTAAATATCATTTGATGAGATGAGTACTCTGACCTTACTTACCTTCTTAAGTGTGTGGTTTGGGAGTTTTAGGTGTGTTAGATTACCACTTCACCCAAAAGCTTAAGTTGTTAGAATGTGGTCCAACAGTGTATATCAGGCCTTAACATTCCCCTGCACGTGCAGCCCGGAAGCACGTGGGGAGAGAAACAAACAACAAACAACATCCATTATAAGAAATAGGGTAATTCTTAATAAACAAATAATAGTTGCGGGCAACAAGACTAGAACCTAGGACCTCCTGGCAACCAGCTTTGGTGCTATGTCAGATAACCACTTTACCTTGTGGGTCAACAATTTATATCATGCACATGTTGTTTAAATGATAATAGGACTTTGGTAAATGGCATTGTAGATATATATATGAGAAATCCATTTCTTGAAGGAAAGTTATTGGAGCTAAACATGGGGAATGTCACAAACTTATCGAGTAGGTTTATAAGTGTCTAAGAAGAAGGTGGGAAGAATTCTTGTTGTAAAGTTAGAGATGGAGGAGAGAAGAAGAGAAGAAAAGAAAAAAGAAAGAGAAAGATTGAGGCGGAAGTTTCCTAGAGACTTACATACAGCTCCAGGTCTGCCCTCTTATATATTAATTAACAAGAAAAGTCTTTGAGGACAAAAACCCCACTCACACAACCTAATTTGTGAAATAACTTATTCTCTTCTAACACCCCCTCTCAAGTTGGAGGTGTATAAATATCATTCAATCCCAGCTTGTTACAACCATTAGACAAGGTAGGTGTAAATAAAGGCTTTGTGAAAACAATGGCTAGCTAATTTGTAGACTTGACAAAAGAAGTCCTCACAACCTACTTCAATACAACATGCCTCACAAAATGACAATCAAATTCAATGTGCTTCATCTTTTCATGGAATTTTGGATTGCTAGTGATATAAATGGCATTTTGGTTATCACAAAACATATCCATTAACTTCGTTACTGAAAACCCCATATTTGACATGAGAGATCTTAGCCACATAAGCTCACTCAAAGTATGAGCAATAGCTGGGTATTCTGCTTTAACACTAGATCCTGCTAGAGTAGTTTGGTTCTTGCTATGCTAGGTAATAAGATTACATCCCACAAATGTACAATGACCAGTAGTACACCTTCGATCATCAATAGAGCCAACCCAATCTGTGTCAGAGTATCCCATGATTTCACTATTTTTATTACACTTATATATCAATCAAACCTTTTTCGGGAGAGCCTTTGAGATACCACAAAATCCTAAAAACAATATCCCAATGTGGTTGTTTGGGTCTTTCCATAAACTAACTCACCACCCCTATTGCGAAAAGATATGTCAGGTCTAGTGACAGTCAAGTAGATTAACCTACCAACCAACTACCTATATCGATGCTTGTCTTCAAATTTTGGTCCAACATCCCTAGATAGCTTCGTGTTAGGATCCATAGGAGTATTAGTTGGTTTAATTTCTAACAAACTAGTCTCACTTAGCAAGTGCAAGGTATGTTTTCACTGAGATAGCCTCAGCCTTTTCCTACATTGTACAATTTGAATACCAAGAAAGTAACTCAGAGTACCCAAGTCCTTAATTTGAAATTTAGCTTGAGGCCATAGCTTGACATCTATAATCCCGCTCTGGTCTCCACCGGTGATGATGATATCATCAACATAAACAACTAGAAGTACCATACACACCTTTGTTTTGCAGACAAAGACTGAATGATCAGAATAGCATTGAATGAAGCCAAATGTAGAGATCACAATACTAAATTTGTTCAGATAGGCTTGAGGAGACTACTTAAGACCATAAATGGCCTTATGCAATCTACATACTTTACCATCCTCTCCTGAGCAACATACCTAGGAGGTTGCTCCATGCATTCCTTTTCTTGTAAATCTCCACATAGAATGGCATTCTTCACATGCAAAATGACCAATCAAAATTAATTGCCAATGAGATCTACACATGAACAAAATTTAGTCGAGCAACATGCGAGAAGGTTTCAAAATAATCAATACCATCTGTTTCGGTGTACCCCTTGGCAACCAATCAAGCCTTAAGAAGTTCAATAGAGCACCTAAGCATTATCGGGAGGTAGATCCACCAAGGCCCATGTCCCTTGAGTGGTCAAAGTATCCATTTCTATATCCATTTTATGCTTCCACTCAGGGTTGGCAAGCGCTTCAGCATGCAAGGAACAAAACCAAAGGAAATAGACAAGGCAAAATAATGTAGGACTAGGAAGGTGAAGAATTGAAACATAAGGAGCAATAGGATAAGTAACTACGGGTTGCGTACATGTTCGAGTGCCTTTTCGGTGAGGAATAGGCAAATGCAAGTCACATTGGGATGGATCTTCAATACTAGAAGTTGAAATAATGATGGGTAAAAGAGGTGGCTACATGGTGGTAGTGTTGTCTGTGCTTGCTTTCCTTTGTTCATAAACCATTAATGTATCTTTGTTTGTATTTGATGGATTTGAAGAGAAGCAGAAGATTTTTGGAGAGGGATAAGGGAAGGAATTGAAGGATTAGCCCATGGAGGGGAATCAAAAATCATTGATGGACTCAAAATAGATTCATCCAAGGAGGACCTTGCCCTAAAGAAATAAGGAGTCCCTTCAAGAAAGGTGACATTTGCACTAACATATTTCCTGCAAGTGTGGGGATCATAACATCTATAACCTTTCCGAGTTCTCAAGTACTCGACATAGACACATTTTAAGAGCATGAGGAGAGAACTTCTCTTGCCCAGTATGTGGAACATGAATAAAACATGTGCAACCAAAGACACAAGGCATGGCAGAGAACATGGATGATTTTGGACACATGATGGAGAAGGGTATTATTTGCCCCTCTAGAACACTAGAGGGGCATCCTAGTAGGAAAAAAACAAGCTATAAAAGGAGCATCAATCCAAAACGTTTTAGGAACATGCATAACAAAGAGGAGATATCATGCTATGTTGAGTACATGTCTGTTTTCTCTTTGTGCTACTCCATTTTGTTGTGGGGTATGTGTATACATTATGTTGATGAATAATCCCTTAGGCTAAGCAAAATGATTGAAGCTAATTTTGAACAAATTCAAGTGCATTATCAAATCAAAAAATTTGAATAACAATGCCAAACCGAGTTTTTATTTCTTGGTAGAAATGAGTAAATACGTTCAAATATTCATACCTGTAACAAAAAAATAAATCTAGGTCTGATGCGAATCCCCAAGAATGAACGTCCCAAGAATGAATGTTTGGAGACCCCAAATCATATTTATCAAAACCCCAAACCCAAAATAAGATTCGACATGGTAGTGGATCCTTGACCTATTGCTTGACGTGAAGCACAAACCAAGAATATCAAATTAATGGATGAACGCCACAAAGGTAGCACCTTTGATAAGTTCAGTGAAAGTTCAATGAAGAACTTGAAGAGAAATAAACCTCACTTGGAATTGTATTCAGCCAAAAAAATATTCCTTTCTAATACAACAGAGAGTTGGCTACTTATAGAAAATGAAAGAAACCCATGACATCAGTTTGGCCAATATAAATAGGCTATGACATCAATTTGGCCAATAAAATAGCCCCACATGACCTTATGCATGCCATGTCATTCAATGAAACATGTGCAAGTCACATGCCATGTCATTTAATGAAACATGTGCAAGTCACATGCCATGCTTAATTGACACAATTGGCCTACTATTTAGCCCATAAAAATTCCCCTAACAGCCCTTATTGGCTTAAGGTTCCAGCTCCACGCGTCTTTAGACAATTTACTATCTTAGGCTCTTCAAGAAAGTCCTTTTCTTTAGTGTCCATGACCCTCATTGACTCTTGCTCAAGCAACTTCTCAATTAGTCCTTGCGTGACCTCCTTGACCTTCTTAGCTCTAGCTCTTGTGATGGGCCCGCTTGGCATGTGCAGATCATCCCGTGCAATCGGAGCTTGTTGGTTCATATCATTCCCTCTCTCCTTAAAAGGATACGTCCTCGAATCATCACCTTCATCAAATGGGGATAAATCAGAAATGTTGAAAGTTCCATTGACCTTATACTCACCTAGCAGATCCAACTTGTATACATTGTCGTTGATCTCTAACACTTGAAAAGGTCCATCACCCCTCGGGTGTAGGTTTGTTTTCCTTTTAGTAGGAAACCTCTTTTTTCTCATGTGCACTCATACCCAATCTCCCGGTTCAAAAGTAACGAACTTGCACCCCTTATTAGCTTGAGATGAATATTGTCGGTTCTTCTTTTCAATGTGCTACCGTGCTTGTTCATGGATCCTCTTCACCAAGTTAGTCTTGTCTCGTCCGTCTAAGCTAGTTATCTCATTCACAGGTAGCGGCATCAAATCCAATGGAGTCGAAGGATTAAAACCATAAACAATTTCAAATGGGGAAAAATTAGTAGAAACATGCACAATTCTATTATAAGAAAACTCAACTAGTGGTATGCATTCTTCCCATGATTTTAAATTTCCTTGAATGACCGCACGCAATAAGGTAGCTAAAGTCCGATTAACTACTTCGGTTTGACCATCGATTTGAGGATGACAAGTAGTAGAAAACAATAGCTTAATTCCTAACTTTCCCCACAAAACCTTCCAAAAGTAGCTAAGGAATTTAACATCCCTATCACTCACAATTGTCATAGGAATGCCATGCAATCGCACAATGTCCCTAAAAAATAAATTGGCTATATTTGTGGCATCATTAGTTTTATGGCAAGGAATAGAATGTGCCATTTTAGAAAATCTATCAACCACCACAAATATAGAGTCCATACCCGCTTTGGACATAGGCAAATCTAATATGAAATCCATTGAAATGACTACCCAAGGTTCACTAGGCACAGGCAAAGGAGTATAAAGGCCATGAGGTAAGACCTTAGACTTAGCTTGTTTACATGAAATGCATCTAGAACACACTTTTTTTACATCTCTACGCATATGTGGCCAAAAGAAGTGTTCATGCAGAATATCTAAAGTCTTTTATGCCCCAAACTGTCCTATCAAACCCCCGCTATGTGACTTTCGCACAAGCAATTCTCTTAAGGAGCAGTTAGGCACACAAAGTCTATTCTCCCTAAACAAATATCCATCATTCCTATCGAATTTATGAAACACAACTTTATTACATGCCTCATACACATTAGCAAAATCAGAATCTTTAGCATATAAACCCTTTATGTACTCAAAACCCAATAGCTTAGTGCTAAGTGTAGTAATTAAGGCATACCTGTGAGAAAATGCATCAGCCACGACATTCTCTTTCCCCTACTTGTACTGAATGACATATGGGAAGGTTTCGATGAACTCTACCCATTTGGCGTGGCGGTGATTTAGCTTACCTTGTCCCTTCAAATGCTTTAATGATTCATGATCAGAGTGGATCACGAATTCTTTAGGCCACAAGTAGTGTTGCCACGTCTCCAATGCCCTCACCAAGGCATGCAGTTCTTTATCATACGTGGAGTAGTTCAATGCTGCCCCATTGAGCTTTTCACTAAAATATGCAATGGGACACTTATTTTGCATCAAAATAGCTCCAATACCAATCCCCGAGGCATCACATTCAATCTCAAAAGTTTTATTGAAATCAGGTAAAAGCAGCAATGGAGCAGAACATAACCTATCTTTAAGCATTTTAAAGGCATGTTCTTTTGCATTACCCCATTTAAACCCCACGTTCTTTTTTATCACTTCAGTTAAAGGTGCAGCAATGGTGCTAAAATCTCTCACAAACCGCCTATAAAAACTAGCCAACCTATGAAAACTACGTACATCAGTCATAGATTTAGGTGTTGGCCAATTTTTTATTGCTTTCACCTTTTCCTCATCCACTTCTACGCCTTTAGCACTCACTATATAACCCAAGAAAATGACCTTTTTCCATGCAAAAATTACATTTCTTTAAGTTAGCAAACAGTTTTTCTTTTTTAAGAACATCCAGTACACTTTTCAAATGATCCAAGTGATCATTAAGATTCTTGCTGTACACTAGGATGTCGTCAAAGTAGACAACAACAAATCTGCCTATAAATGCACGCAACACATGATTCATCAAGCGCATGAAAGTACTAGGTGCATTGGTGAGACCAAATGGCATAACCATCCATTCATACAAACCGTACTTTGTCTTAAATGCAATTTTCCATTCATCACCCGGTTTCATTCTTATGTGATGGTAGTCACTTTTTAAATCAATTTTAGAAAAGGTGTAGGAGCCATGCAGTTCATCTAACATGTCATCTAGTCTAGGGATAGGATGACGATACTTTATAGTGATTTTATTGATGGCTCTACAGTCCACGCACATCCTCCATGATCCATCTTTCTTCGGTACCAATATCACGGGTACTGCGCACGGACTCATGCTCTCCCTCACATGCCCCTTGGCTAGCAGCTCCTCAACTTGTCTTTGAAGTTCCTTAGTCTCCTTAGAGCTGCTCCTATAGGCCGGACGGTTGGGAATCGTAGCCCTGAAGATGAAGTCAATTTGATGCTCAATTCCTCTAATTGGTGGCAAACCATTGGGCACGTCTACAGGAAAGACATCCTTGTATTCTTGCAGCAAAGAAACAATAACACTAGGCAAGGAAGAGGTGATTTCGTTAGTGATCAAATATGCCTCCTTGTACATGAGTACAACTAAAGGTCTTTGTGCATAAAAAGCTTTCTTATACTCTTTTTCTTTTGCATACAAACTCACTTTTTCCTCTCTCGCTGTTTTTCCCTCATTTTTACCACTTTTTTTTTTCTAATTTCAGCTCCTTTCTTGCCCTCATTTTCTCTCCTCTCTTTTTTTTCAATGCTCTCTGCCTCTTCTTTTGTTTTATTCTCACCCTCTTTTTTGTTTTTCTCATCATTTGCTCTTTTCAATCTCACTTGATCTTCATACACTTGCTTAGGAGTCAATGGTACAAGGGTCACACTTCACCCATGTTTTATAAAGGAACACCTATTCTTGAACCCATCATGAGTGACACGTCATTTATATTGTCATGGCCTGCCTAATAAGATGTGACTAGCATGCATAGGGACGACATCACATAAAATCTCATCAAAATATTTTCCAATTGAAAATACAATTAGCACTTGCTTATTCACCCTAACCTCCCCACACTCATTCAACCATTGAAGTTTGCAAGGCCTAGGATGTTTTATGCATTGCAACCCCAACTTCTCTACTAATGTGGTACTAGCTACGTTAGTGCAACTCCCTCCATCGATGATCATGCTACACATCTTATCATGGATGTAACATCGAGTATGAAAAAGGAAGAATTCCAGGTGGAAAAAGGAAAATGTTGGGTTTGGCTCTTTTTTTTGTTGCATCTGGTGGGAGAAATAGCATGGCCTTCAATGAAATTGAGTTGATGGCCCGCTTTTTTCTTGGCAGGCCCCTACTCTGCCTTAACTACACAAAAATCAATTCTTTCAAACCCTCTCACTTGTGTGTGTGTGTGTGATTTTTTTTTTTTTTTTTGGGAGAGGGGTGGGGGGGGGGGGGGGGGGGAGATGGGGGATGCGACCCTGGTCAATGTATGTGTTTAGGAAATGTCTAGATTAATACTCCAAAGGCACGGAGCAACTTGCTAGCTCAGTAACTAAAAACTAAGAACTTGGCACGAGCTCTGCAGCAAATTTTTATGGCTTAATTTTGACGTCAGCTTGTCCAGATTCTTCTTTGTTGTTTAGACTCTATGTGGATTGTGTTGAGGAGGTATTCTTGAAGAGGAGGTTGGGTGAAATGTAAAGGTCTTGGCTTCTTTTTTGGATTGGGATGTTTGGTTGGTTTTTAGTAGAATTTATTCTTGGATTTACCATTAGATGTTAAGCCTTATACATTCCTTTTCCCTTTGTCACATTCAAGTCATATGACAAAGTAAACTCGAGATGCACATGGCCAGCATTTGTGGGTACCATTGAATTGCTGAATAGTCGATCATTTGAATGGGGATTAAACACCTGAGACTCTAGAATGTATTGTTCATGCAAACAGGGAATTATTAATGTTGCTCAGGGGACTTCATTGGAACCCTGGAGGTCCCTCTGATATGAGTGGTGGGAACGTGGTTGGAGACTGCAACTGGTGGGATGGACAGTTGTGAGCTTTTGCATTGTTGGTTAAAGGGCCTTATAGCTACACTTTTCTAGAAGGCCTCGGGATTTGATTGCTATAGTGCATTTGGGCCATGTTCTCTAGGGGGCACATATGCCATGTTGGTTGGAGGGCGCAGATGCTATTAAGGATTTTATTTGGTTACTAGTTTGTAGTAGAGTTAACATTGACAATCTGTTGCAGAGTAGGAGGCCTTTTAAGGCTTTATCTCCTGATCTTGCCTTATGTTGCTTATGTTTGGACAACTCAGAATTTGTTTCTCACATGTTTCTTCATTGCTCTTTCTTATGGATGGTGTGGAATTATTTAGTTTTTTTGGAGCAAATTGGTGACAAGAGTCGTTGGAGGATGGCTCTCTTTTTCTTGATTTGAGAGGCGCAGAGATGGTTCAGCATTGTGGAGGTGTGGGTTTTTTCTGTTTTGTGGGGGGATTCAGTTGAAGAAGAAGGCATGTATACTCATGGGAACGAAGATGTCCTTGTTGTTGCTTTGGGATAGGATTCAGTATTTGGCCTTGTTGTGGGCTTTTGCTGCTGTTTGTTTCAGAGTATTGACATTTTCAGATTTACGGTGTGACTGGTGGGCAGTGCTGTTTGATTTTTATTTCTTTTAGTTTATTTATTTTCTGAGGATTTCTTCTTTCTCCTATTTTGTACTTTTCTATTCTCTTAATAGTCTCTTTTTTTCCTTTTTCTAGCAAAAAATTATGTAAGGTTGGGATGAGTTTTGGGTTCAAGCTTCTTTTTGAGCAAGAATTTAAAACTACACCTGTTAGACACTTTTGATCTTGCCGTCCTTCCAACTTTGTTTGCGTTTATTTATATCATGATTATTTAATTCATCTTTTATTTTTTATTTGCAGGTTGCTCGTGGTGATAATAGTGGTGGAGAAGCCATTCCCATGCTTTTGAGAATTCCCCGGTTGTTTGACCCTTGGGGTGGATACGATATGATTGGCTTTGGGGATATTTTGTTCCCTGGTTTGCTTATTTCATTTGCCTTCAGGTATAGTTGTTAACTTTTGTGATTCTATTTCTTTTAGTTCATATTAATCCAAAATGGTGGGCTTTACGACATCCTCATATATCCTTCCAATTTAACTCTTTCTCAATATATGTTTTTAAGTTAAAGTGTATTACACCATTTCTGGTAAGATGCTAAGTAGCACATCCTCAAAGTATAAAAGGCACAATTACATAAATACATGGGAGAAACACTGCTACCTATGCGCTTAACTTATCAAGAGAATTTACACTGTCCAAAACACTCGAGCTAAAAGAATGTTTCTTCTCAAGAATAAAGGGTTGTGACCTGTCTTTCTCTGAAGTTTTTGAAGGGTAATTTTTCAACATCTAATGCTTTATGATGTCGCTTTATCCAGAGAAGCCCAAAGACAGCATGAGGGATGTATGATGGAGTTCCAAGACTTTTTGTTTGATTCTCCTCCAAAAGTCTTGCTCAGCAAGAAGCTCCTCTGTCTTGGACCCAAGGCCATGTTTTCTGAACACAACTGAAGTGATGGATTAAGGAAAGCATTCCAATTTGAGAGAGTTGTGTGTTTGCAAACACAAATGATGTAGCGAGAATGAGGGCTGCACATGATATATGAATGCCATTCGGCTTAGGAATAGGAATGGGATCCCCAAGGAGGATTGGAAATGCTTTTCTGTTTCTAGAGAGCAATTGGTTTTGATTTTACCTTTTTATATCAATTAATCCCATGTCAACAAATAAAAAATACCATCCTTGTCCTGCAACCTATCTACCAAACATTGGCATCCAAACTACTCACTTAAATTCTTCTTGCAATTCCAGTCTCATTGCCGATTACCCAACGTGGTCTTAATGCAAAATCAAGAAACACCCAACATGCTATACAGAAACTCCCAAAGAAAAAGTCAGCTAAATGAAATTGGATGAGAAAATAAGAGATTAGTCGTACTCACACTAACAATGACTAAGCATTGATGAGCTCCTTTGCAGATTTCAATGGTTAAAATGTGCTATCATGTGGTTTTTTAAGTGATAAAGGCTACCTTGTCGAGAGCTTCAGACCTCAAAATTTCTCTCCAATGAAAATCTTGTTGACCTGTGCCTTAACTTCCAAAAAAGGAACATCATGGAAAGATTGTATTAAAAGAGTCCCCATTGCTAGTCAGACCCCTTCTAACTTGATCTTGCACTCCATTCCTTGCTACAATCCCCTAAATTGATGGTAGTGGTACCAAAGAAAAAATCCTATCCCTTGGCAATAAATTTTCAAAGGTAAGCATAGCTACCTCGAACCAGACAATGAGCCCACCCATTTCTTTTCTATCCATCCCTGCAATAATACTGTCTCCACATTAAGTGTTTTTTCTACCGTTAATTTTCAAAACCACTTAGGTATTTGATTGAAAACTTGAATAATAGTCTCTTTTTGCTCATATTTTGAAACCTTCAATTCCTAGTAAGATTCATGCTTTCATCTGGATTTCAGTTCTCAACAGGATTAATATGAATGAGTTACTTCAGATAAGGAGATCTTGTGAGGACCTCAACTCAGATGTGTGTGTACTGTGTTGTGAGTCAAATGAGTCTAGTGCTCATTGTTTTCTCCATTGTTGGTTGGCGACATACAGTGGGGGACTTTATTTATTTATAATAAATTTTGGAGAGGTATGGGTGGCCCTGAAAAATGTGTATGCTTTTTAGCTAGTGAGATTTTGAGATTTTTGAGAAGAGTCCAGTATGCCATATTTTTTGGACTGTTTGGCCTGAAAAGAATGTGAAAATTTTCAAGGATCAGAAGATTCCTTCAAATTTTCTTTGGGATAAAGTTACTTTTTCTTGATTCTTTCTAGGCTTATTCTGTTGTGATTTGTTGTGGGTTAACACTGTCTGAACACTCAAAGGGATTAAAAGGCAGTTATCGTAATTATTATTACTTTGGCCTGAAAGAATGTGAGAAATTTCAAGGATCAGAAGACTCCTTCGAATTTTCTTTGAGAGAAAGTTACTTCTCTTGCTTCTTTCTAGGCTCATTCGATAGGGGTTTGTTGTGGGTTAACACTGTCCGACACTAAAAGGGATTAAAAATTTTAATTATTATTAATTATTTGGCAGAGAATGGCTTATTGTCCGTCCATTGTATCATTTTAGCTATTAATGAATATTTTGTTATCTAGTAACTTGATATCTCACCCTAAAACCCAACCTTTGGAGTAGCCGAATTGTTGCCCCACATTTTTCTATTGAAGAAAGAATGTATTTTGTGATGAAAGATACAAACAAGGATGAGGAATCCTCAAGCAAAGAAAAGTACATAAGAAATAAAAGACAAAACAAAGTAAATAATGACATGACAAAATTAATGAAGCAAAACTCTCTAATCTCTTCAAGTCACCGAGAGAAACTTGTTTAAAAAGTCCAGTGCCAGAATATAAAAAAAAATTGAAAATTACCATACTTGAAATCAACTTAGCAGGACTAAGAACCAATGAAGATTCTCGCATTATGCTTTAACCAAATGCACCAAATAACTGCAAAAGCAACACATGTTCAAAAAGATTCCTCCCCTTCTCAAAACCCCTTACTTTGTACTTCCATAATGAAGAGGAAAAGAAGGGACATAAGGTGGGAATCCCTTTGTCGAATTCCCTTGAAAATGCAAATGTTTGGGTTGAACAATCATTAAGAATAATGAAGAGTGAGGAGTATGAGTAAGCAATGTAGGACAGAAACAGAGATAGAGAATTGAGCGGTAGAACGAAGACAAGAAGAAAGAAAGGAGAAGGGAGAAACAGCTGCAGAACTGAACTGAGTTAGAAACAGAAACAGAACAGAAAATGTAACAGAACATAGAGAGAAACAGACAGAGGAGTAGGGAAGAAGCAGAAGGAAGAAGAAAAAATAGGAGGATGAAAAAGAAGGGAGGAAGAACAAGAAAAGTGGAAGAAGGAGATTGAGGAGGGAGAGAGAGGATGGACATGTGGGAGAGGGAGAGAAAAAATAGACGAGAGGGAGAGGGAGAGAGGCTGCTCTGAGATAAATTAATGTCAAACTCAATCATTGAAAAGCTGCTTATTCTTCCATCATATGCTTATATTTATATGCAAGTAAGAAACCCTAAAAGTAAAAACTATTAAAGACTACAAAATAACTTCAAATTCCAAAACAATAAAAATTCATTAAATAACCCTGAAGTAATTCAAAACTACTAAAATAAACAAATATTCTCAAGAAAATATAAAATCCCCAAATCTTAAATCTTCAAATAAAATTTGATCATCTAGAACTATCCACGAACTATTTTCTATCAAACTCTCAGTGTTTGAGAAAACTCGACCTTGAGTTTTACAATGCTGTAGTAGCAACAACTCAACAATCTGGAACAACTTCAACCAATTAGAAAAATGAAGAACTAGCATAAAAATTATCATTCTCTAGCATAATAGGAGATTCACAAAGAGATACTCAAACTAAAGACTCATAACTCAAAAGCTTCAAATCATCCATATCATGGTTTATGTATGATTACACTGATGTCAACAACATAAAAGCTTGAAGTTGAGAAGCACTAGCTGTTCTCGTGAAGCCACTTGCAAGCATAGGAGGCTCCCAAATCCTTTGATAAAGTATGTTATGTAACAGGTCATCCAAACAAGAAATTAATTTAATATCCAAATCCAATGATGGATCAAGTTAATATGCATTAGGTCAATATTCAAAATTGGTAGGAAATGTTTCACCAGATTTGGTTAAAGAATGTGTGGAAATAAAGAAGTTGGTGATGGGAGAACATCTTCAATGGATGAAGAAGAAATCATCTCAAGGGGACTTCTTTTAATAGGTTCAACAACTAAAGAATCTTGAATAAAGTCTAGAGCAAATAGTTGTTGCTCATTAATTGGATTAGGAGTGGCAGAGAAGGATTCATGTAGCTGACCCCACTTAGTGGGACTTAAGGCTTGTTGTAGTTGTTGGTTTAGTGGCCAATTGTGGTTCAAAACTTGACTCATTGACAAACATTCTAATCTTTGTAGTTACTAGTTGACAACTCATATTTGATTTCATTGCAACTCTCAGCATCTAAGTCTAATGGCAAGTCAAGGTCTGTTTCCGGCCTGCTGGTAACATCAACTATGCCCAAGGTCACCAAAACGAGTCTATAGTCTTATCTTGGAAAGAACTATTGCTCACTTCCTAGAAGGAATCAATTAAAGGGTTTGGAAATTATGCACTAACAATATGCCAATTTAATATAGTCATGATATTCAACTACTCAATCATTCATAGAACTTGAAATACTTCGGTAATCATCTTGAACAAATTCAGTTGTCTCTAGATCATTTTGGACAAGGTTATGGCCATCATTTTTCCACTTAGAACTTGCTCTAGGTTGATGAAGCTCCTACCATGAAAGTTGATGTTCTTGTTTTGGAAACTGGGAGAAATCTCTCAACGTGCGGAGCTATGTTATAAACCTCAGATAAAGCGATAGGAGTCATTTGGTTGACTATTTTTTATCTTAGCCCTTTTTTGAACAGGGTGGCAATCTTTGTGCTTTCATCTATTCCTTAAATTCAGCAAAATATTCACATGCTAGAAGACAATTGTTTAAGGTCGAACAATTGGTCCACTAGTTGTCTCCAATAAGAAAATGGGACATATTTATCTTTTAAAAGATATTTCATTTTAGAGTTTGGACCAAGTTTTTTGTTCTCCAAAATAACATATATCCTTTTCAATCCTTTTCCAATCCAGTAAGTCTACATTTAGCAAAGTGGACGCGCATTGGTGGTCAGAAAATTCATGCCAATCAAAATAGTTTTCCATGTTAACTAACCAATCTAAGAAATAGTGGGTTTGAAATACCATCAAACTCAAAAAATACAATAAGTTCAATCATTTGAGAGTCGCAAGCTACTTGGTAATCAAATGTGTCACAGTGGCTCATTCTATTCTTCTTCTTCTTCTCTTCATTTGTTTTCTTGGAGTGGATGGGTAGGCAATGATAAGGGGAGAAAAATGAAAAAAAACCAGGATTTGATGCTACGGAGCAAGGCAATTGCCGTTATTATAATTATTTTTTTAAGAGAGCAAGAATGGGAAAGATATTGGATCTAGTGCAAATTAACAAGCTTATTAGATAAGAAACATTAAATTAATTTTCAAGGGATTAAAACACATACCAGCACCAAGTACGTAACCTTACCAAGTGCTTACAAGCATGCTTTCATTTCTAGGTCATCTTTTCCTGTAATTCTTAAAAAATTTCCCAATTTGCAGACCTAGCAGTCAATTTCTCACACAGAACTCCAAAAATATCAGTATAAAACATGAAAAGATGCTGACAGGAACAATAACATGGCAGAAATAGTCAATCCCTCAAGAAAATTCCAAAATATGAAGTTGCTGGTAGCACCCATTTCTCTTTTAACTTCTAAAAGTGTTGCAGCAAACATCCAACTTCTCTATGAACAGATGCACTTTTGTTTCAGCTTTTTTCTATGTCTCACAGTAACATAATAAATAAACAGTAACTTGCTTGCAGTATAGATGCAGTTTCATTTCAGTTTCTTTGAAATCTTGCACAACCAAGCGGAATCTCACAGCCAAAATAAGTTTCTCGCAGTAAAAATGCTGGTTCTCTTCAGTTTCTTCAAAATCTCATGAGAAGGCCTCACTTTGTCGCGGTTACGTAACGGCTGTGGTGGCTGTTATGTCCCAGTAGCAGTCCAAAAAAGCACTATGGCTGTGATTTTTCTTCCCAACGATTTAGCGGTGTGCTAGTATCAAGGACCCAAAAAACCATTATAAGACAGCATCATATAATAGTTGCAGCCACTATTTAAAACCATTCCTAAGGCATAAAACTAGCCTTATGCGACCTAGATATGTAAAGCAAGGGAAAAATGGATCTTGAGATGGAAATAATGCAGAAAAAGGACTTTTGATTATGAAGAACTGAAGAAGGTTGGTGTGAATGAGATGCTAGTTAGAATAGCATCATCCCAATAGATTTTTGGTGTAGACATTTGAGATATTAGAACACAAGCAACTTCAAGTTTTGATTCATGTTCTGCTGCACCATTTTATTGTGATGTAGAGACACGGGAATAATGATATGTGCAGATGTGCCTTATTCCCTAAAATCATTAAAAGAAATAGAAAGTACTTTTAAGGCATTATTTGACGAGACAATTCGAATCCTAGCTCCAATTGAGTGTGGATCTCTGCCAATAAAGATTTGAAAACAACTTATAATGATCTTTCATCAAGAACACCTATGTTATTCTTGAATAATCATCAAAAGAAAATATGTGGTGGTGAGTGTGAGATTGATAGTGATGGTGAATGTAAGTTTGCTTGTGAAGCCAGTTTATTATTGGATGAAATTCTAGGAACAATATGGTTATGCTTCAGTTTCATTTGAACATTCTCATCTTCTATGTGTTGTATGTCTCATATTTGATATATATATATATATATATATAGAATTCCATTTTTACTTGCCTTTTCTCACCATTTAGAAGCTTGGGGTGGCATCTCCTTTGCTATATGACAATAAATAACTTCTTAAATTGCACAACTGTCATCACTTCTGTTGCGACGTCCCAAGAGCAAGGGTGCCCGGAGGAGGGCAAATGAAAAATGATTTGGAAAAATTGGATGTCGGAGTCACCACTAACCTTTTGGAGTGTGGTTAGAACACGTGATTACTACCCATTTAAGGATAGAATCAGTCTGCGTATACAAAGTAGGGATCGAGAGTTCGATTATGTGAGGGGAAGGTAGCAGCACCCCCTACACACCTGTTCTATGAACGGTACCTAATTAATTGACAATTATCCCAAATTAAATTTTATAGTCTTTTTATTTTACTCCCTTTTTAAATTTACAAAATACTAATATGCATGCAAAATAATAAGCCATTCAAATATTCGCATTTTTTACATGGTATATTTATAATAAAGTATCCCTCAGAACTAAGACACGTAAAGCTTGAAAAGCACATGCCCTTTTTTTGAAATCATAAGTACACCCCCACACAAAAATACTTAATAAAATAATGCAAAAATACTAGAAGGGATAAATATCGCAATACGAAATATAAACATAGAATATAGTTGAAAATACCAAAAACATGTGATAATAATAGTTATCATAATAAGAATACATTATCTGTAATAAAAATACTACTATGATAATAATATATATATATATATCTCATACTAACAACACATAATTACTAATACAATATTATAACTCTCCCTATAATAATAACAATTTATACGTCATAACGCGTAAATACTAGTATTGTTCCATAGTAAAGCTACTAGAATACATTTATATCATAATGAGAAGTAAGGTGCACTTCCAAGAGGGAGGGGGGTGAATTAAATTTTTTTTAAAGAAAAATTCTTTATAAATCTTTTTATTAAGTCTTTTCCAACTCTTTTATATTCAGCAATCACACAAGTATTATTGATTTGTAATGAACAACACTCAATCCAAGATTTAGTATTTATTAATGAATGATGATAAAGGTCAAAACTTCAATATTTGGAGCTCAATTTTTCAATATATCAATCCAATCAATAAGATAAGCTTGATTTCACAATATGAAACAAAATAAAAATTTCAGTAGGCTTCCAAAAAATCAGATTTTGATATCAAATAAGTTTCTTAAGTTTAAGTATGTTAATGAGCTTTCATATTTATCAACATACTCCCTTTAATCAAGATTTCCGCAATCAACGTACTTTCTTTAATCAAGGTTTCCGCAATTCCCAATAACTATTTAATTACCAGCAATTAAGTAAACACCCACACAATTTATATATGCAGAAAATTAAAAAGATATAGGGAAGAGAAAGACACCGAGATTTTACGAGGTTCAGCTATACCTGTCTACGTCCTCGCCTTAGGCAAACCACCCAAGGATTTCACTATACCACTCCCTTAACCGGGCGGAGCAAACCTTTTACACACTCCTTCTAGTAGGATGGAGCCCTCCTCTCCAAGAGATACCCCACGCTCGGTAGTCCAACGATTCAACAATCCTGATCCGTCGAAAACAACAAGAGAAACAAGAACAATTCTTGTGTACAAAAAGACTCTCTCAACAAGAGCAGATTATTACAAGTGAATATCACAATATACTTCAATCACAATCAATATAGAAAGATGAAGCTCAAGAATTTATCACTGGGATTCTTTCTTAGATTGAGAAACTCAGTATAAATGCAAAGAACCGAAGGCTTTAATTAGTAAATTCTCAATAGAAACTTAAGCAAGAGTTTAAGCAAGATAGCTTTTGAAGTGTAGAAAAGTATTATGCTTGAATGCTGATTGTATGTATTGATTTTTTTAATTCTTTGATATAAACTGTATTTATAGATGGAAAAAGTTTAATTTCGTATTCCCCAAATTACTTGAAGTGTTTCCCAAGTTTTCATAAAGTTTGAGGGCCAAGCAATATATATGGAAACTTTTCTTTGCTGCTTAAATTTGAATTTTACGAAATTCAGTTGACTAGACTATTGGGGTCAGTTGCCTGTTCTTTTAAAATCTAGCAAAATTTCAAAGTTAGAATAGGGTCAGTCACCTGAACTCATGGGGTTAGTCGACTGGGCCTATTTTGTCTTCCCAATTTATTTCAACATAAAAAGGTCAGTCGCTTGACCAGAACAGTTCAGTCGCTTGATCGTGTAACAACATGTTTTTACAATTTTTGTTTCCAAAAAAAAATTTTTGTTAACTTTTATACATGTCATATTGCTTTGAGATTTTTGAAAATATTTTCCGGGGTTTAATGAAACCTAAGAGCCTCATTCATTCATATTGAAATGTTTGAAGTACTTACATGAGACTTCTTAAATACTATGACTCTTCTAATCATTGAGTCTTCATGTATAGCTTCCATTCTTCATATTGAGTTTGACTTTAAGCTTTAGCTTCATGAAATTGTCACATTAAGTTCGAGCTTTCAACAGACTTTGTCAAGCACTTTGATATTTATCACTTGAGTTACTTGATCTTGATACTTGAGTTACCTGAAACATCATTACTTAACCAAACATGTTAAGTTTCCTTGATTTGTTATCATCAAAATAAGATTCGTAAGCCTTGTTAGGCCAACAATCTCCCCCTTTTTGATGATGACAAATAAGTTGCAAAAGTGAGTGAACCTTAAGAAGGCTCCCCCTTAGAATATGCATACTCTTAACAATATTTGAAAAATGAAATATTAGATGTTATCAGAATTAATTTAAGTTCATATTTATTTCAAGATCAATATATCAGCCATGTATATCATGAATGTCAGCAATGTACATATCTCAGTTTGAATCTTAGAATCATGCTTTGTCAATTTCAGATGTAATAACCAATTTAATGTCATCATTTCATAGTCATATCTCATATTTTGCTTTTTTTTATCTCAATTTTGCTTTCAAAGTTTTCTCCCCATTTTGAAATAGATTTGAATGATAAGCATATCTTTATTTTTAGTTTTAATAAACAATGTGCTATCTATCTTTCCTCTAGAAAATCCCTTTTCTAGTAAAAATCCACTCAACCTCTCATACCAAGCCCTAGGGGTTTGTTTCAACCCATATAAAACTTTTGTTAACCTAAACACATGATCAAGGTTGTGGATATCCTCAAATCCTGGGGGTTGTGCCACATAGACTTCTTCATTTATGAATCCATTTAAGAATGCACTCTTCACATCCTTTTGGTATAGTTTAAATTTTTTGTGAGATGCATGTGCTAATAGCATGGCTTCCATTCTAGCTACGGGAACAAAGGTCTCATCGTAGTCTATTCCTTCTTCTTGATTATATCCTTGAGCCACTAGTCTAGATTTATTTCTTACTTCAATACCATTTTCATCTTTTTTATTCCTAAATACCCATTTTGTTCCAATTATTGAATGATCATCGGGTCTAAGAACTAATTTCCATACTTTATTTCTTTCAAATTGATTTAACTCTTCTTGCATAGCAACTATCCATGAATCATCACTTAAAACTTCTTCAATATTCTTTGGTTCTTCTTGAGATAGGAATGCATAATGATTACATAGATTTTTCAATGAATATCTAGTAGATACACCTTGTGAGGGTTCTCCTATGATTTGATCTTTTAGATGATTTCTTGCAAATTTCCATTCTTTATGTAGTTCAGGTTTTTCGGTAGATTCGTCTTTTGACGTTGATTCATTGTTCTCATCTTTGACTTCTTTAATTTCTAAGTCTTCTCATTTTTGTGTTGTTTCAACTTCCTCAATGTCAATTGATTTAGTAAATGAATTTGCTTCATCAAATGCGACATGAGCAAATTCTATAATTATGAGTGTTCTTTTGTTGTAGATTCTGAATGCCTTACTTTTTAATGCATATCCTAAGAATATTCTTTCATCTGTTTTTGCATCGAATTTTCCTAAGTCATCTTTATCATTTAACACAAAACACTTGCATCCAAATACCTGAAAATAAGATATATTTAGGCCTTCTTCTTTTCCATAGTTCATAGGGTGTCTTGTCTAGATTTGATCTTATGGAAACTCTATTTATTACCATAGCATGCCGTATTTACGGCTTTAGCCCAAAAAGACTTTGGTAAGTTATGTTCATTTAACATGTTTTTAGCCATTTCTTGAAGAGACCTATTTTTCCTATCAACAACTCCATTTTGTTGGGGAGTTCTAGGTGCTGAAAAATTGTGATTTTTTCCATGTTCATTACAAAAATTATCAACTTCTTTATTTTTAAATTCCCTTCCTTTATCACTTCTAATATTTAAAATTCCATATCCTTTTTTGTTTTGGAGCTTCTTGCATAAGTTAATTAGCATCTTGCAAGCTTCATCTTTGGAGGCTAAGAAGAGTACCCAGGTAAACCTAAAGTAGTCATCAACAATGACAAAAGCATAATGCTTTCCTCCTAGACTCTGAGTTCTAGTAGGACCAAATAAATCTAAGTGAATAAGCTCTAAGGGCCTACTAGTGGAAATATGTTTTTTTCTTTTAAAGCTAGTCTTAGTTTGCTTTCCAAGTTGGCATGCATTGCAGATTTTGTCTTTTACAAACTTGGACTGGGTAGACCTTTGACTAAGTTTTTCTTAGCTAGTTTAGAAAGTAAATCCATACTTGCATGTCCAAGTCTCCTATGCCACAGCCAGCTTGCTTCATTCATATCTGCCAAGCAAGTGACTTCTTGAGAAATCAAGTTTTCAAAGTTTATGCAGTACGCATTATTAACTCGTTTTGCAATGAACAAGATTTTATTCTTATCTTTGTTTTCAACTATGCATTTGTTTTGTTTAAAGATTATTAAAAATCCTTTATCACTTAGTTGACTAATGCTGAGTAGATTATGTTTTAATCCATCTACTAGAAAGACTTCATCAATAGTCAAGTACGGATATTTACCTACTTTTCCAATACCGATTATCTTACCTTTGGCATTGTCTCCGAAAGTGACATATCCACCATCCTTAAGCATTAATGTGGTGAACTTGGATTTGTCTCTGGTCATGTGTCTTGAACACTATCCAAGTACCATTTCTCTTTTGATGGAGTGGTCCTAAAGCATACCTACAAGAGGGTTTCAACGTGTTACTCTTTGGCATCCAAACCTTTTTAGGCTTTTTGGTTTCAGGTTTAGTTTCAGCTTTTACCCTCCATACTTTCTTGATTTTATTTTTTTCTTTTAAATGGACATTCAAACTATATGTGTCCTTTTTTCTTGCACTAGAAGCAAGTAGTGTGTTCATAAGCATTAGTGGAGGATGTGCTTGCATAGTATTTGGATTCCTTAACAAAGTACCCCATGTAAAGATTCTTTTTCCTTTTGTTTTCAACTCCATTGAATCCAATTCCTTCTTTGTCTAGTGACATTCTTTTAGTAACAATAAGCTTTTCAAAGTTTTCCTTTCCTTTTGTAAAAATTGTAGATTATTTTCTCTTTATTCTCAATTTTACTTTTAAGATTACTTATTTCAAGTTCCTTCTTGCTTTCACCATTTACTTTTAGCTTTACCAAATCTTGAGAAGTCCTTTTCTTTTTCAGCTGATTTTGAAGTCTCTAGTTGATTTTTAAGTATTTCATTTTGTTCTTTCAGTGCTATGTTTCTTTTAGTTACTTTTATGAACCTATTATGTAAGGCAAATAGTTCAGCTTGCCTTTCTCTATATGAAGGCATACTATCACACGAATCGCTCCATGACTCATCACTAGATTCTTTAGATGAGCTAGTATAGGAGTTTACCTCATCATCTTTTGCCATGAAGCAGATGTTCGCTATTTCTTGATCGCTTGATTCATCCTCTGATTCACTTGAGCTTGAGTTGTCCCATGTAGCTTTCACAGTCTTCTTTTTCTTCTTCTTAGCGTCCTTCTTAAGTTGTGGACAATCGGGTTTAATATGTCCAACCTTCTTACAATTATAACAAGTAGGGGATTCATTCTTTGTTCTTTTTACTTGTCTCCCCTTTATCAGGTTTTGAACCTTTAAACTTTCGAGTGAACTTCTTGTTCTTTTTGAAAAACTTTCCAAGCCTTCTAGTGATGAGGCTATATCATCATTGTCTAATTCGTTTTCTTCTTCTTCACTAGAGCTATCTTTAGCATCTTTGAGAGCTATTGATTTCTTGTTTTTATTCTCAGAATTTCTTTCATTTATTGTCATCTCATAAGTGAGGAGTGATCCTATCAATTCATCTAGGGAAGTATTTTTCAAGTT
Organism: Malania oleifera; assembly: GCF_029873635.1. Taxonomy (NCBI): domain Eukaryota; kingdom Viridiplantae; phylum Streptophyta; class Magnoliopsida; order Santalales; family Ximeniaceae; genus Malania; species Malania oleifera. The sequence continues at coordinate 64,172,593 of NC_080419.1, forward strand.
TCTTCATTCTGTTATTGCAGTTGCCTTAGGTTCCCAAATTGGTGGAAGTCCTCTAAGGATTTTCCGGATCATTTCATAAGTTGAGTAATTCTTTCCTAAGGCATTGAGGGAGTTTATTATATGGGTGAACTTAGTGTACATACTAGTAATGGTCTCATCAGGATTCATCTTAAAAGCTTTATACTCACTAGTGAGCATATTGATTCTATTATCTCTTACAACAATAGTACCTTCATAGGTTACTTCAAGTTTCTCCCAGATTTCCTTAGTTGATTTACATGTCATAATCCTATTGAATTCATTTTCATCAAGAGTACAATATAATGCATTCATAGCACTTGAATTTACTTGCAACATCTTATGACCATTGTCGGTCATCTCTTTTTCTTCTTTAGGTATTTCTTTATCATCCACAATTTTAGTGGGGATAAGGTCACCATGTGTGACAACTTTTCATGCTTTCCAATCCATAGTTTGTAAATAAATTCTTATTCTTTGTTTCAAAAAGGTGTAGTTTACACCGCAAAAAATAGGTGGTCTAGATGAGGATTGACCCTCAGTAAAGGGAGATACTCCTAGGTGTGCCATAGAGATCTTTATGTTGCTTCTAGTTTAAGATTTACTACAACTTTGCTCTGATACCAATTAAAAAGTAAGGTGCACTCCCAATGGGGGGAGGGGGTGAATTGGGTTTTTTTTTTATTAAATTTCTTTATAATTTTTTTTTAGTCTTTTCCAACTCTTTTATATTCAGCAATTACACAAGTATAATTGATTTGTAATGACCAACACTCAATCCAAGATTTAGTATTTATTAATGAATGATGATAAAGGTCTGAACTTCAATATTTAGAATTCAACTTTTCAATATATCAATCCAAGCAATAAGATAAGCTTGATTTCACAATATGAAGCAAAATAAAAATTTCAGCAGGCTTCCAAAAAATCCAATTTTGATATCAAATAAGTTTCTTAAGTTTAAGTATGTTAATGAGCTTTGATATTTATCAACGTACTCCCTTTAATCAAGATTTACGCAATCAACGTACTTTCTTTAATCAAAGTTTCCGCAATTCCCAGTAACTATTTAATTTCCAGCAATTAAGTAAACACTCACGCAATTTATATATGCAGAAAATTAAAGAAATTTAGGGAAGAGAAAGACATCGAGATTATACGAGGTTCGGCTATACTCGCCTACGTCCTCGCCTTAGGCAAACCACCCAAGGATTTCACTATACCACTCCCTTAATCGGGCGGAGCAAACCATTTAAACACTCCTTCTAGTAGGTTGGAGCCCTCCTCTCCAAGCGATACCCCACACTCGGTAGTCCAACAATTCAACAATCCTGAAATGTAAAAAACAACAAGAGAAACAAGAACAATTCTTGTGTACAAAAGGACTCTCTCAGCAAAAGTAAATTATTACAAGTGAATATCACAATATACTTCAATCACAATCAATATAGAAAAATGAAGCTCAATAATTTATCATCGGAGTTCTTTCTTGGATTGAGAAACTTAGTATAAATGCAATGAACCGAAGGCTTTAATCAGCAAATTCTCGGTAGAAACTTCAGCAAGAGTTTAAGCAAGATAGCTTTTGAAGAGTAGAAAAGTATTATGCTTGAATGTTGATTGTATGTATTGATGTCTTTAATTCTTTGATATAAACTGTATTTATAGATGGAAAAAGTTTAATTTTCGTATTCCCCAAGTTTCGAATGGACTATTGGGGTCAGTCGCCTGATCTTTTAAAATCTAGCGAAATTCCAAATTCAGAATGGGGTCAGTTGCCTGAACTCATCGGGTCAGTCGACTGGGCCTATTATGTCTTCCCAATTTATTTCAACATATAAAGGTCAGTCGCCTAACCAAAATAGGCCAGTTGCCTGATTGTGCAACAACATATGTTTTTACAATTTTTGTTTCCAAAAAAAATTTTATTAACTTTTATACATGCCATATTGTTTTGAGACTTTTGAAAATATTTTCTGGGATTTTCAAAATTTAGTCTCTAAGTCAATAATGAAACCTAAGAGCTTCATTCATTGATATTGAAATGTTTGAAGTACTTACATGAGACTTCTTAAATACTATGACTCTTCTAATCACTAAGTCTTCATGCACAGCTTTCATTCTTCATATTGAGCTTGACTTTAAGCTTTATGTTCATGAAATCTTATCACATTAAGTTCGAGCTTTCAACAGACTTTGTCAAGCACTTTGATATTGATCACTTGAGTTACTTGATCTTGATACTCGAGTTGCCTGAAACATCATCACTTAACCAAACATGTTAAGTTTCCTTGATTTGTTATCATCAAAATAAGATTCATAAGCCTTGTTAGGCCAACACGTAATATTAATAATATCGTATGATAATTATATATCTCAAAAAGAACCTAACAATAAATAGTCAAAACTTCAATACTGAAATCCTAATATTAACAATAAAGAAAACTCTTAACAACATGGCAATGAATCAAACTCCAAAAGTTAAATGTAATATAGACAAACATGGAAACAAATAAGACAAATTTATGGAATTGAAACAAGGCAAGCCCTAAAATAAACATACCTTGTCGATCCAACCCAAAAAAAAGTAATATACAATAATAACCAAACCCTAAGAAAAAAAAAATCAATTTGCGATTAATATGGAAACATATAATAATAATTTGGAAATAAATCAAGCCCTAGAAATCGATATGTAATAACATGGAAAACCTAAAAATCAATATGGACGTCAATTGAACTCTCCAAAGCAATATGTAATAATATGGAAATCCTTAACATCAATATGGAGACCCTAAGAATCAATATGCAATAATATGGAAACCCTAAAAATTAACATGAAACAATACTGAGATAAATCAAAAACCTAATTACATGCAAGAAAATCACAATCCTAAAAATACCAAAACAATGATAACATAAAATAATCAATGCTCTAAAAATAATCAAAACCCTAAACGTAAAATAATCAACACTTCTAAAACTGTAAAAATAATCAAAACCCTAAACAAACTCAAACATAAAATAATCAACATCCTAAAACTATGAAAATGCCTAAACAAAATCAACATGAAATACTCTAAACCCTAATAAATATAAACATCACATGAATATAAGAGCAACACTTCTTATAAATAATAAACAATAATATTATAATAACAAATAGTATACAATAATAAATATATGATAACAATATAAATCAATAGACCATAATGAAATATAAATATACATATGATGTTAAAAACAATAAGCAATGGTAAATCTCAAAATTACCTACATAATAACCTATAATAAACCATGATATAAATATGTATGTGATTATAATAGCAACATAAAAATAAAAAATGAAATAAAAAACCATAATAATATTTCTATACATGTGGATAAACAAAATGAAAAAATAAAATCATGAATCATGATAATATGAAATAATCAAATAAAATCACATGGATAAAGTGATTAAGTGTGTGTGTAGTGTGTGTTATAAAGTGTGTGTTGCTGTGTGTGTTCTATATGAATGTGTAAACTGTGTGTGCAAAGTGTGTGTTGCTGTGTGCTTGCAGCAGTGTGTTGCTCTGTGTTTGCAGCAGTATGTTGCTGTGTGCGTGGGTGTGTGTTTGCAGCAGTGTGTGAGAAAGAGAGGGAGAGAAGGGAGTGTCGCCGGCTGCTCTTGCTGTGTGGTTCCTGCGGCTGTGAAGGCTGGCCCCCTGTGGGCGTGTGGAAGCTGCTGTGTGTGAATGTGAACAGAGAGGGAGAGTGATGGAGAGGGAGAGAGAGAGCAGTTGTGAAGTTAGGCAAAGAGAAGGAGGGTAAGTGTGTAAAAGTGAAGGCTCCCCAATGGTTGTTCACTGCGTGTGCTGTGTGTCGTGAGCAGTGCTCTCGGCTGCCTTTATTGGCTTTTCTGCTGGCCAAAACCTAACAAAGTGCATGCCTGTGCTGCCTCCAAGATGCTGCCCTAGATATCTCTTCATGCATGTTGCATTTTGGCCCCCAATTTAATCCAAACGGCTGCTTCACAGGGTGAACTTAATTCTCAGAAACAGAAGGATCCAGACTCAAATTTTAAAATAAAAGGGACTCAATGCAAAACAACCGACACTCAATTTGAACTAACCAACACTCAAAAAAATAAGTGGGACTCAATTTAAAATAACTAGGACTCAAAATAATTGGGATTATTTAAAAATAACTGAGACTCAATTTAAAATTACCGGGATTCAAAATAATCAGGATTCAATTTTAAAAATATTCGGGATTCAGTTTAAAAATACTGTGACTCAGTTTAAAATAACCAAGACTCAAAATAATTGGGACTCTATTTAAAAATAACTGAGACTCAATTTAAAATTACCAGGAGTGAAAATAATCGGGACTCAATTTTAAAAATATCCTCGATTCAGTTTAAAAATACTGGGACTCAGTTTAAAATAACTAGACTCAGTTTTGAAGACTCAGGACTCGATCGGATCCTCCCATTCCCGGGATACAAAGTCAATTTTTATTACGAAGGGTTTCCTTAGAAAAGCTTGGTTAAAATTGGGGTGTCTACAACTTTCAAATTATGTTATTTAATATTAGCTTTTCTTACAATAAATCCCTTCCACAGTAGTCTTTCATCTAACAATATTGTGGAGATTAACCATTTCAAAATAGTTTATGAAAATTTATTTTATACCCAGCATGCCCCAATGTACTACCTACTGTTTAATCAATACATTTCATGTTTACTCAAATATATCCCTAATCAAAAGCCTAAAGGATAGAGGTAGAGAAAATACCATATATTTTAGCCTTGTAATTCTTATGTATTATTGTTGGTTCTTGCAGATATGACAAAGCAACTAAGAAGAGGGTATCAGATGGATATTTTCTTTGGCTGACAATTGGATATGGATGTGGTTGGTATCATTTTAGCACGTTGATTTCCTTGTTTGCATGCTATCACATTGTTTTCTTTTCCTGCCAGAATATTTCTGTATGGACTATGCCTTTGTAAATTGTCAAAGACTGCTTGTGTTGTAAATTGTCGAATATTGCCTGTGCTTGCTTAGAAGTTTCCCTAGAATGACAAGGGAGAAGATTTATGTCTAGGTTTGGGATGGTTCATTTTGTCTCAAGACTCATTTTCTGGTGAGATGGAAGTGTTTTGGAAAATTCATTTCTTTCTATAAACTATATGCTTCCAAGCTATAGCATGCTATAGATGAGTCTAGCATGAATATGAAGTGTTGTGATCTGTGCTTGATTGGTCAAATGAGCATGGATGTCAGTGCAGCTCCTAAACCATGTTCTGAATTCTATGATTTTAATAAATCCTCTATACTAGTTTGTCTTGGACCAAGTCTGGAACTACCCTCAATGGTTTGTGTAACCGTAGATCCTATTGTATTCATTGAGATCTGGTGCATACTCACAGACTGTGCGCACACACATACACACACATGCTTGACCTATATGTATCAGCTTTTGATTATTGAGCAAGAAGCTTGATGAGCATTAGTGTACAATTAAATTGCATTAGTAACATTGGCATACCAAGTAGAGTTGATGAGTCTAGGCATCATTTACATCTATAGACAAAGCATCATAATTTTGCATTGGATGCAACTGCATGGGGCCCGTTACCATCAAGTACTAGGGTTGCCTTTTGGTGCTTAAAGCTACAGGAGTCTAGCACTTGTTAGTGAAATGAGTTGGAAGGAAGTTGGCGAATTGGATGAGGCATTTTCTCTCCAAAGTTCAGAGCCTCATCTTAATCAAAAATACCTCTTCTAGCCTGATATATGAGTCATGTCCCTTTTTGTGAAATAAAATTGTTTGTGGTGGTAAGCTACTACTGCTTAGGGTATTTGTGTTCTATTTTGTCGGGATATTTTGTTGTGACAGTGTATTTTAATAATGTATGTGTCAAGCATAGAGTGTACGATGTGTGCTCTCTGGCCAATTGCTTCTCACATCCATTCTCTTCTGTCCCCATTCTTCTTCTTCTGATCCTGATTTGATTGTTCCCATAATCAACCAAGTTTCGCAGGTTTGTAACATGATCTCAAAGCAATAATGTTATTCAAACCTGATTGAACTGTTAGTTCCTTAGCCTCTTTCTTCTTTTAATTTCTTTATTTTTAAAATTTTTGTTTAACCTTTCTAGACGGTTGTTGAATCAGGAGCCCCTTCTTGTTAGAGAGTCATTTAACTAGTGATTCTTGTCCAGTTTGTGTGCTTCCTGTTGGCTGCACCATGTGTCCATAATAATCTCGTATATGAAGGAAGTTCCTTCTTATTTTAGATCATCTGAGTGTTGTAGTGCTGTAAAACTGTCGGTATGATCGTGGCTGGTTTTTAAGAGTTGCAGTGCGGTTTTTTCTTCATGCCTGCAAAATGTCTCAGACTGATGTAATTTCTGGTTTGTGATGATTGCTGTTCCACTGAGGTTGTGCTAGTTGTTTGTTTTCCTTCGAGGTTCTTGTGGCTGCTTGTTTGTGATAGCTGATGTTTTGTTGTGGATGTGGCTGATGGTTAAAGCCTTAGAGTGCTTCTTTGCATGTCTGCAGCTTCTTCAAAGTGATGTTGTGTCCTGTGCTGCCGTTCCTGCTGATTTAGTATTTATTTGTTTTCAGCCAAGTTCTAATTGGGGTAGTAGTAGAATCTGGTTTAGTGATGTTGTGTGCTGTGCGTTTGATCTTGTTTTGAAGGCTGTTCTTGTGGCTTCTAATGTAAATGTACATATGGCAGTCATCAAGTTGTTTGGCTCAACGATTTATTTGTTGTTGTCTTAAACAGTGGAGGTGTACATCAATGCAAGGCAAGTCTAAATAATTGCTTCACTCCTCTCCATTGACTCAAAAAAAATATGAGGAAGGGGTGAAGGAGAATAATGAGCTGTAGGTGTGGTTATGGAATAGTTTGGAATTAAGAATAGCTCCATGCAATGATCCACAAGATTGAGAAGGATGTTTGGGATTATCTTTTGTTTCTCACAAAGATGAGTATCAGAGACCATTTCTTTGATTTGCATGAGAAATTCTTCAAACCTGACTGAGAGAATAGGTCTATGAGAGAGTACTGCCGTACATAGGGTTTTAGCATTTAAGGTTTAGGGTTTAGTGTTTGCTGGCCTGTTTGATATCATTTCTGTTTTCTGCTTTCTTTTCTATACAGTGAAGAAACAATTTATGACAACTTGTTTGTTTATGTTGCAAGTTTTCAATTATTTCCAGAAAAGCTGAAAATCAGATTTATGGTCTTTAGATAATTTGGCTGCCTGCTGTTAGAATATTTTGATATTCAAAATTAATTTGTGGAATTAAATCATTTATTTTATACATAATTTTTAATTAAAATTTAAAAATGACTGAATTCAAAATGTAATTGAAATAAATTAAAATATCCTTAAAATTTCTAAAAAATTAAAAAAATAATTAGTCATTTAAAAGATATTTTTACTATTTTTCAATTTTCATGTTTAATAAGATTGTTCTTGTAGCGCTAGAACAGTGTGTTTTGAAATATAATGATTAAGTGAAATAATTATAATCATTTTTATTTTATTATAATATTTTTTGAATTTTCATTTTTTTTTATTTTTATCATTTACATTATATTTTTAATTTTTATTTGATTCAAGGACAAAAATTAGCATTTTTTAAATCAAAATTTTAATGTGTATTGGTTTTATAATTAATATGAAGGGGAGCTTAGGTGCAACGGTAAGGTTGTCGCCGTGTGACCTAGAGGTCACGGTTTTGAGGCGTGGAAATAGCCTCTTGAAAAAATGCAAGGTAAGGCTGCGTACTATAGAGTGGTATGCCCCTTCCTTGGACCACATATGCGGGAGCTTTGTGCACTGGGCTGCCCTTTTCTTTTTTGGTTTTAATTACTACCCAAATTAACGTTGGTGGTTTTTGTTTTTGGTTTTCAGTTTTCGTTTCTTGTTGTCTGAAGGAGAGTTTAGGTCGGTGCTACATCTAGCCATGGCAAAGTTAGTATTAGAGGAAGAGGGTGAGTTTTAGGAAGAGGAGGTGGTGGTTCTAGTAGATGTTTTAGTTGTGACAGTACATGTGTTTCACTAAAATATTGAAATTTCATATTCTAAGAGGGGTTGAAAGCTGAACGAAAAGTATTTTCAGTTTCTTTTGCAAAATTTCAGCCGAAATTTCTAGAATTTCAAAAATTTGTCCTATCTTCTTCTGTATAGTTAGGAAATTTTGAACTAAATTTGGAATATATTGGTAGAGATTTTAGATAGTCAAGTTCAAAAATGAAGAAAAACAAAAAAATTTGAGGCTTTTCATTTATATTTTACATTATTTACTACCATCTATTCTAATATATCCTAAAGCTTCATTCATAATTTCCATAATTTCTAAGTTTGACTGTAAGTTGTTATTTTTGTAAATTGAAATTGAAATCCTATTTTTTCTTGAAATTTCTATAAATCGATACCTTTGAAATTGAAATTCTGATCCTTGAACCATACTACTGTCAATGTTGGGGTCTCCATGGAAACAAAGTAGTCATTGCGTATGGTGAATCTAATTTGGCAGCTCTACTAATGGGATGAGTACATCATCCAACATGTCCTGGGAGGAGTATAATAACCTAGTTTGCGTAGTTTGGCAGCTCCATGTTCAGTCTTTTGCATCTACTGCTACTGTGGCCCATGGAGGAAGAATAGGGTTTTTTGCTTCTTTGTTCTTCTTTCTTTGGATCTTAAAACTTTATTGTATGCGCTGAATTTTTCTTAAGTTTGTTATGTGTGAGTCACTTAGTCTTTATTATTTTGTAGCTTTCTATGATTCTCAGTGTGATTGAAGATTTGTAGATCAAGAAGATGATTAATGGAGGGATTGAGAAGGATGGAATGTATTACTTGAATGAATGGTCTTCAATTTACACGAAATTGTTAAAATTTCAACTTTCCACCACCCTCAAAATCAAATAGGCTGTCAATTTCTATCTTTCAAAGTTTTCACTGAAATTTCTTTGAATCATCTCAGATTTATTGAATTCCTAAATATCAACTATAAAATAAAATTTCTTTGAAATTAAAATTCGAGATTCAAAACTCAAATTGAAATTTCTCTCTTGTTTAGTCTTCATTTTTTATTATTCTTATTATTTCTGTTGAAGCTAAAGATTGCTACAAGAGGGATATGGATTATGGTTTTCATACTTTTGAAATTTTATGAAAAATTAAACTTAGGAATTAGTTACAACATTTAGTCTTCCTATTTATTTCTAATTATCTATATTTGTAAACAATATGTAACTAATTTATGGATTTCACTTATATTAATTGAATGTTTAATTAATATGGTTATTATACTACAATTATTGCATCTTATACACCACATATACACTACTAATGTATTTTATTTATAATATATAGTTCAGATCTTTCCTGTTATATTTACTAACAATTTCTCAAGTTTCATAAAAGAATTCTATGCTTTAGTGCTAATTTTAATAATTTTTCAAAATCAAAAGAAAAATTGACAGACATCAAAATTTCGATTGAAATTCGTGGAATTTCGTACCATCGAAATTTTAGTTTAAATGAAAAATTTAAGACATTGATTTACCTCCGAACCGATGATGCCATGGCATTGATAAGATGACAAATTGTAAGTTCTAAATCACCCCAAAGCATTTTAGTGCATTCATATGAAATATTGAGGGTACAAGTGATGCCTAAAGTATGCCTGTTCTTTCTTTCAGTAACTCCACTTTGTGGTAAGTGTGAGTCCAATATGATGAGTGAGGTATTCCTGACTTAGTCATATGGGCAGTGAATTGTGTTTCTTTTTTTAATTGCAAAGAAGTGATTCATTGAAAAGAAAGAATGTACAAAGGGGAGAAAAATATCTTCCTATAAAAACAAGAGACAAAAATAAGCTAGAAACAATCAACATAAAGCTGCTTTAATGATCCAAGAAAGGCATCTCTTTGAAACTGTCAACTGCAGAAGACAAGAGAGAAGATACTAAATCCTATACCGAAGCAAAATACTAGAATCCCTCTTTCCATAATAGATATATGCATTACTTTCTGAAGGGTTTTTCAGAAGAAAAATAACCATTCTTATTGAATTTCAAGAGACACAATTACAAGATAAATAGTAGAGGAAGGCCACCAAATTAGGAAGGCCACAAAATCAGCAAATCAAATCACTACAAAATCAGAATATCAAATCAGCAAATCTCTAGGCTAGAAAACAGGAAACTGAAACTACTAGAAACTGAAATAGTAATTTCAGATTTTAAAAAATAGAATTTCCTAATTTATTCCCTAGAAATTTGACACCCCCCCCCCCTCTCAATTTGGAGCGTAGATATCTATCATGCCCAACTTGCTTACAAAGAGCTCAAAACTAGGTCTGAAAAGTCCTTTGGTGAAGATATCGGCTATTTGTTGAGTAGTAGGAACAAAAGGAATGCAAACAGCTCCACTATCAATCTTCTCTTTTTATGAAGTGTCTGTCAATCTCTACATGCTTCGTGCGGTCATGTTGTACTGGATTTTGAGCAATACTTATGGCAGCTTTGTTGTCACAATACAATTTCATTGGCATGTTTACCAGCATCCGCAGCTCTTCAAGAATTCTCTTCAGCCATAGCATCTCATAAATTCCGTTAGCCATAGCCCTATATTCTGCCCGACATTGCTCCTTGCAACCACATTCTGTTTCTTGCTTCGCCATGTGACCATATTTCCCCTAAGTACAATATCCTGACGTGGATCTCCTGTCAATAATTGAGCCTACCCAATCTACATTAGTGTATGCCTCCATGTTCTGTTGTGTGGTCTTCTGGAAGAGTAAACCCTTGCCTGGTGTACTTATCAAGTATCTGAGAATCCAATAAACTGCTTCAAGATGTTTCTTGTAGGGTGAATGCATAAACTGGCTTAACAAGCTCACAACAAAAGCAATATCGGGCTGTGTATGTGATAAGTAAATTAACTTTCCCACCAACTTTTGATACCGAGTTGTATTCACTGGATCACCTTACTTGTCATCTCCAAGTTTTTGATTGGGATCTATTGGAGTGTTTGCTGGCCTACAACCGCTCATCCCAATCTCCTTAAGGAGGTCAAGGACATACTTCTATTGGGAGACAACATTCCCTTTCTTCGACTGAGCAACCTCCATTCCAAGGAAATACATCAGAGATCCTAAGTCCTTGATCTAAAATGTTGATGAGAGAGAAGTCTTCAATCGGTTCATCTCAAGTATGTCATGACCAGTGAGAATTATATCATCTACATACAAAATTAGTATCGCTATCTTCCCATCTTGTGAATGTCTTATAAACATCGTATGATCACCTTACCCTTTAGTATACCCCTGATTTTTGACAAACTGAGTAAATTTCTCAAACCAGGCTCTTGGTGACTATTTTAATTCATATAAGGACTTCTTCAGTTTACACACTCTTGTGCAATACTTTTCACCAAATCCTGGAGGTGCATCCATATATACACTTCTTCCTCTAGATCTCCATTAAGAAATGTATTTTTTACATCCAACTATTGAAGAGGCCAGTCACGATTAGCTGCAAGTGACAAAAGAACTCTTAAAGAGTTTAGCTTTGCGACTAGGGCGAATGTCTCCAAATAATCAATGCCATAGGTCTGAGTGAATCCCTTGGTGACCAATCGAGCTTTATACCGTTCTAGAGAACCATCAGATTTATACTTAATGGTAAACACCTCTTTGCATCCTACAGTTGTCGTTCGTCTTGGTAGATCAACTAACTCTCACGTGCCATTTTTTTGAAGAGCTTTCATCTCCTCGAAGACAGCCTCCTTCCACTCAGGAACTTTCAAAGCATCCTGCACAGCATTAGGAATCTCTATACAAGACAATTGTGAGGTAAAAGCACGGAAAACAGGTGAGAGATTTTCATATGACACATAATTGGACAATGGATGTTGGGTGCAGGACCTCACATCCTTCTGAACAGCAATGGGAAGTTTAGAATCATCGAACTCAGGATTGGAACCAGACTTGGGTTCAGAACTAGAGGACTCAGAACTTGAAGATGAAATGGACTGAACATTAGGTAAAGGCTCGGTGAGGACGTTACCTAGAGGGTTTATGGATTTTGGACAGTGTAGAGGATTGGAAGACCCTTTCTTTCGAGTTGTCCTCTGTCGCGAGTAGACAATGTCTAATGGTACCAATGCTGTGGTTTTTTTTTTTTTTTCTATTTCTCCTTTGTTAGTCATTACAGGATCATGAACACCATGAGATGACACTATAGGAAGACTTGCCTTTTCAGTATCTAACAAACTCGACTCACTTTCTTCTGGTATAATAAATTTTGGGTTTTTAGGTTGAATAATCAAAGTTGGAGAAGGATCATTTTGCGAGTCTTCAGCTTGGAAAAAATCATGAAACGTAGCCAAATCTTTGTTTTGGTTCCCCCCTTGAAGATGAGGCGTAAAATAGGGATGTAATTCAAAGAATGTAACATCCATGGTAACAAACATTTTTTTGGAAATGGGTTCAAAACATGTATACCCCTTTTGAGTGGGAGCATAACCAACAAACACACATTTTGTGGCTCGGGGTTCAAGTTTTCCTCGATTATGACTATGAATATGAACAAAAGTGGTACAACCAAATATATTTAGTGGTAAAGAAGAAAACAGCCGATTTGTTGGATAAAACTTATGAAAAACATCAAAAGGTGTTTCAAAGCTTAAAACCGTATTAGGCATTCTATTTATGAGATATGTAGCAGTAAGAACGACTTCACCCCAAAGATATTTAGGTACCTGATTGGTAAAAAGCAATGCCTGAGCTACTTCCAATAAGAGTTTTTTTTTTCTTTCAGCCAAACCATTTTGTTGCGGAGTGTCAACACAAGAGCTTTGATGGAAAATTTCTTTTTCAAGAAAAAATTGGCCCAAACTGTTTTTGAAATATTCTCGACCATTATCACTCCGCAATATTTGAATATTTTTTTGAAATTGTGTTTGTACCATGGTGTAAAAATTTTTGAAAATTATTTCCACTTCAGATTTTTCCTTTATCAAATAAACCCAACTTAATCTCGTGCAATCATCAATAAAGGTCACAAACCATTTTTTTCGAGAATACGTAGATGTTCTATATAGGCCTCAGATATCACTATGAATCACAGTAAATGGTGTAGTTGGTTTGTAGGGTTGGTGGAAAATGATGCACAATGATTTTTAGAAAAGAAGATGGACTTTTATTCCAAAATAAATTGGGGAACAAGTATTTTAAATATTGAAAACTAGGATGGCCTAACCTATAATACCATAACATTATCATTATCTTTAAAAATAGAAACAAAATTTAAGCAAGTACTTTTGACATTGTCTACTCGAGTTAGGTCCATCGTCAAAATAATAGAGTCCATCTTTTTCCTTAGCGCTACCAATCATCCTCCCCATGGTCAATTCCTGAAACTCACAATAAGAAGAATAGAAATTAGCTTGACATTGATGATTACAGGTAATTTTACTAATGGACAACAAATTGCAAGACAAATTTGGAACTTGGAGCACATCATGGAGAGTTAACAACAAAGTGAGTTTGATAGTTCCTATCCTGGCAATTACCAACAGTGAACCATCTACAATTTTGACCTTTTCATTGCCTGCACACGAACTATAGAATGAGAACAATTTGGAGCAACCAGTCATATGATTAGTTGCGCTAGAATCAATTATACAAGAATGAACATAGTTAGGAATAACACCTAAAAACGCAGTAGCAAGAGAGTTACCCTTATGTACCAAAGAACAAGACGGAGTTGAGGACAGTTTTGGAGATTGAAACAATTTGTACAGCTGCTGCATGAAGAGGATGTTCAAGGGTTCTTTCCCACTGGTCATTGATGACTTTGAGAACCCATCTTGCACTTCTTGCACCTATTTCAATGGCCTCTTTCATCACTCTTATTGCTTCAAACACAACTCTTAATGTTGGCCACACTTCACTGTCAACTATATGCAATACTCGATATATAGGCTCATAAATGTTACAAACTTTTGCCACTCTATCCCAAAATTCATGGTTAAGAACTGTACTTTCAATTTCTCTACCCATTTTTGTTCGACTAAGAGCATGCTCAGCCCATTCATCAGATGTGAATAGAGATTTTAAACCTACTCTTTTTTTTTGTAGGCTATCAAGTGCAATGTAGTTTGTAGCAAATTGTGTGGCCCTTGGATGCACAATATCCCCTTGACAGTGCTCCCTCATTTTAGCAAGCAACCATCCATGATTATATATAAAATTTGTGATCTGTCTCCCTTGCAAGATCACTATGCTTATTGCCTCTCTTTTTCCGATCTCTTCAAAAATGAGATCAATACAATGAGCGGCGCAAGGAGTCCAATACAAGTTGAATTTTTTCATTAATTTAGACCCGCTTTCTTGTAGGCACTACCATTATCGGTCACCACTTAGAAAACATGTTGCTTTTCTACCTCTCGCACAACATGTTTTAATAAGGAATATATGTATTCATGGACTTCTATTTTGTCAGAAGCATCTACTGACTTTAGAAAAATTGTGCTTCCTTTTGAGTAAACCGTGAAATTTATGATGGATAATTTTGTAGGGCCTGTCCATCCATCACACATTACAGTGCAGCCATACGTGGCCCACTTTTTCTTCACCTCTTTTACGTGGTCTTCCATTTCTTTTACCTCTAAATCAAGGTATTTTGTTCTGATTTCAAAGGGTGTCGATGGATCGACTCCCGTTCCAGCTGATTGGCAACCCCATACCATGTTTTTAAAATGAGGTGATTTTGCCTTCTCAGGTGGAACATTATCATATATAAAAAACTTCGAAATCAACCTATTCATTTCTTCTTTTATTTTTCCTCCTTTGAATAAATTTTTCAAGTTTCTTTGTTTTGCTGCATCTGACTTGTAATGTTGAGAAGGCTTTGAAATATATGGCTCTATTTCTGGCTCTCTCACACTTTGAGATCGCCTCATCTGAGGTTGCCCTGCACTACTACCAGCCCCTGAACTGCCTCCTTGTTGCCTACCTGCAAACCTACGAGATTGGTCTCTTTCCCATTCCGTCCGTTTTGAAGCATAGAATGCTTGACGATATGCAGACCTTTCATAGGAAGAAATGTCAGGCGGGTGTGCAATATCGTCAACATCATCAACTTCATCAATTTGTTGTGATTGCATCAAGTTCCCACGCAATTCATTTTTTATTTGATCCATTCTTTCTATTTTTTTGGCCTTAGCTGTTGTTTTTCTTTCTAAAACAATTCTCATTTCCTGCTTAACTTCTGGAGGTACTTTGTCGCAGAATTTTATATTATGCTGCGGGTCGTAATTTGCTAGGCGCATTTTTAATCTTGTTCCACCACCACTTTTCATTTGTATTCCGCAGTATTTGCAAATAAATCCATTCTTGACATTGGGCATCGGGTATCCATGTTCCTATGTTGGATCTCGTTTTCTTCCTTCAGACATTTTTGTAGATAATTTTATTTTCCTACAAGGTAACAATGAATCAAAAATTAGGTGTTAAATCAGTCAACAATTTTAAAATAAAATTATTTGAGACGTTTTATTATCAAGATAATATCAATAAATAAGACAAACATTAAAATATTAAATTAAATTTACAAAATTTAATGATAATGTACAAAGTTACCAATAAATTATGGAAATCAAATTAGTCAAATAAATGAAATAATTTAAAATATATTAAGCTAATAAGTACTTTAATTTATTTAATTACTAGGCTATACTGATTAGATGTTAAATTACTCTAAATTTGTAAAAAAAAAAAAATTATTTGGATGTTACTCTATAATTTTAAAATAAAAATATTTCGATGCTAAATAAAGATAAATTAAAATTTCAAAATTAATGATAATTTTTAGAAAATTATTATTAAGTAATAAATTTTTAAAATGAATATATTTAAATAAATGAAAGAATTTATTAATTTATACTATAATAAGACAATAATAGTAAATTATTCTAATTTTATTTAGTTATTAAATTTACTAGTTATTAACTAATTATTTATTATACATTTATACTAACTTATTATTTAGTATACTAGTAAAGTAGTAAGTAGTAACTAGTAAGTTAGTAACATTAACTAAGGGGTAAATAGTAAATGGGAGAGGAGGGCGTTGCTGTAAATATATTGGGGGCAAGGGGGATTTTGAGTAAATGAAAAAACTTAAGAGTTAAGACATCTTATTTAAAATATAAACCAGCCTTTAGGCAGCCCTTTTATTTTGTGGAGCTGCTGCTGCTCGTGGAGGGAGGGGCGATAGAGGCTCCAGACTCTCGTCCCTCGTTTCTCGTCTCTCTTCTCTCGGTTTCTTGCTCGCAGCTCTACGTGAGCCTCGGCAAAATGGAAGATTGCAGGCTGGAGTTCTTGCGGCTGGCTGCGACTGTGTGTGACGCCGACAACGATGGAGGTGGAGGGTGAAGCCGAAGGCTAGAGGCAGAGGTTCGGAGGGCTGGCAGGAGGGGATTCGAAGGCTAGGGCTTTTCGGAGTTCGAACTTCAAAGGTGGAGGCAGGAGGCAGCAAAAATTTGGAATCTGGGTTTTTTTTTTTTTGAAATTTGAAGATGGAAGAAGAAGAAGAAGGCTTTGAGAGTTTGAGCTTGAGGTATGTATCCGAATGCATGTTAATTTATTCAAATAATTTGTGTAGTGGTCGGTGGAATTGTTTGGTTGAATAATGGATCTGCAGAGTGCAGAGTATCTCTGCGAGATTTTTTTTTCACTGTATAAGCTCACGGGTTTCACAATGTGCACAATCTCGTGGGAAAAGGCAAAAAAAAATCTGAGAATACTCAGAATAGTGCTAAAATTCCTCCCTCCAATTTTGTTTTTTTTTCTTCCACATGATTTTCAGGAAATTTCGAAAGAACAGTCGAATATTTCGAAATTTCCGAAATTTGGAACGAAATTTTCCAAAAGCTCAAAATTTCGGTCGAATTTTTTCAAAAAATAATCTGTCTCTCAATTTCCTTTCGGGACCCCTCGAAATTCGAAATTTCGACATTTCAACGGAAATTTAAGTCCTTGCCTGCAGGCAATTCTACTCGGCTTGCTGCTTATAGCAATGCTGATTGGGCTGGTTGTGCGGATACACGCCGCTCCATCACTAGTTGGTGTGTGTTCTTAGGTGATGCATTGATCTCTTGGAAGAGTAAGAAGCAAGACAGAGTTTCTAAGTTATCGACGGAATCTCAATACCGGGCAATGCCTCTTGCTTGTTCTAAAATTATTTGGCTTCGAGATTTGCTTGCTGAGCTAGATTTTTCTGAGACCGATCCTACACCTCTACATGCCGATAATACGAGTGCTGTCCAGATCAAGGCCAATCCTGTCTATCATGAGTGCATAAAACATATTGAAGTTGATTGTCACTTTATCCATGAAGCATTTGAAGCTCGTGTTATCACTCTTCCACATACTTCAACTGAATTACAAATTGCGGATATCTTCACCAAGGCTCTCACTCGTCATCGACGTTGCTTCCTAAGTAGCAAATTGATTCTTGTTGATCAACCCGCATCAATTTGAGGGGGGCTGTCAACGGAACAGAAAACAGAAAAGTAAAAGATTTCTTTCCTTACTTTAGCCCACAATTATTTCCTTATTTTTCAATTCATTATTTTGTACAGTTAGCATATATTTTAGTTTACATGTATAGGGCTTGAATGATTATAGTTCACATGTATAGGGCTAGAATCATGCTAGAACTTATTTACTTTCCATGTATAGCATTCTTGTAGAGTCTATACACAATATACATAACTCAAGGCCAAACCATTCAGCCATTCACACAATACTTTGACAAGAGCTTCCTGTAGAAGGCCCCCTTCTCTTGTAAGGCCCAAATAGGAAGATCAGTGCTATTATGGCATTGGAAGCTATAAAGAAAGTTGTAGAAACCCATGAGCTGTTTGAGTTCCCAATCTACCACATTTCTAAGGAAGAGGATGTTTCAAAAGAGCCTCTGATCTGAGGTTTGAAGGTGTTGACTGACGCAAGCATCTTTATCACGTGCCAAGTCATTGATGGCTAGAAATAAGGCACTAAAAGGTTCTTGATTGCGCCATGAGTCGTGTCAAAAATAAATGTTGCTCCCCCTCCCCACTTGAAACCTAATACAAGAAGCAAAATCATTCCAACCCTCGATGAAATTCCACATCCCTACACCATGTGGTCCTCTGTTAGCCTAGGAGATCCAATCGTTATGTTCAAACCCATATTTCACAACAATAATTCCCCACCAAAGGTGGTTTTCTCAGTCATGAGTCTCCATAAACATTTCCCCAATAAGGCTTTATTGAAAATGTGGAGAGACTTCAAACCCAAGCCTCCTAAATGAAAGGGTTGTTTCTCTTAATTTCGGTCTGAATTTTCTGCATTTAAATGCTGCCAGATTTTCAGCATTATTTACAGCCAAATTAGCATTATTTACAGCTCATTATTTACAGCCTAATTGCTTGAATTATCTCCGTTAACATCCCCCCTTAAATTGATGTTGGTAAATCAAGAGCATCAATCTGTCAACCAAGAACTGATGCCGGTGCCGAGAAAGAGCTTTAGTGAATATGTTTGCAGTTTGATGTTTGGTGGGAATGTGAGCAAGAGTAATCACTTGTTTGTCAAAGGATTCTTGTATGGAATGGCAATCGACTTCGATATGTTTCGTACGCTCGTGGAATACGGGATTAGCAGCGATCTGAATAGCACTGGTATTATCAACATGAAGAGTGGAATGAAGCTGAGAAAAACCAAGTTCACCCGATAACCCACAAAGCCATGTGATCTCAGAGCATGCGGAAGACATAAAACGATACTCAGACTCAGTGGAGGACTTGAAAACTCCGTCATGCTTCTTACTCTTCCAAGAAATGAGTGCATTGCCTTAGAACATGCTCCAGCTAGTAACAGAGTGACGAGTATCTGCACATCCGGCCTAATCAGCATCACTATACCCCACCAACTGTACGGAAGATTCCTTAGGAAAGAACAATCGAATAATGCAGCGTACAACAGCTAAATGAAGATGTCGGGGAGCTTGCATAAATTGACTAACTTGCTGCACAGCAAAAGAAATATCAGGATGAGTAATCATTAAGTAGTTCAAACCCCAACAAGCTGTCAATACAAGGATGGATCTGATAGAAACTCACCTTCCTCTTGACGAAGCTTAAGATTTACCTCCAAGGGAGTAAGAACAAAATTACCCAATTGGAGACCAGCCAATGAAATCACCTCCTACATGTATTTGTGCTGGTGTAACAACATACCAGACGGAGTAAGCTGCACCTCAAAGCCAAGAAAGTACTGCAAGAGACCAAGATCTTTCATGTGAAAAGAGGCCTTGAGATGTTGTTGTAATTGCTTAATTAACTTAGTATCAGAGCTAGTAATTGCAATGTCATCAACATACACCAGAAGCAATACAATTCCTCCAAAAGTATTGCGAAGAAAAAGAGAGGAATCAAACTGACTCTGAGTAAAATGAAAAGCAAGCAGGATAGAGCGAAAATTATCAAACCATGCACGTGGAGCCTGTTTTGGTCTGTACAAGGATCGGCATAGCTGACAAACCTCTGAGGAAAGTGTAGCAAACATGCCAAGAGGAGGAGAAATATAGATTTCTTCCTTCAAATCCCCATGTAGAAAAGCATTCTTCACATCCATCTGCCAAAGAGACCACCATTGTGATGTAGCAAGTGCCAAGATAATCCACACAGTAGTCATTTTGGCAACCGGTGCAAAGGTCTCTTGATAATCAATACCATACTCCTGTCGGTTCCCAAGGGCCACGAGACGGGCCTTATATTTGTCCAGTGACCCATCAATAGAAACTTGACTAAGTACACCCTTTTACAACCAACAGGTTTGACACCAAAGGGACAAGTGAGATGATCCCAAGTGTGATTATCTTAAAGAGCTTGGATTTCTTCTTGCATGGCTTGCTGCCAACATGCTTGGGTGGCTACCTGGGTATATTATTGAGGAAAAGAAATAGTGTCTAGAGTGGCAGTAGGCGAGGTATGAAGAAAACATACCTATCCGAGAGATGTGTAACCCGGGTGGAGCGCTAAGGAACCGCAAAATCAGATGACAGATTAGTGTCTGGAAGGGGCATTGAAGAAGGAGGACGTTGATGATGCACCACACCTAGTTTAAATCACTTAATAGAAGAAGACACATCATCAAAAGGGGGGAGAAGAGTAATAGGAGTATCAGAAATAACCTGAGACTGAAAGAAATATTGATTTTCGAAGAAAATCACATTCCAGGAGATCCAAAATTTGTTTGCATGAGCATAATAACAAACAAATCCTTTCAGAGTAGGACTATATCCCATAAAGGCACACGTGACAAACTGAGCAGCAGGCTTGTGACGCTCAACTGGTGGTAGATGAACAAAACAAACACACCCAAAAGTATGAAAGGATTGATACTCAGGAGATATGCCAAATAATCGAAAATATGGAGAATCATAATTTAAACTATTGATCAAATAGATAGCAGTAGATAAAGCTTCTACCCAAAACTTAGAAGATATAGAAGAATCAATCAACAAGGTACAAACGACATCTAAGAGATGATGATTCTTACGCTTAGAGACTCCATTTTGTAGAAGGGTATAAGGACAAGAACGTTGGGAAATGATACCTTTTTGCTGAAGAAAATCCTGAAAAGAATGAGACATGTACTCCCCCCCCTGAGTTGGAGCACAAAGTTTTGATACTAGTACTAAACTGTGTCTTGACAAACACAACAAATTTTTGAAAGACAAAAAACACGTCAGCTTTAGAGCAGAGAAATTATATCCAAGTGAATCGACTATAATCATCAATAAACGTCACAAAATAACGATACTGACCATGATAAATAACATAACTCACACCTTAAACATCAGTATGCACAATCTCAAAGCAATTAGAAGCACGACTACCATGCGCAGGAAAAGATAAAGTTTTACTTTTACCAAGACGACAAGTAGCACAATCAAAAGATACATTAGAAGAAGAAAGGGAATCTTTATTGCCCAAGAAACCATGTTTCATAAGATGAGCGAAGACAACAGAATTTGGATGACCCAATTTCTTATGTCATACTTCATTATTATTCGCAGTAGTCGTACAAGCAAGAGAAACAAGAATAGGAATAGAAAACTGTAAAGGGAATAAACAACTGACTTTAGGCCCCTTCGCGATCACCGTCCCTGACACCTGATCCTTCACAAGACAACCACCATGAGAAAAATGAACATCACAGTTATTATCTACCAATTGTCCAACAAAAATCAAATTGGTAGACAATCCAAGAGAGACAAAAACATCACGAAATGAAGAGCCCAAAGTACCAACAGCAGTAATTGGAAGAGTACTGCCATCGGCAATCTAAATATTTTGCATGCCTCTATACTTACGAACACCATGGAGACTCGTCATATTACCAATCATATGATTAGAAGCACCCGAATCAACAATCCAAGAAGTTGAGTTAGTAGTCGTACCTTGTAAGCCTAAGGCCGCAAAAGCAGACACAATTCATCTGTTGGACCATTGCTGGTGTGAGAACAGATGAGTCAGAGCTTATAGTGGGTGGCACAGAAGAAGAAGAAGATGACTGAATAGCAGCCTAAAAAGCTTGGATTGGCAATTTTGAGGACGCACTCGACAGTCTTTGATGATACGGCCTTCTTTCTTGCAGTAGTTACAAACTTTCTTAGGATAGTCACGAGCAATATGATCAAACTCCTTGCAACTGAAACACTACAACTTGTTCTTCCCTCTCCCTTGTGCCGCATATGCTACATTCATAGCCTCAAAAAATACCTTCTTAGAAGTCATACCCATCTAAGTGGATAACCGCTGTTCTTCACGCAATAAATCTCCTAAACAAATATCTAAAGAATGAACCAGATTATGGTTCAATAAACTGGCTCGAACAAGCTCAAATTCAGGCCTAAGTTTCATAAAAAACTGATCGCATTGACTCTTAGCATGACCCGCTTGAGCTGTGAGTGTCATAAAGGGAACCTTAGCATGAACAATAGCAGAATACTCGCTCCAAAGATTATTAAACCCAGAATAAAATTGTTCAATAGGTAAATTACCTTGGCTATGATATATAATTTCCAACTCCAATTGGAACTTCCGAGCATTGTGATCTTGGTGGTAAATACGATGGAGATCCGCATAGCCTGAGTCGTAGTAAAACAACGAAGATTGGTCACAAGGTGAGACTCAATTGTCCCCAACAGCCAAGAGATCAGCTTAGCATCCTTGACCTCCCGTTGTGCAAATTCCTTTTCATCAGTGGGAACTTGAGCAGAACTTTCAATATGATTTGATAATTCCTTCCCTTTCAAGAACATTTTAAATTGGAATTCCCACGTAGAGAAATTCTTTCCAGTAAATCGAACAATAGTCTTTTTAATAGACATGATGAAAGGCACCAAAAAAAAAAAAGCCCAAGCAGTCAACCAAATAAACAGCAAGCCTAACTAAAATCAGGTTCAAATCCAAATAATAAGAGGTCCAAAGACACAACTAGATTACAAAAGCCCAACAGAAATAAAAAAAAACCCATACGGAAGCCTAACTCGAACTTGCCTTGTGTGAAAAACGACACAGCACAGAAGAAGAAACACAGAACCTTCGTCGATCACACCAGGAGTCGTTGAAGCTGACAACCACAGAAACTGCTGACAGCGACAAAGATGCGCGCGCAACCACCACAACAAAACACTGAGATGAGTAGCCCGCAATGAAGGACAGCGTGCGCAACTAAAAAAAAATTTCCGGCAGCCCCAAACAAAACTCAAAACCACCATACTAGACACCACATAAAAAAAAAAAAAAAAAAAGAAAAAAAGAAAAAAGAAAAAAGAAAAAAAACAGCGATGAGAATCGCACCCAGTGATTAAGACCAAAACGACAGAATCAGAAGAGGGGCTCTAATACCATGTTAATTTTGGTCTGAATGCCCCTTTCCATCAGGTTTTCTTTCATTATATAGAAGAGATTTACATAGTTGTTGCCTGATTTTCAGCACTTAAATGCTGCCAGATTTTCAGCATTATTTACAGCCTAATTGCATGAATTATCTCCGTTAACAGTTTCACCATGCCCCATTTGACAAGGTGAAATTTGAATTTCGCCCCAAAGCCCCCCCCCCTGGCGGTGGAAACAAAAAAAGAAACTTCCTTTGAATTCCTTTAAACAGGGAGATTTGTCAAGGTGCTTTTGATGAGAGTTGAGTAACACCTTTTGATAAGAAATTCCTCTTCCATCCAGCCAACCTTTTCTCAAATTTTTAAATGATGGAATTCCACACTCCTTTATCTTTGAATTTGGCGTCGAGAGGTAGCCCAAGGTAGTTAATAGGGAAAGTACCCATTTTGTAGCCCAAAAGACTAGCACGGAGAGGCCCATCTACATTTTCTCCAACCGAAATGAATTCACTTTGTCCAAGGTTAACTTTCAAACCCAAAACTGCTTCAAACCCCGCCAAGATAAATCTTAGATTCAGAATGTCGTGAAGGTCATCCTCACAAAAAATAATAGTGTCATCAGCGAACAAGAGATGTATGACCTCTATAGACCTATTGTGCTTGCCAACTCTAAGGCTTTTAAGCAGCCCTTCTCTTGTATCATTTATCAACATGAAGCTCAACACCTCCATCACCATGATGAACAAAAAGGGAATAGAGGGTCCCATTATCTCAAACCTCTAGAGTAGCCGAAGAAATCAGCACGCCACCCATGATTAACACTGAGAAGCTTGGTGTGTTGATGCAATGAGCGATCCTACTACAACACCACTCCCCAAAACCCATTTTCTTGAGAGTGAAGAGAAGGAAGCTCCAATTGATGTGATCGAAAGCTTTCTTCGTGTCAAGTTTGCATACCATCCCATTTTTCTTTTCCCTCTAGCAAGTATCCACTGCCTCATTAGCTATTATGGCTGCATCGATGATTTGTCATCCTGCCACAAAGGTGTGTTGATATTGCCCAATTACTTCCAGAGTGGCTTTTTTAAGCTTCATAGCAAGGACTTTATTAAGCTCGCCTCAGTTTGATTGGAAGAATGATAAGGATAACTCATCTGGCCCTGGCACTTTGTCTCCATTGTAATCTCCAATGGCTTGGAGGATTTTAGCTTCCTCCAAGGGTCTCCCAAGCCACTGTACAGTGGAGGGGCTAATAGATCTAAAATTGATGTCGTCCACTACAGGTCTCCAAATTTCGAATTCAAAGTAAAGAGCTTTATAAAAGTTGCAAACTCCCTTTTTGATGCCCTCCTCCTCAATTAAGGTGTTCTCTTCGATTTCAATGTTGGAAATGGTATTCAGTCTACCATAGGCATTCGTAGTTCGATGGAAAAATTATGGTATTCCAATCTTCCTCCTTGACCTGTACGGCTCTAGATTTCTACCTCCAAGAGATCTCTTCAAGGATAAGAGCCTCAGTCAGCTCTGTCTTCAACAAAACTCTCTTGGCCTTTCCATTAAAATTGGGCCTTTGTCTTAGCTCTTGCTCATCAAGGATCTTGATGTTGTTCAGAATAATGGTCTTCTCCTGAATGTTCCCAAAAGTGCTTTTATTCCATACTTTGAGCTTCTCTTTCAAACCCTTTAGTTTTGAAGCTATCACGAAGTCTCGGCTTTCCCCTCAACGTGCAACGTGGACAGCTAATGCTTAATGAGGTCCCCAAAGCCATTGTGCTTTAACCACATTTTTTCAAAGTGGAATGGGGTTGGTCCCTATTTGATTCCACTCGTGTCAATGATGATAGGGAAATGATCGAACGTGCGCTAACTCCTAAGTGGTTTGGGGAAAGTGAGTATTCCAATGCACTAAGATAAGGACTTCGACAATTCTCAAGAAGGATGTTGGGTCTCTAGAGTTGAACTAAGTAAAAGCACGACCAAATAGAGGGAGATCAATGAGGGCATTCACATTGGTGCAGTCTAGGAACTCCCATACGGCCATACATCTTTTCTCCGCTCCACCCCCACTTCTTTTATGGGGTTACAACACCATGTTGAAGTCTCCCCTAATAACACAAGGTGCATCCAATGGCCTTTAATCTCCAAAAGCTTAGTCCAAAACAAATGTCTATGAGGTACTCCACCTGGGCCATAGACCCCAGTGAAAATCCATAGAAAATTGTCATCTAGATTTCTAAACAAGCATGAGACAGAGAAGGAGTTGGTGGAATGATCAATCATCTCCACGATGTTGAGATTCCACAAAATGAGGATGCCTCCTGCATTGCCACAGCACCAAGGGAGATCCATCCACAATTCTCCCATCACAAAAGATCTCTAACTAAGAAGTGATCCATATTTTCCACTTTAGTTTCCTGTAAGCAAACAATGTCACTCTCCACTCTTTAAGAAAAGATTTGATTAGGCTCCTTATATCTTTTATCATTTAACTCCCTCACTTTCCAGGAAATGAGCTTCCTTAACATGGTTTAGAAGTGTGCACCTAACTATTGTTTCCCTCCATATCAGCGCATCCACCCAGTTTATCATAATTTATTGTACATTCCAGGCATTTCAGCTCCCTGTTTGTGTCCAGTTTATTGTTGCTGCCCATAGGTTTTTTAGAGCTAAGCAGTGCCTCCTCTCCTCTTCTTCTCAATCTCTTCAAACAATTTCAAAGCCCTGTCTTCAAAGCCATCAAAAGACACGCCGATGGCTTTACTGATGATTTTCATTTTCCATAACACCCACACGGAGACCTGCTCCTTAAAAGGTGTGCTTTCCTGGTCTCAACCATCCAACATTTCAAAGTTGGCATTGTCATGGGTATCAGCCTGATTGGGGGTGGATTGAAAGGCCTGCGGGTGGTTTGAAGGAGCTGGAATTAAGGTAAAGACAGTGGCATCAGCCTGCAATAATGGAGGCCCTGAATGTTGTTCGGCATCACTAGAATCAAAGACCTGGGAGTGGGACTCAGTTGCAGGGTTTTTTCCAGAAGGATGAAGACTTTTCAACTGCCATGGAGGGTCCTTTGGAGAAGTAAAGGGACTGTAAGCATTAGATTTGGTTACAGGGGGAAGTTTTAGGTGTAGGGAGGCCAAAGGGGAGAGCCCCCTCATACAGGGTGCCTTTGTTCACCTTCAGTTCAGTCCCAAGCTCTATGAAGGGGGAGAAAAATTTAGGTTTGCCCAGACCTATGCGACAAATCCATCTCTTACAAAGCTATAAGTCTATAACAAGCCTTCCTTGTATTATTTGTTGATGATACATGATTGATGCCTTCTTGGTGAAGTAGCATCTTCTGTGCTGCTGTCTTTCAGTTGTTGACATTTATTTTTCTATGATTCATAAAAGAGAATCATTGCAAAACCTCTCTCCTTCCCCTCCTCAAAACCCCTAAACATCATAACACAACACCTCTGACAAGGAAGAACAAACCCAATTCTCCCCAAGAATACCAAACATCTTATTCCATAGTGACCAAGAGAAGTGACAATGAAGGAACTAGTCTAGCAGTTCTCCCCAAAGTCATGGACACACACATCAGGCAATGAGGACTTGTTTGTTCTTTGCTTCTGAAGCAAGTAATTAGTGTTAATTTTTCCCAGGATCATTGTCCACATAAAGGCTTAATCTTAGAAGGAAGAGGAAGAAGTGAAGGTCAAAAGGAGTAGAACTGGGATCATGAACCAAATGAGAGGAGGACTTGCAATAAATTCTTTAAGAGTAGTCTAAAAACCAGACTCTTTTGTCACTCCCCAAATGGAGCCAAAAAGGATGAAACACATTAATTAGAGGGACGAGCTCACTGGTCTCTCTCATTAAGGTTCATCGAGAAATGGAAATCCCAAGAGTGTCCAACCTCATGCGAGGGGAGGAAGGAAAAAATAGGGGTGCCGTGAAGAGAAGATAAATGAAAGACATAAGGATAGATTAGATCCAAAGGAGCCTCCCCGATCCAATTGTCCTCCCAAGAACATATTCTCTCCCAATTACCAAGGTGTACAAAAATTACGGAACTGTTTTAACATTTCGGTCAGCTTTTTGCTATCAATTTTCAGTTTCAGTTTTACACAACAATGAACCAAAAAAACTGGAAAACCAATCAATAAATTACCATATATCTATTTCTTTTCTAATTTCTTATGTTTATTTTTGAAATAATTTTAATCAGAAATTCAGTTAATTTATCCCTCTTATGCCATGCTTTTTGTGGGAAAAGAAGAGAGTATGGGGGGCAAGATTTTAAGGAGAAGGGGAGGCTCCCCAACCTTTCTCCTTTCCAATGTGGGACAAAAGGCTTGTTGAGGGGCACTGTAGCTGCTGACTCTTGGGAGCATTGTCCCACATCAATCAAGTGAAACATAGGAAGACCCCACCCCCTTCTATAAAATCCCACCTCATTTTCCTCCTATTGTGCTCACTGCCTGCAAGGGGCTAGACCTCCCTGAGGGGTAGAAGGGCTGCTGCCACAACCTTGTAAAGGGATCTAAAGAGTTGGAACTTTTGGCATGGATCTGGGCTAAGAGTTAAACAAGTTCAATAAGCTTAAAAAACCAGGAAAAACCAAACCAAACCAAACCGATTAAATCAATATTCAGTCTCACTTAAACTTTCAGTACTAGTTTGGTTTCAGTTCATGAATTTTAAAAAAGATAAATTCAGTTCGATTATCAATAAAATGAAAGAAGGGAAGACCCTTCCCCCTTCTAAAAAACCCCCCTCACTTTCCTCCTATTGTGCTCACTGCCTACGTGGGGCTAGACATAGACCTCCCTAAAGGGTAGAAGGGCTGCTGTCACAACCTTGTAAAGGGATCTAAAAAGTTGGACCTTTTGACATGGACCTGTGCTAAGAATTAAACAAATATAATAAGTTTAAAAAATCAGGAAAAACCAAACTGAATCAATTAATTCAATTTTCGGTCTTACTGAATCAAGCAGAGAGTTTGATTCTAGAGAAAAACACCATAGCTGCTTCCCCACAAAGGAAATGTTCTTGGACACCAAATTACCCAGACCCAAACCATCCTCCTTTTTGGACCTACTCACAACCGTCAAACCCCTACAAGATGGTCTCTATCCCACCCATGACCCACCTACTTGTCATGACAAGAAATCCTTCATTAATTTCCAAATCACCAAGCCACTTGTATTAAGGGATATAATACAAGTGAGTAGAAGGAAGATAAGCGTGAATAAAAGTAATACAACCTGAACAGTAGAAAGGCCCTTTCCACCCATCCAACCCCTCCCAACAACTCTCAAAAACAGAGTCCAAAGAAGAATCAGAAGTAGGGTTACTACTTAAAGAGGACACTAAAGAAGTAGTAGGCCAACTCAGAACACCACACCTTGTCAACCAAGCAAAAGGACTTGAGTTACCTAATACCGACAATGCCACTCTTAAAGAAGTTAATTATAAGGCCTGAAACTTTCTCAACACCTGCAAGATGGTTAGCCAATTGGCAAAACTGCTCATATTTTCTGAAAGAGAAAGAATGGTGTCATTTGCAAATTGCAGATGCAATATGGGTAAGTTCTCATGGCCCACCATGATTCCTTCTGCCAAACCCCTATCAACACCTCTTATCAATCATTCTACTCAGCATCAGTGTCAATAGTGAAGAGGAGAGGGAATAAGGGATCACCCTGTCCTAGGCCCCTAGAAGCTCTAAACCAAGACTTAGCCACGCAGTTCACTAGGACAAAATAGCCACAGATGAAAGACACCACTTAGTCCATTTCCTCGATCTCAATCCAAAATCTTTTCTGTTCATCACTACTTCCAAGAAACCCCAACTGACACGATCATAAGCATTTTCAAAATCCAGCTTTCAAAGCCAAACCCCTCTTTTTCCTACAAATAACATCTTTGGCAACCTCATCAGCTATCAAAGCTGCATAAAATCTGCTTATTGCCAAACAAGGCACTTTAACCATGGGAAATGGAATCCACAAAGACACTAGCCAATCTCTTGGATTAAACTTCATTAAGGATCTTGTACACACCACCACCAAACTAATAGGCCTGAAATCTTTGATTCTAGTGGCTCAATCTTTTTTGGGCACCAAGGTAATAGAAGTCAAGTTAATGCTCCCATCTACAACCCCATTATGGAAATACTAGTGCAAAACTCTAGGAGGCCATCCTTCAAAAAATCCCAACCAACCTGATAAAACATCATTTAAAACCCATTTGGCCCAGGAGCTCACTTTCTTTCCATTTCAAACACTGCACCTCTAATATTTTCCCCTCCTCAAAAGGCCTGTGAATCCACTCTGTTATCTTTGTGGAAATAGGACACTAGTTCCACCTGCAATGCACTCAGGGTCCCTAATAAGCACACCTTTATCATCCTCCAAAGCTTTTATGGAGTTCCTACTCCTACCACTCACTACCTGATGAAAGAATCCTGTACTACAATCTTCTTCCTTAACCCAGTTCAGTTCAGATGTCTGCAGCCAACTAACCTTATACCTTGAGGGAACCTTCTCAAACTCATTAGACAATTGAACCCTACCAGCTAGATCTTCTGAGAAAGGCCCCTCCTCAACTAAACAATCTAGAGAACCTAGATCCTGCAAAATAACTTCTTTCCTTGACTTCACATCACCAAATTGGATTTATATAGAACTTCAATGGTCTCAATTTACAGAAATATCGACAGAAATTTTGATTTTATGGAAATTTCAACTTCAAGTTAAAGAAAATGTGAATGAAACTTCAGAAAAACTAATTTATGATTGTGAAAAATGTAGAACTGAAATGAAATTCCTTAGATTTTTCTTTTCTCAATTTTTAATTTTGAAACCTGAAATTTTGGCTAAAATTCTGAAATTTTGCAAAACAGAATTGAACTTGGTTTTTGTTAGACATATCCCAAATCCAAAATTCTGATTGAGATTAAATGAAATTACTGAAAGTTAACATCATGCCCCCAACTTTTCTTACATCTAGCACCTCTTTTCATAGACGATTATAAGATTCTTTTGTGACTGACCTTACGATAGGTATCTTGCAAACAGATCTACTACACTTGTTTGTGGCTTAGGGACAACAGAACCTGCTCCTATGCTTCGCTATCCTCTATTTATATATTCCTAATTCTATCTCTCCTTTTCGTCCTTAAGTTTGCAAGAAAATTCACAAAATTCTCGAATTATTTGATTAACTTTTTTCTCTTTAGGATTTAAAGACAAGGAAGACAGTTGCCAAAGGACATGAAGTTGGAGGTCAATATTGATTTAATTCGTTATTGCTTTTCCATAGGCTATTTTTCTACAGCGACACCTCTTCACATTAATCGTCAACTAGGTCATACCCACTCCTTGGAAAAGTTGAAGCATTTCTAGTTTGAGGCAAGGATCTAATCTAAAGTGTGATTCAAGACAGCATCACTGCGTCCTTTTTGCTTCTCAAGTCAATGAATGGGCTGCAAATGCTTTTTTGTAGTTCATTCACACGTTTAGGGTCGTAGTATGTTGTCTCTAAGTTGAGTTTTAGTTACTTTGTTATTAGTCGACAACGTTCAATGATGACTTGACTTTACTTAATGAAAGACTATACTAAGTTTTTCACTATATTCTATGACTTTGCTTTCGAAATTAAGGGGATGCTTTGTTAAAATTAAGTGTTATTTGTTGAACAGTAAATTCAAATATGTTTTTGTGAAACATTTCATAATTTTAATTTGAGCTGATTATTGAATCTGAATACATAATCATTTTTATTTTTAACTGTGTGGTTTCTAATATTTATAAAATAAAATAAATATTATTTTTTGTCAGACAAAAATAAAAGTTATTTATTTTAATTTTAACAACATTTCAACACTTTAATCATGAGTAACAGATGTTGAAGAAAGAAAGAGAAGCTATCCACTACAGAGGGTAAGCTAGTACATCACAGAAGATAGGCAGCAACTTCAACCTCTCATGCATAGTGTCTCTTTTGGGAGGGAGGTAGGATTTCATTTGAATGTTTGACTTTTTGTCCTTCTAATTTTTTGTAAGGAGTAAAAAGGGAAAAGTGACTTACGAACTTTCCTTCTTATAATACGTCTGATTTGGTCAGGACCAATTTTAGGGAAATTAAAATTGCCAAAAAAACGAAAGAGAGCACTTTGGAAATGTGCTTTACTTGCAGGATCTTTTAGGGGTTGTGGATGGAGTTCAATGCACACATTTTTCTAGGGAAGAAGTCATCTCGGTTGCTGGCATGGGAAAAGATACATTATTTGGCTTCTATTTGATGAGTGGGACAAGGGAATTTTAAGGGAGTGAGCTTTCCAGATATTCAGCATGATTGGCGTTATTTGTAGTTCGTGCTCATTTTCTCTCTCTTGTTTTTCAGTCTTTAGGTTGTTTCTTTGTGTTTGTTATCTGGATTTTCCAGACTATGTTACAGAGATGTCTTATTCTCCTAGCTCCATATTCTAATTCTATTAAAGAATTTGTTCTTTTATTATCAAAAGAAAAAAAAAAAAGTTTCCATAAAAAACTCTGGTGTCTGTTCAGTCACTTATTAAGACATAAACTCATTACAAAGGCCAATCAAATCAAACAAACAACCCTGAAAACCAATTCATATTCTTTGTAGTGACAATGCTAAAGAATATTCTTAGAACACAATTCACTACCCATATCTCTTCTATAGGTTTTGAGAAGAGTGGTGATGGTTTAGTCTTATGGACTTGCAGCATCTTTGCACTTTTATAGGGAATTTGGATGGAAAGTGTCGGATTTCTAAGGAATAAATTAGGAAATTCTATTTTTTAAAATCTGAAATTACTATTTCAGTTTCTAGTAGTATCAGTTTCCTGTTTTCTAGCCTAGAGATCTGTTGATTTGATTTGCTGATTTTGTGGTGATTTGATTGGCTGATTTTGTGGCCTTCCTAAGTTGGTGGCCTTCCTCTACTATTTATCTTGTAATCGTGTCTCTTGAAATTCAATAAGAATGGTTATTCTTCTTCTAAAAAATTCGTCATGGTATCATAGCCTTGTGCTCTTTTCTTTTGATGATGTCATATAAGCAAGGACTTAAATTTCGGTCAAAATGTCGAAATTTCGAATTTCGAGGGGTCCTGAAAGGAAATTGAGAGACAGATTCGATTTTGAAAAAATTCGACTGAAATTTCGAGCTTTCGGAAAATTTCGGCTGTTCTTCTGAAATTTCCTAAAAATCATGTGGAAGAAAAAAAATAATAAATTGGAGGGAGGAATTTCAGCACTATTCTGAGTATTCTCAGATTTTTTTTTTACCTTTTCCCACGTGATTGTGCACGTTGTGAAACCTGTGAGCTTATACAGTGAAAACAAAAATCTCGCAGAGATACTCTGCACTCTGCAGATCCATTATTCAACCAAATAATTCCACCGACCACTACACAAATTATTTGTATAAATTAACATGCATTCGGATACATACCTCAAGCTCAAACTCTCAAAGCTTTTGTCTTCTTCTTCCATCTTCAAACTTCAAAAAAAAAAAACCCCAGATTCCAAATTTCTGCTGCCTCCTGCCTCCACCTTTGAAGTTCAAACTCCGAAAACCCCTAGCCTTTGAATCCCCTCCTGCCAGCCCTTCGAGCCTCTGCCTCTAGCCTTCGGCTTCACCCTCCACCTCCATCGTTGTCGGCGTCACACACAGTCGCAGCCAGCCGCAAGAACTCCAGCCTGCAATCTTCCATTTTGCCGAGGCTCTCGCAAAGCTGCGATCAAGAAACCGAGAGAAGAGAGACGAGAAACGAGGGACGAGAGTCTGCAGCCTCTGTCGCCCCTCCCTCCACGAGCAGCAGCAGCTCCACAAAATAAAAGGGCTGCCTAAAGGCTGGTTTATATTTTAAATAAGATGTCTTAACTCTTAAGTTTTTTCATTTACTCAAAATCCCCCTTGCCCCCAATATATTTACAGCAATGCCCTCCTCTCCTATTTACCATTTACCCCTTAGTTCATGTTACTAACTTACTAGTTACTACTTACTACTTTACTAGTATACTAAAGAATAAGTTAGTATAAATGTATAATAAATAATTAGTTAATAACTAGTAAATTTAATAACTAAATAAAATTAGAATAATTTACTATTATTGTCTTATTATAGTATAAATTAAT
Source organism: Malania oleifera (assembly GCF_029873635.1). Classification (NCBI taxonomy): domain Eukaryota; kingdom Viridiplantae; phylum Streptophyta; class Magnoliopsida; order Santalales; family Ximeniaceae; genus Malania; species Malania oleifera. The sequence goes on from NC_080419.1 coordinate 64,205,744, forward strand.
AAATTATTTCATTTATTTAAATATATTCATTTTAAAAATTTATTACTTAATAATAATTTTCTAAAAATTATCATTAATTTTGAAATTTTAATTTAATAATTTAATATTTCTCTTAGTAATTAATTTATCTTTATTTAGCATCGAAATATTTTTATTTTAAAATTATAGAGTAACATCCAAATAATTTTTTTTTTTTTACAAATTTAGAGTAATTTAACATCTAATCAGTATAGCCTAGTAATTAAATAAATTAAAGTACTTATTAGCTTAATATATTTTAAATTATTTCATTTATTTGACTAATTTGATTTCCATAATTTATTGGTAATTTTGTACATTATCATTAAATTTTGTAAATTTAATTTAATATTTTAATGTTTGTCTTATTTATTGATATTATCTTGATAATAAAACGTCTCAAATAATTTTATTTTAAAATTGTTGACTGATTTAACACCTAATTTTTGATTCATTGTTACCTTGTAGGAAAATAAAATTATCTACAAAAATGTCTGAAGGAAGAAAACGAGATCCAACATAGGAACATGGATACCCGATGCCCAATGTCAAGAATGGATTTATTTGCAAATACTGCGGAATACAAATGAAAAGTGGTGGTGGAACAAGATTAAAAATGCGCCTAGCAAATTACGACCCGCAGCATAATATAAAATTCTGCGACAAAGTACCTCCAGAAGTTAAGCAGGAAATGAGAATTGTTTTAGAAAGAAAAACAACAGCTAAGGCCAAAAAAATAGAAAGAATGGATCAAATAAAAAATGAATTGCGTGGGAACTTGATGCAATCACAACAAATTGATGAAGTTGATGATGTTGACGATATTGCACACCCGCCTGACATTTCTTCCTATGAAAGGTCTGCATATCGTCAAGCATTCTATGCTTCAAAACGGACGGAATGGGAAAGAGACCAATCTCGTAGGTTTGCAGGTAGGCAACAAGGAGGCAGTTCAGGGGCTGGTAGTAGTGCAGGGCAACCTCAGATGAGGCGATCTCAAAGTGTGAGAGAGCCAGAAATAGAGCCATATATTTCAAAGCCTTCTCAACATTACAAGTCAGATGCAGCAAAACAAAGAAACTTGAAAAATTTATTCAAAGGAGGTAAAATAAAAGAAGAAATGAATAGGTTGATTTCGAAGTTTTTTATATATGATAATGTTCCACCTGAGAAGGCAAAATCACCTCATTTTAAAAACATGGTATGGGGTTGCCAATCAGCTGGAACGGGAGTCGATCCATCGACACCCTATGAAATCAGAACAAAATACCTTGATTTAGAGGTAAAAGAAATGGAAGACCACGTACAAGAGGTGAAGAAAAAGTGGGCCACATATGGCTGCACTATAATGTGTGATGGATGGACAGGCCCTACAAAATTATCCATCATAAATTTCATGGTTTACTCAAAAGGCAGCACAATTTTTCTAAAGTCGGTAGATGCTTCTGACAAAATAAAAGACCATGAATACATATATTCCTTATAAAAACATGTTGTGCAAGAGGTAGGAAAGCAACATGTTGTCCAAGTGGTGACCGATAATGGTAGTGCCTACAAGAAAGCGGGTCTAAAATTAATGAAAAAATTCAACTTGTATTGGACTCCTTGCGCCGCTCATTGTATTGATCTCATTTTTGAAGAGATCGGAAAAAGAGAGGCAATAAGCATAGTGATCTTGCAGGGGAGACAGATCACTAATTTTATATATAATCATGGATGGTTGCTTGCTAAAATGAGGGAGCACTGTCAAGGGGATATTGTGCGTCCAGGGGCCTCACAATTTGCTACAAACTATATTGCACTTGATAGGCTACAAAAAAAAAGAGTAGGTTTAAAATCTCTATTCACATCTGATGAATGGGCTGAGCATGCTCTTAGTCGAACAAAAATGGGTAGAGAAATTGAAAGTACAGTTCTTAACCATGAATTTGGGATAGAGTGGCAAAAGTTTGTAACATTTATGAGCCTATATATCGAGTATTGCGTATAGTTGACAGTGAAGTGTGGCCAACATTAGGGTTGTGTTTGAAGCAATAAGAGTGATGAAAGAGGCCATTGAAATAGGTGCAAGAAGTGCAAGATGGGTTCTCAAAGGTATCAATGACCGGTGGGAAAGAACCCTTGAACATCCTCTTCATGCAGCAGGTATAAAATATATATAAATTTCAAGAAATTCATATATCAAAATACTTAGTACATATTTATATTTTACTTTATTTGATTGGCAGCTTATTTCTTAAATCCAAAATGTCAATACAAAGAAGGTGTTGGGGAAGATCCTTATTTTCTTAATGCAGTTCACAAAGTTTTTAACACCCTTGAGCCACATTCCTTGGGCCTAGATCAAATTGGAAATGAGATATATTTTTAAAATAAAATTTAAATAAAATAAGTCTTAATCCATGTTTAATTATTCAATAACAATATTTTTTTTTAGATTATTATATTTAGAGAAGCTAAAAGAAGTTTTGGAGAAGCAATTGCTAAAGCAGCTAGGGCAACCATGGCACCTGGTAAGTATTTTTATATAAATGTACAATACAAAGTTACAAACTTCAAGTACAATCTACTAAGTAGTAAATACTAACTTGTGTTCTTAAAACATCTTGCACAGCTGATTGGTGGATGATGTATGGATCAAGTGCTCCAATCTTAAGAAAGCTAGCATTGCGCATTTTGTCACAAACTGCATCTTCATCTGCTTGTGAACGAAATTGGAGCACATTTGCACTCATTCACGCAAAGCAAAGAAATAGACTAGCCTACAGCAGACTTCAGCAGCTTGTTTTTTGTTATTACAACATGAAGCTTCAAATAAGAGATATGGAGGCCGAAATGGACAAAGTGGCTGAACAAGATCCCCTGGACCTTCTTGACATATCAGTTGAATTAGGTGATGAGGATGAGTATCCACTTTTTCAATGGATTAGGCCATCCCATCTTGATGAACGAGACAGAAGTCCCCATCCACAAATGGCCAAGCATGCGCAAGATGACTTTGACATCGATGTTAATCAGGTAATGGTAGAAGAAGTAATATCTAGTAGTGATGATTCTCAAATGAATCTTGGATCTAGATATGGAACTTCATCCACTATGCCCTCTAGTGGTGATGATGATAATGACGACGATGATGCTGGTGGTGATGGATCTAACCCTGGTGGTAGCAGTGGGCAAGGTGGTGATGGTGGGGACTATGGAGGAAATGAAGGATGACAAGATTATAGACCAGAAGTGGAATATACACGTCCTTCCCAACTAGAAGATGAGGGTCCACAAAGAGAGACACGTCCAGTTGATAGGCAGTACAGTCGTAGAAAAGGAAAAGGGAAGATGCATCAAATAGAAGAGGATACCTTTTCCCTTCGTATGGAATCTATGAGTATAGGAACAGAGCACGACTCTAATAGTTATGGTGGTTATGAATCTACACAGAACAACTCCTCACAATCTACATATGGCCAACTGTTTTCACATGCAAATGAGCAGGCACAACAATATGGAAATTGGCAACCACATGTCTATGGGTATGGACAAACAGGTCAAGAATATGGGTATGAGTATGACCAGTATGCAAATGCAAAACAATCCTATGGACATACACAACAAGTAGAACCTGCAAGAAGAAATCCTAGCACACGAAGATCTTCTGGCCGAGTAGAAACTGCCATGAACCAGATGACTACGAAGGAGTATGAACAACACATGTACACCTATACTCAATATTTTGGAAATTATATGACATGGAGTGATTATTGTAAACAATATATGTCATCTCGAAATCCTAATGATACGGATAGGAGAGATGACTTTGAGCCACCAAGAAAGTCCATGTGGTATTAGATCATTAAATGTATAATTTTTATTGAAAATGTAGTTGTTTAAATGATAATTTGTTGCCTTAAATCTTAAAGGAATAGCTTCAAAACTTTATAATCATTTGAATGTTCTTCAGTTCATAGTTTATTTCGCGATATGCAGTTTAATATCCTATACACTAGAAACTTGTCATATATGCATTTTTTTAATGTATTTTGATACCATATTAAGCATAATCATCTATTCTAATATTTCCTAAAGTTTTATTGTAAATTTCCATCATTTACTATAAATTTCCGTAATTTCTTTAAATCGAAATCGAAATCGAAATTTCCGTAAATTGAGACCATCGAAATTTCCATCGAAATCGAAATTTAAGTCCTTGCCTGCAGGGAAGTGCCCTAAACATAGCCTATGATCCTACAGACAACAGCTAAATGAAAATGACGAGGAGTCTGAAGAAATTGGCTGACTTGCTATACAGCAAAAGAAATATCTGGTCTAGTAATGGTGAGATAGACCAGACTACCCACCAAATTCTGATATAAACTGGGATCAGCAAGTCAGTCACCCTCCTCTTGGCGAAGCTTGACATTTAATTCCATGGGAGTACCAACAGAAGTACTCTTTTGAAGGCCAGCTGTGACCGCCAAGTCACTAGCATACTTATGTTGATTGATTGAAATACCAAAGGGACTACAATTCACCTAAATACCAAGAAAATATGTGAGAGACCCGAGATCTTTCATATGAAATGACTTTGAAAGATGGGTCTTGAGCTGAGCAAGTAAAGCAAAATCAGAACCAGTAATCACAATATCATCAATATGGACCAAAAGAACAACAATACCCATGTCTACTTTCCGAAGAAACAATGAAGTTTCATACTTGCTCTGCTTGAATGAAAATTGTAATAAAGTGGTGCGTAATTTATCAAACCGGGCCCTCGGAGCTTGTTTGAGACCATAAAGAGAGCAACGAAGCTTACACACATGTGAAGTCGGAGAGAGAAACAAGCTCGGGGGTGGCTTTATATAAATACACTCTTTTAGATCCCCGTGAAGAAAAGCATTCTTGACATCCATTTGATATAGTGGCCAATCACTGGAAGAAGCCAGAATCGTATGAACAGTAGTCATCTTAGCCACAAGAGCAAGGGTTTCTTCATAATTGACGCCATATTCCTGATTATTCCTAAGTGCAACAAGACAAGCTTTGTAATGATCCAGACTTCCATCAAATCATACCTTGACTGAGTAAACCCATTTACAACCCAGAGTAACAATGGTGGGAGGACAAGGCTCAATGTCCTAGGTGTGATTGGCTTCTAAAGTGGCAATTTCTTCTTGCATAGCTTGTCGCCAACAATCATGCTTGGCAGCGTGTGAGTAGGATGTGGGAATATCTAAATTGGACAATGCAGCAGTAAGAGATGAAACAGAATTTCCAAAACTTGAAAAGGGAAACCCATACCTATTTGGGGGTACAGAAACTCAAGAAGAGCGAAGTACCAAAGGCTATGGAGGTGTTGCAACATACTGAATCTGGAGCATGGTAGGATCAGATATCGGATGAGCTATTGGAAGAGATTGTGGGCAGGAGCGTCGCGTATACACAATACCTAGTTTAAAACAAGAACTGACTTGATGAGGATACAAGAAATGCTCCTCAAATGAGGGGAGAATCACAGTAGAAGAGGAGGGTACGAAGGACACAGGAAAGAAATGTTGATTTTCAAAGAAAAGAAAATAATATTCCTAGAAATGCATGTACGATGTAATGTAGGATCATAGCAAACAAAACCCTTTTGACACACATTATATCCCAACAATGCACATCGAACAGATTGAGCAGATAATTTATGTCGCTCGTGAGGAGGTAAATGAACAAAACAAAACCAACCAAAGGTACGGAGGTTATCGTAACTAGGTTGCTTAGCAAATAAGCAGAAATAGGAGACTCCATGAGTAGGACTTGAGAAGATAAACGATTAACCAAGTAGCAGTTTTTTAGAGCCTCAACCCAGAACAAGGATGGAACCGATGATTCCAGCAAGAGAGTACGTGCCACATCTGGGAGATGACGATTTTTCTGTTCGGCTACTCCATTATGTTGGTGAGTAGCGGGAGATGAATGTTGATGAATAATACCTTTAGAAGCCAAAAATGCCTGAAACTCAGTAGACACATTCACCACCAAAATCTGTGCGTAGTGTCTTAATTAAAACAGAAAATTGATTGTGAACATACGCTAAAAATTGAGTGGAAGTATGAAAAACCTCAGATTTAGAGTGAAGAAAGTAGACCCCAGTATCTGCTATGATCATCGATGAAAGTCACATAGTATTTAAATTTTTCATGTGAACTAATAGGGGATGGTCCCCAAACATCACTATGGATAAGATCAAAGCACTGAGAAGCTCTACTAGCATGCAAAGGGAAGGGAAGAGTTTTGATTTTACCAAGTTTGCAAGAGGCACACTCAAGGGATAAGGAAGAACGTTTTTTATTACCAAGTAAACCATAGTTCAATACATGAGATAAGATCTGAGTATTGGGATGGCCTAAACGACAATTACCACGCCATACTAAGATTTGAAACATTATTACAAGCAAAAGAATTAATAGAAAAAATTGGACAACGTGCTGGAACAGGCAAAAGTAGTGGAAACAAGCGCCCCTCCTTAGGTCCCTTCGAGATCAACTCCCCCTTTACCTAGTCCTGCACAACACAACCATTACTAGAAATTAACAGCACAATTTTTATCAACTAATTGACCAACATAAATAAGATTTGTGGAAAGTTGAGGAGCAAGAAACACATCAGTGAACTTAGAATAGGCATCTCCGACAGCAGCTATTGGCAAATAACTGCATTAGCAGTCTGAATAGAAGATTGACCAGTGTAGGGCCGGACATGACATAGGGTAGTGGGATTATTCGTCATGTGATTAGAGGCACCTTAGTCCACATACCAAAGTTTAGTAGAATTGTTACCTTAGAGCCCCATTGCTGATAATTCCGAAATTAGCATTTGTTGCACCATTTTGGGTGTGCAATAATTCGCTATAGGAGGTGCAGGAACAGAGGAGTCACCTGAAGAAGAGCCAAGGGCTGCAAAAGTCACTGTGGGGGGTACAATAGTAGAAGACTGTAATGCTTAGGCCCGACGATTCTGCGGGCGGATATGACAGTCTTTGATAATGTGACCCTTCTTCTTGCAATAAGAGCAGAATTTCTTGGAACAATTAGCAGCAATATGCCCAAATTCTTTGCAGCAAAAACACTGCAAGGTGCTAGAATGCGCAGGCGGTCCTCGTCGTTGAGCAACATAAGCCACAGGGACAAACCCTAAATTACCATGAGATTGTGCCAGAGTAACTTGAGTACTAAGTTGTTGTTCTTCATGAAGTAACTCACCAAAACAAACATCAAGGGAAGAAACAAGAGAGCGATTCAGCAGAGACGAGCGAATGAATTCATACTCGGGGCGGAGTTTCATAAGAAACCAATCACGACAACTAGTCTCGTGAAGACGTTGAATAATGGGAAAAGAGGCAACAGGAACATCCGTAGTAAACAAATCAGAATATTCGTTCCAAAGAGTTTGAAACCCTGAATAATAGTCTTGGATGGAACGATTGTCATGTTGAAACATGGCAATCTCTTGCTCTAATTGAAATGGCAGGCACCGTTATCTTGATGATATACTGTTTTTAAATAAGTCCACATAAATTGAGCAGTGCGATAAGGTCGCAAGTTGGGGACAATATGTGGCTTAGCCAAACCAAGAAGCCAAGACGTAATCTGAGCATCAAGCACAGCCCATGAAGGACAAGCCGCTGACTCGTTGGATTTAGCAGGATTGGGTGCACAATTCGTGCCATTAATATGACCCCAAAGATCTTTCCCCTTCAAAAAAAGTTCAAATTGAAAAGCCCACATAGAATAATGTTGCATGTAAACTTGGCACACACGCAGATTCCATACTAAATAAAGGAGAAAATCGAGAAGCCCAAGAAAACAGACTGTGCCGAAAGAAAAAGACCACCAGAAAATCTAGAAGCCCAAAAAATAAATCCATGCAGGTACAAAGAAAACCAAGAACTTCCTCCCTGCACTAAAATAAATCTTGAACCAAAAAGCCTGTTGTGCCGAGATTCACAAGGACAGAGAAGCACCGAAAACAGCAACAAAGAGAACCAAGACCATCCTTCCTGCACTAAAAAATAAATCTTGAACCAAGAAACCTGCTGTGCTGAGACAGAGAAACACCAGAAACAGCAACAGAAAGTTGTTGCCTGCTGTGCAAGGACAGAAACCTGCTGTGCTTAGACAGAGAAGTACCCAAAACAGCAACACAAAGTTGTTGCCTGCACTAAAATAAATGGCAAACCAGAAAACCTGCTGTGCCCACAACCACTCAGCCAGAGAAATACTGAAAGAGCAGAGAACAAAAAAATTTCAGAAGAGAGAAAAAAAAAAAAAACCCACAACAGCCACAGAAAGGAGAGACACCTCCGAAACCGAGAAGACAAAAAAATTCTAAGGGGAGAAAAAAACTTAGCGGTCGGCTGGCTTTGATACCATGTCAAAGTATTGTGTGAATGGCTAAATGGTTTGGCCTTGAGTTCTGTATATTAGATATAGACTTTAAAAGAATGCTATACGTAGAAAGTAAAGAAGTTCTAGCATGATTCTAGCCCTATACATGTAAACTATAATCTTTCAAGCCCTATACATGTAAACTAAAATATATGCTAACTGTACAAAATAATAATGAATTGAGAAATAAGGAAATAATTGTGGGCTGAAGTAAGGAAATAAATCTTTTTCTTTGCTGTTTGCTGTTCCGTTGACAGCTTTTCCCTTTGTAGTCAAACAACTTTAAATTCCCTTGATCTCAGATTTGGAAGACAGCAGCCCCCACAAAATTTGCCTTCCTTGCTTGGGAGACTACCCATGGTAAGATTTTGACTATGGATAATTTGCAAAGGGGTCTGTCAGCAGCCAACAGGGCCCTTTGCATGGCTGACGCAGAATCTGTTGGTATAGCTATCTCTAGTGAAAGTATTGAATAAATTGTAACTTGATAACCTATGAGTGCCTCAATTTATGTATTCATCTTAGGAGCACTACCACATTCATCTAGTACAACTTACTATTCATTTTAGCCTCTTTTTACAATCATCACAAAAATCTGGAATATGGCACTGATTTTGATTGGATAAAGGTGGGTTATTGATAACTCAGTGGGAGGGGAACTCTGGGCCTGGAAAGGGATTTAGGCAACAAAGGAGGAGAGAAAGCTATCTCCCTCATTCCCCTTGCAATTTTCTGGTGCGTTTGGAAAGAAGAATAGGCGAGTGTTCAAAAATTCAACCTCAAGAATCCAAAACAGCAAAGAACATTGGTTTACTGTAGTCATTAGCTGGCATTGCAGGACTATTATTAATGATTATGATGTAATCTTTGATTTGTATGACACCCTTCAGGGTGTGGCTATATAATGGGCTGGCATCCCCTTGATGCCTCTTCAATAAAATTTTCTTTACTAATATTAACAAAAAAAAAAAAAAAAAGGTTGATGTATCAATCAAGCATACCACCTGTCCAAAGAAAAAAAACATGAGGGGAAAATGAAGGGGTCATATGGCTCACATGAGATGGGTTGGAGGTTGCACCGCAACCATTGAGCTGTAAATATTTTATTTAATTATTTTTTCCTCATGAACCTCCATCTGTTTTTCCTGTCTTTTTTATATTGTTTTATTTTTTTTGTTTTTGTAACGTCCTCGCATATTTGGTTGTGTGCCCTTTGTTCATCAGTTGAGTCTTGATAAATTGGATACCCAAGCTCTATTTGTTTCTAGGGTATTCTTAATTCTCGAACCGAACCGAATAAATTTTTAGCTGAACCAAATCGACCAAAGTTACTCGGTTAATTTGGTTAATTTGATTTTAATTGAATTATGATCACCCCTCGCCATACTGTAATAAAAATAGAATATTTTGATATTAAAAATTTTAAATTCTGTTTGATTGTAAATGTTTTAGTAAAAATAACAATGGTTTTCCTAGGTGTACCACCTCAAAGATATGTTTCATATTTGTGATCAAAAAAATAGTGTTCCTCAATGGGCAAACAACAATATTATGATTATGACAATTTGATGCTGCTTGGATAGTTTAAAAGGGTTTTCTCAAATTAACGTTGATGATCATTATATATATATATATATCATAAATCTAATTATTTAAAGCATAATATTAAAGATTTTAATTCTATATCTCCACTTTCCCTCATAAGATTATATATATATATATATATATATATATATATATTTGATGCTTTAAATAATATTGAATACTAATCTTTTAATGAAATGCCATGTTTGTACAAAATTTTAAAAAATAATATATATTTTAATTAATTAAACTAAGGATTCAAGTTCACCCAATCATTTACACTTGTCACATTCTACGATTATGTAATATCAACATAGTTAAATCTTAAAATTTAAGCAACATAATTGTGAAATTTGGCAGTTCACACGTGTTTCAATCATTAAAATTTAAGAACTATTTTTAATTTTCAACTAACCATTCAAGCAAACACGTGCCAGTTAATCAGAACGTCGATGAAGAATTTATATAAAAATATAGCAGGGCCACGTGCCTGCTTAATGTTGTAAAGCACAAACGCATTTATATTATTCACACACATTATGACAGCAGCCAAAATCATTTACTTCCCTCTGCCATTTTTTATTGGCCCTTTTTATTTTGATGCTAAGAATGCCTTCTTACTTGGTGACCTCTAGGAGGAGGTTTACATGGAACAGCATCCACACTTTGTTGCTCATTGGAAGTCAGAGTTTGTGTGCAATCTGAAGAAGTCATTCTATCATGTATGGCCGCAATATCCTTGAGTGGTTTGGCAAATTTAGCTATTATTGATTTTGGTATTTGGAGATAATCTCATTATGCGGCAAAGCAAGGGGCATTGCTTTAATCACTTATGTAAGAACCTTCCGCAAAGGCTTGCCAAAACGGGTCCTGACCTACCCGGTTAAAATGGGTCTAGGTCCATGAAAATCAACCTGTTTATAAACGGGTCAACCCATGACCCGCCCGCTTATAAATGGGTCAACTCGACTTCGGGTCGGGTCACCCGCTTACTTGCCTCGTGTTCAATAAAACCCAAACCCAAAATGAAAAACCCTAAATCCTATTCCTAATTCCTCGTCGCGGTTGCCTCCTCCACACAGGGTGATCTAGTCGGTGTTTTGGGGATGCATTTCCAATTCTATTGCATCTTTCTCTCAGTCCCCTGTTGCCGAAGTCCTTGCTGCAGACCATGTTGGTTTTTGCTGCAATCTTTGCTGTCCTATTATGCTGCTATTGCAGCATTTTCCTTGGCTGAAGTCTGAAGATGAGAGATGAGAGATGAGAGCTGGAGCAGCAGGAACTCTTTTGGGTTCAATTTGACATAGGCGGGTTGTCTGGCACTCACCATCGCCACTTGCCGCTCACCATCGCCACTTGTCGGCCTCGTTGGCGGCGTCCAGAATGTGCTGCAGAGTGGAAAACAGAGATGAGTCGAAGCCCAGGATCCTCATATCCATACTTCCAATTCTTCAAATCCTTCTGCTCAGGGTTGGAATTGAAAATGATAGTGGAAGGAATTGAAATTGGGTTGTTGGAAATCTTGGGAGTTGGGAATGATTTAATGTCCATTGATTCTTCTAGGGTTGCACCTCGAGATCAGCTTATTAATAATACTAATGCTAATGAGAGTCATTGAGAGATGAGAGAGGAGAGATAATTTAATTTTTTTTGCTTTTAAATTTTTAAATAATTAATTTTTTTAAACAGGTAACCCGTGACCCGCCCATTTATTAGGGTTTATAGGGTTGTGACCCGTTTAACTTCAACCCATTTACGCCCCGACCCATTTTCGACCCGCCCTGACCCGGCCTGTGAACTTGTTTTGCCACCCCTACTTCTGCATAAGCCCCTTTAAGAATAGGGGCGACTTTCTTGTGGGGGGAATTGCGAATGAGCAAAAGCATCAAATGGTCATCGATTCATTATGGTGGCCATTGACGACTTTACAAAGTGGGTCAAAGTAGCCTCTTATGCCAATGTGGTGAGGTGGATAGTTGATGTTGGAATAATTTTGCTCATTGTTTATGTGAATGATCTTGTAATCACATATGTTAGTAGTTAAGACTGTCGGAGCAAAGCAATTCTCGTGGACAAATCCAATCTAAATATTTGGGACCATTGAAGTACTTGAAAATTAAGATAGCAAGATCTCATTTGGGAATTGTTCCATCACAAAGGAAATAGGTCCTTGATCGAGTTTTTTGGCATCCTAATCTATTGAAGATCTTATGCATCTTAACAATAAAAATGTCGAATTTATTTTGTTTTTTGGGGGTGGCAGGAAAGTAGAAAATTTCACTCATTAGGCCAGATATTTCTTTTGCAATTACTATTGTTTATTAGTTCATGGACCTTAATCCACTTTATGAGAAATCTCAAAGGTGTTCCTGGTCAAGGTCTTCTATATTGAGATCATGGACTCGTGGATACAAAAATGTGGATTGGGTAGGGTCTCCATTTGGCAAAAAATCCATGACTAGATACTCTTTGTTTTAGGAAACTTGTGTAGTGAAAGATTTCGAGTACAAGGCCATGACTCTTACTAGTGAATGATTTGGTCAAACAATGTGCTGAAAGAACTTTGGTTTCTAAAATTCCCAGTCTATGGAGTTGATGTGGGATGATCAAGTAGGTGGTCATATTGCTTCAAATCCAAATAAGACAAAGTACATTGAAGATTGCCACTTGGTTTGATAAAAGCTTTTGCAGAAGCTTGAGGGGGATGTTGTTACTGTGTGTTAAGGAGTGTTATTGGCCTTTTATGTGTATGAGGTTTATTATATGTATAGTGAGATAGTGGGAGACCTAGGGCTTATTTGGTATCATTGTTGTTTTTTGTTTGTGTTTCTATAAAGAAATAAATTATAAAAACATGGTTGTTTATATTGCTGGCCTTTTGTTTTTGTTGTTGATTTCAGTTATTTGTGAAAAAAACTAAAAAAACTAGATTTTTTGATTTTTAGTAATTTTGGCAACCTATTTCCAATAATTTTTATATCTTGAAATAGTTCTTTTGGATTAAATCGTTTATTTTATACACTTTTAAAATTTTAATTAAAATAAAATAATCATATGAATTTAGATAAAATTAAAATAGAAATATACATAAACTTCAAAAAATAATAGTAAAGCTAATTACAAAATATTTTTACCATGTTTCAATTGTTTTGGCCAACAAAATTTTTATTGTAAAGTAAATTTTGAAAGTATAACAATTATGTAAAACAATTATAATAATTTTTATTTTTACTATAATGTTTTTTTTTAATATGTATTATTTTAATAATAATTTTTTAATAGTATTTGATTTAAAGATGAAAATGAGTAGTTTTAATTTATTTTAGTTTCATAAATTTTAACCAAACAGGCGCTGGTTTCTGATCTTTAGCTTATGTTTCTAGTTTTAAGTGTTTTTTTTTTTTTCGTTTTGTAATTTTTGACATTAATAATACTAAATGGTCCCTAATTATTTGTAGGTTCTCCATTTTATAGTTTGTATTTCAATAGTGATTGTTTTTTAGCTCTTGCATCTCAAATGTCTAATGATTACTGGAGGTCTAGCTTGAAAAAATGGTCCTATCATTTATTACCTTTGACCATGTGTAATATAATAACCAGGGACCAATATATTTTTGTATTATGTTTCTTTATAGCTGTCATTGATGGATTGTTTTTCTCTATGACAGGTCTCTTCCTTACTTACCTGGGATTGTATCTGATGGACGGGCACGGTCAGCCTGCACTCCTCTATCTTGTTCCATGTACACTAGGTAATGTACTTGAAATGGCATTTCATACAATGCTGCATCTTCTGGTTTGCCAGTACTACTTGTTCACTTGTTTTCGGTCCGTCTTTGTTCCAATCTTTTCTTCAGGACTTGCTGTTATATTGGGCGCGGTAAGAGGTGAGCTGGAGCACTTGTGGAACTATGGCACTGCTTCGGATTCGGTTTCAGGCTCATCTAAAGATCCTTCCGGAGAAGCTTAAAATTAGATCTTCCATCTCCTATGCTTCAATTGAGAGGGCTTCGTCCTGATCTGCAGGGGTAGGAAATGACCAAGTTTGTGCTATTTCCCAAGGATTTTTGGATCAACTAGGTTGTGGAGAATTCAGAAGAAGAAACACAGGGTTCTGGTTTTAATGTGATTCAACTCTAAATTCTCTTATCTTTTGTAGCTTCTCACTCCCTACCCTACCCTACCGTAATCCCAAAAACAAGGGAAGACAGACTCATAAATCTTTTTTATTTGATAATTATGATCAATTATTGCTACTGGATTATTGTTCAAGTTGTAATATATAATTAATTCTCTCTCGAAATTGTTTATGCTTGCCTGCCTTTGCTATGTTCAATAAAACGCAGAGAGTTTTTTTATTAGCTCCTCTGGTGGCAGCAGTTATATTATATAACTGCTTAATAAGTGGGGCTCAAATCCAAAAGACAGCCGTGAAAAGTTGAGAGTTCAGTTATACCGAGCTTTTAGAAACTGCATTGTAACAACTATGTTGATTGTGGAGGGCACAAGCTTTCAGAAGCTTCAATTCTAGAAAGTAAAGAAGGAAATGATTTCATTTAGGGTTTCATCTTTGGATTCGGTGGCTTCAATTCCAAGTCCGATTTGGAACCTTGAAATAGATTTGTATTTGGATTCTACTTAAATTTCTAATTGGCGCAAATCTATAAAATTAAGCCGAAGATTGGAGTCGCACATTTGAATCTATGGGGATCTCAATTTTACAACTCATATGTAATGGTGCCCCAACAATTTGGCAAGCCCCGATTCCCTGGCTCCTTGACCTGTCTTCTTGTTGCGAGAGACCTTTGGCTTCGACTCCTGTCCACGTTTTTTCTTCTCCTTGTTTCTTTTATCTCTTTACTCCGGGGCTCAATCACAAAGAAAGTCACTGGTGCATTATCTCTCTCTCTCTCTCTCTCTCTCTCTCTCTCTCCCCCCTAAACACATAAGATACAGAACATCAGAAAATATTATTCTAGTTGTTGGTTAAATGAATGGTACCATCTTTATAATAATGTTTTCATTATTGTGTCAGCTCCATCTTATCACCTATTGGATCTTCAAGAAAAAGGGCATTGATCATGATTATTACACTGTAAAGCACATTTGGCTTAATTAAATTATTTCATTTAGGGAGGTTAGTGGGATTTTCAACCTCAGCGCGCGTGTATAAACCAGTTTATAATTGTGATTTTAAGTGAATAGCCTTATTTTATGAGCTAATTTTAGAGGGGTATTCATTCTATGGATGAGGTTAGAATAATAGCTTAGTTGGACGATATGTATAGCTCAGCGTTCTTTGTTTAACTCACTATAAAATTCTTGATAGGAAAATAGACATTGAACTGCCTTGAAATTTGATAAAATGACAACCATTCGTGAGGTTTTAAAAATCCCATGGACCTCCTTGAGGTTTCAAAAATGACGCGAATCTTCCTTGACATTTAATTTTTGACACATCCCTTAAAACTCATCTTTTTGCAAAATACAAAGGGATGTTTGTCTTATTGAGAAATCGCAATAGAGGTCTTTAGAATTTTGGAAACCTTAGGAAATGTTCATGAAAATTTTAAAATCTTAAGGGTGGTCAGTGTCTTTTTGTGAAACCAGGAGAGGTCATTATCTTTTTGTCCTTCTTCATATTTGTTATTGTATAAGATGCTTTCCTTAAAATTACATTCCTAATTGGTGGCTATTCTACTTAACTATAAGTTATGTGTCTTTTCCCCTTCAACACTATACTACCTATTAATTAATGAATTGGTTATATGTCTTTTGTTTTGTGTTTTTTTTTTTTAAGTTAACTAGGACAACATGTTCCTTGTCCATTATCCAATAATCATCTTAATTACATCATTTTTCTAAGAACATCTTGATGTGAAGGCGTATTGAAATAACATCTTGAACTGATTTTGGATTATAATTCTTTTACTGCTTATGTCATTCAAAATTTTTTTATTTTGTTGTCCAAAATTGGAATATTGAGAAGCAATGTAACTAATGTTGGATTATAAAAATTGTGCTACTAAAAATTTTTAGCACTTCATCATATTTTTCATAGATATGAAATGTAAATTTTTAATTTTTGTTTATGTTCAGAATTTTTTTTCTAATAATTTTCAGCATTTTTCTTGTACAATAAATAACTGATGCGAACTTCAATCGACAAGCATTGAGATTTAACAATCAATATTGAAATACTTGCCTAAGAAAGCTAAAATTCATATTTTGATTAAGAAAAAAAAAAAAAAAAAACCCCCAACCTGACGTTTGTAAATAAAACGTGAACCAAAAGTATAAAGTAACAAATCTCGACCCAATAATTATAATTGAATCACGAATTGAAGGTATAAAATTCGAACACCACAAGAAAGAATCCTTGATAAGTTCCCAAGTTCTTTGAAGAACAAGAAGAGAAAATTGAAAATTATCTATGAAAAAAACTTTATTGAGTTAAACTTTTGTAGAATGTGAAAACAACTCTATTTATAAACCCCTTCATTCAAATTCAAATTCAAATAACTTAACCCCTAAACACCTATAACTAATAAACATAAAATAGGCCCACATATTGAAATAAAAAGTCTACACTAAACCACTAGGCAACGCCGCCCCCCCCCCCCCCCCCCCCCGCCTTTCCTTTTGTAGCTTGTATCACGTAGATTAAAGTTGGTTCTTCTTTCAAGCACATCTTGAATGTTAGTTGGTTCTTCTTTCAAGCACGTCTTGAATGTTGTGGCCTTACTTGATAAATTTGCAAACTCCACTCAAGTAGATTTGATGCGAACCTCAATCGACACGCATTGAGACCCAACAAACAATATTAGAATACTTGTCCAAGAAAGCTAAAATTCAGATTTTTGATAGAAAACTCAAACCCAACATTTATAAATGAAACGTGAACCAAAGGTATAAAGTAACAAATCCCAACCCAATGATTATAACTTAATTATGAATCAAAGGTATAAATTAACAAACCTCGATCCAATAATTATGAATGAATTACAAACCGAAGGTATAAAATTTGAATGCCACAAGGAAGAATTCTTGATAAATTCACAAGTTCTCTGAAGAACCAAAAGAAGAAACAAAACCTCACATTTTCTTGAATTCTATTCTATGATGTTTTTGTTCTTACAATGAAAAGGCTATTTATAAGCATAGCCTACGAGACAAAGCATTAGACACTTCCAACAACTCTCAATAATTTCTCAACAACTCTTAACAACTTTCAACAACTCTCAACAACTTATTATGACATGCACATGCAAGCAAACAAGTTGTATTGCAAGATTACAAATTAAATATAAAACGAAAGTCAAAGGGAGGCCCAATTTTGTGTGGAGCCCACTGGAGCTGCCGCGTGGGGCCCACATGGATCTCGAACTTGAACTTGCTTCAGCATATCAACTGGTGTCTTCATGCACTGAAAGTCTTCACCTAATCCATGTGTACGCCCATCTAAGCATGATAAGCTCCATAAAAAACTTGGATTAAGTTTATTACGCCTTCATCTTTCTTTTGGCCAAGCTTGGAGTGTCTCGTTTTTGAATGAGCCCAAATATTTTGAATCATCCCATTAAAGTGCTTTGATCTTCTTGGATCTTACTCTAGTAATAGGCCCAACAAGAACATGCAATGGATCCTTTAATGGTGCTTGTTGATTCTCTTCATTCCCCCTCTCTTTAAAAGGATTCGACCTTGAATCGTCATCTGTATCAAAAAGAGAAAGATCAGAAACATTAAATGTAGCACTAATGTTATACTCACCTGGAAAATTCAACTTATATGCATTATCATTGATTCTCTCAAGGACTTGAAATGGACCATCACCTCTAAGATGTAGTTCGGATCGCCTACGGGCTAGAAATCTTTTGTAACGCCCCAAACCCGTCACATGGGGCCCGGAGTGTTATGAGACCATCCACATGTCTCTGATACCATTCATGCAGCAGAACTATTTAAACAACCTCAAACAGAATACCAGAATACTATATAAACATATACAAGCCCATAAAAAGTACAACCACATTCTCCACATTACATAACTAGGACAAAATATTAACATAAAATTGTACACATATTCGTTCTTGTATCCTCTCACAAAATCTAACCCTGCCCTAGAGCTTTCTAAGCTCGATCATCTAAAGGACCTGAAAAGATTAATAAATCACCAAAGTGAGACACCTCTTAGTAAGGAAGAAATAAGTTACAACAGTGTGTGGCTAAAGTGTTTAATATATAATTACAAAGTATAAATACATTTGTGTTTCACTATCAATAGCAGCTGAGAAAAATGCATCTATAATCACATCATTATCGACTTCTCTATTACCCAATCACATACACACATACATAATTAATTTTACTAATAATTCCCGAGAATAGGGAAGTCTACCCGCTCATACAAGTAGCTTCCTTCTGTTCTAGTATTGAAACTAAGGCACTCACCTTCCTCAGTAAGCCCTCGGGTAATGTATCTAGGTAAAGTCTCCGAGGTTAGGGAAGCTTACCTGCCCATACAAGTAACTTCTCTCAGCTCTAGTACCAATAGAAAATTACCAGAGCACTCACCTTCCTCAGCAAGCCCTTGGTGGAAAGTTCTACTTTACCATAAATACCTATGCAATTAAAGTTACATGCAACCAATGCTAATCACTTCACAAAGTTTCACATGTACACTTATATCACAATCAATCCACACAGGATATACACATACCTCATCCACACCCACAGAGGGTCCATATCCACATAGAATATTAAGCGAATCAATGATGCGAATCCCACCAAAATAATAAGATCTGACAATGAAAAAGGAACCCACGATTGTTCTATGTTCAGAATTGAATGATAGACCTCGAACCGTTGTTTATGACAAACAAGAACCTTGGTATATATGACCTCAATTTGTTGTTTATTGCGAAAGAAGAACCTCAGTATAAGGAATACGCCACAAACGGTGGTGGAAAACCGTTTGATTAGTCGTTGGTGAATGCCACGGGAAATCTTGATAAGTTCGAATAGTTCTTCAAAGAATCGCAGAGAAAATACTCTCACAATTTGCTGAATAATGATCTCCCCCTTTTCATTGCTTAGATGCCTATTTATAGGCTATCCATTACAAGGAAAATTCCTAAAATAATTATCCTAATTAAGGCTAAAATCTGGTAAAGAAATAACTCTTACTTGCCTAAAAGAAAAAAAGACAATCAACCCTTTAATTCGCTGATCACATGCCTAAAATAGAAAAGGAAAGTGAGGAGCTTTAAAT